>NC_142034.1:9421111-9723055 GCF_982192425.1 Myodes glareolus
TTGGGATAAATGCTGAAAGATTAGAGAAGTAAAGGAGTCAGCCACTAGAGAGACTTTTTACCTCTACCGTATTCTTAGACCAAAGTGGGCAAGATCTTGTCTCCATGAATCCTCAGGCTGAATGCAATGAGCTCCTGTCTCCTCCTGCCTTATAGTCCTCTCTCCACCCAGCCATTTCCCTTCCTATCTCCACCTCCCTAGTGCCAGGATTAAAGGAGTGTGACTCCCAAGTACTGAGATTAAAAGTGAGAGCCATCACCGTCTGACTCTGTTTCTCTTTTAGACTGAGTCAATTTTGTATAGCTCAGAGTGGCCTTGAACTCACAGAGATCTGCCTGCCTCTGTCTTATGAGTGCTGGCATTTAAGGTATGTGCCACCACTGCCTGGCCTCTATGGCTAACTAGCGTGGTTAGCTCTGCACTCCGATCTTCAGGCAAGCTTTATTGGTTAGATCACAAACAAAATCTCACCACAACTGAGTTTAGTCCACATTGTGTTCTCAATGTCTGGTTCACAGTAGGATCTTTAGCTATTGAATGAATGACACCTGTCTGTAATGATGAGGCAAGCAGACCTGCTTTTCGTCCCACTCGGCTCCCTCATGGCTAGCTTTACACCCGAAATAACAACACACAAATTGTAGTCGTTTAAACACTGCTTGGCCCATTAGCTCTAGCCTCTTACTGGCTAACTCTCACATCTTGATTAACCCATTTCTATTAATGTGTGTAGCACCACGAGGTGGTGGCTCACTGGGAAGATTCTAACCTACGTCCATCTTGGGCCAGAGCTTCATCATCTGCCTCACTTCCCTTCTTCCCAGCATTCTGTTCTGTCTACTCCTCTTACCTATGTTCTGACCTATCAGGCCAAGCAGTTTTCTTTATTAACCAATGAAAGCAACAGATAGATAGAAGACCTTCCTACATCACCTGCCCCCACTATGGCTAATCTTTATGCCACCTGTACTATGCCCACATGGAAGGAACTCTGTGAACATGGGCAGTCAAATTCAGGCCCCTCTGGAGATGACTAACATGGGTACTGAGTACCCCAGAGCTCCCAGCAGCTTACACCATCTGTCCTCTTCAGGAGGATGACTTTAGTGGTGAGGGCAGGTTGCTTGCAGAATCATCTGACCCAGACACTTTCCTGCCCTGCTCCAGTCTCTGCTCACCACCAGGGTTGGTGGGAGCAACCCACAAAGTAAGTCACCCTGGGAAGGGAGTAAGAGGGGCAGGGAAGACTAAGAAGCAGTTTTTGGATTGGGGGCTACCCACTTCCTCTCTTTGCCTGGCTAGTTCAACACTGCTAGCCTCTTGGGCTACTTTGCCATTGTTGACCACTGTTGCATTTATCTCTGGAAGGGTCTCATGTTCCACAGAGGCCCCACCCTCCTTCTTCTCTAGTCTATAGGTAATATGGTGGCTGCCCCAGGTCTAATTCTGTGTAGCCGGAGAACCTGGGAGAAGGGAAAAGGGTAGGACTTCTTCCTCCAACATGTTCCTGAGTTCAGCTCACATGCTTCCTCAGCGTCCCCAGGTAGACCAGATGAACCAAGCAAGTCAGATTAGAAACATTAGGGTATTTTCACAGATATTTACATTGCATTGATAAAAAAAAATGATGTGGAATTTCCCTCTGTATACTGTGATTACCATTGATTAATAAAGAAAACTGCTTTGGACCTATTGCAGGGCAGAACTTAGTTAGGTGGGGAAAGCTAGGCTGAATGCTGGGAGGAAGAAGGACAGAGAGAAGCCATGTAGCCCTGCCTGAGTCAGATGGAACTTTAGCTGGTAAGCCACAGCCACGGTGGCGATACACAGATGAATAGAAATGGCTTAAATTAATATGTAAGAGTCAGCTAATAAGAAGCTAGAGCTAATGGGCCAAGCAGTGATTTAATTAATACAGTTTCTGCGTGATTATTTCGGAGCGAAGCAGCTGGGAACCAACAAGCAGCCTCCTTCCTACAAGAAAACAACCTGAAGGCAGCCTGCCTGCTGGTGGATTACGAATGGCAGAACCATGGCCATTTCTAAATAACTCCTCTTGTTCTCTGGTTTGGGAGCCCAGACAAGAATCTCCCTAAGACCCTCAGCCATCGTATCCTCAGCAGCTGTTCTGAAGCCAACCCTGGAGTCTTTAACATCCTACTCACCTCTCCTGGAGTAGAGAGATCGAGAATCTGAGTGCTGGGAACTTGGTGCTGTGGCATGGTCCCGAGTGAAATTCTGGGTACTCTGCTGGCTCCCGAGCTGCCATCATCTTAGGTCCTATTTTCTAGGGACCTGCCTGGAGCTTGCTGCAGTTGCTGGCTCCCCTCTTCCCTCCCGTCATCTGCAGCACTCTTGAGGAAGTTTGTCTTTTGAAGTGGAGGTCCCTGTTGCTCAGTCACACTGTGACTATTCCTCTGTGCCAGGCTTTTTTGGCAAGTTCAATTTGATTCCAGTGGCTTGTTTTGTTTACAGGTGGGAGGCCTTGTCACATGCCCCCTCCTTCAAAGCTTACACTGACAGAAGATACGTAACTATTCATAAGTAAAATGGAAATGCACACACATGCACACACACACACATGCACACAGGCATCACTGACAGCTGGTGCCTTGGGTCAAGACTCACATGGGTGAGCAAGGCTCTTGGGTCAGATTCTCCCCATGGAAGAGCTCCCTTCCCAACAAATTCAGAACACTCTAGTCTCGCTTGTTTTTCAATATTGATTAATAAGATTGACTCACATAAATGTCAAAATGGATAGACTCATAAAATGTAGACAGGTGTACCATTTCTCTCTAGAAAAGACTGTTGGAAACAGAGCTCTGATTTCCAAGGATTTTACCTCTCATTTCAGGGACCTGTTGGGCTCATACTTGCTCAGCTGAGCATCAGCCAACCCAAAAAAAGTATTGTCTTTATTTCCGCTCTTTTTACAGCTTCAGCAAAGTAACACTTGACAAAATAGAATCTGCTCAAGGAATACACATGACATGATGGTATGATGTATATCTTTTTAAGTGTATCCATAAATATAGATTCATACACACTATGTACCCATCCTATAATTAAAATAGCCAGCATGTCCTTTACTTCTCATAATTACCATTGTGTATATATGTGTGGACCCTTAGAATATAATGTGTTGCTTTAGCGCACTTCAGTCAGGTTAGTAATATGTGTGTTTATTATTTCTGTTGAAGGGTTTTCTAGTGTGTGTGCGTGCACGCACACACTCACACAAGCTTTGAGATATGGTTTCTCTGTATAGCCCAAAGTGGCCTTGAACTCATGGCCTTCCTTCCTCTGCCTCTTGAGTGCTGGGATTACTGGTGTGCAACTCACACCCAGCCCTCCATGTTCCCTTTTAAGTTCTCTTTAAATCACATGCAGTGTACTAGATCCTGGAGCATTTTTTCTATGATCCGAAAGCCACCAGACTCCCTGTGTTGTCCCTTGTCGGGTGTTCCCTCCTCTCTGGTGACCAGAGTTCCTGGTAAGAAGAAGCCATGGTTGCTTTTTGGACAGATGTCCTTGTAACCAATTAGCCTTTTCTCTTGAGAAGGAGATCCTCCTGAGGTTTCTGGGAGGAATTCAAACTTTAAATGCCCTCTATCAGTCATTGTAGCGGACCACAGAGGCCCTGGGAGACAGCCAGCCCTCGCTCCTGGGGGATTGTTCTTACTGAGGGGGCAGAACTCATACCAGTGCCCTTGGGCTTCAAAGACATCACCCTATTGACTCAAAGATGTGGCCTTGACCAGAGTGACAAGATTGCAAACAGCAGAGTGAAGAAAATATCTCATGTGGCCGCTGTTTTCCTTCTAGAATAGTCTCCACTTCCTGATGCTTTTCATCAGCTCCATTGGGAGACTCTTAGTTTAGAGCTGTGTCCTGCTTTAAGAGGTTGTGTTGTGTATTAATTCAAGCTGAGCTTGGCATGGGAGAACATTCCCTCTGCCCAGTAGCTTGTTTTCCTTCTTCCCTTTTTTCCCTCTTTTCTTTTTATTTTCCTTTCTGCAGGCCAGAATGGCACAGAAGAATTCCCCAGCATGGGGCACAGCCCAGTGGCTCTAAACCCTCCCAGCCACCTCTTTTCCATCACCCAAGTATACAGATAGCGTTGGGCAGTGTTTCTAAGCATGGGCACAGAATGGCTTGCATGGAACAGGCATCTCTGAATAAAAGGGATGTACTCAGAGAGGAAGGCTGTGGTGTGCTGAACAGGTGCTGGTTCACGTTCATTTATAGCTACTTCTAGACAGGGGATCGTTTGACTTTTGCCCTTCTCCTTGCCTCCCCATGTCCTCCTCTGGGTCATTAAAAGAAAAAGAAAGGAGAGGAAAAAGTATGTTACTTTGCAGCCCGTCTCATGCTTTTGTCCTTCGCGCTGCCTGCGTTAACAGGGCAGGCTCGATGCTTCTGTCTACCTGGGAGTTTCGATAGACACCACAGAGAGATGGGAAGGAAATGAAACTCAGTAGGGGTAATTCCATGACTGAGATACCAAAACCCCAAAGATCTCCGTCTGCCAGTCCCAGAGAGGAGACCGTGTACCAGTTGGAGTCCACGAGAGTAGAAGTTTAATCTGTAGGCAGTGGTTTGCATCGATCAGTCTGGTTTGTGGGGGAAATGATTGTCCGAGAAGTCTATTAACTCTTTCTAGTTTATGCTGCTCTCCCGTGAGGAGCGAAGGGAGGGATGTCTCTTGTGCAAGGTGAATCTAGCATCGCCGTCTGCTGGGAAGGCAAATGGCTCCAGGCTTCCCGGAAGAGACAGCAGTAAAGTCAATGAGAAGAAGTAAACTGGGAGATGTATGTGTGGTACCATGAGTGATGGGTCGGGCACACACCCTGATGAGGAGTTTGTCTGTTTTGCATTTATGCTACACTAAGGAATGAAGGCAGAGGAAGTAGCAGTTAGGAGGAGAGGACCACCCATCCACAGAGTGTAGCATTAGGAAGTCGCTGGAAGTCATGCTATGTGTCTACAATGTTTTTTGACATGGAGACTTACCTTTGACACATGCTTCAGTGTGGTCTGCCTAAAAAGTGGGTGTCAGCTCCATTGAATCTCGAACTAGAGTGTGAGATAGGAAAACGAAATGGGCGGGGAGATTAGGTTTTGAATAAAATATGTAGCTTAATTCGACTGTAAAATTTATCTTTAAAAGCACTTTGTGTGTGCAGTATTTTGCATGCACCCATGTTTGTGTGCCACATGTGTATAGCCTGAGGAGGGTCCTCTGGAACTGGAGTTACAGGTGACTGTGAGCCACTATAAGTGGCCAGGAACTAAACCCTGCTCCTTAGCAAGGGCCGTCAGTGTGTTTAGCCACTGAGCCATCTGTCTGGCTCCTGTTTCTGTTAATTTCTTTGTTTGGGCAAATACGCTGTGGCTGGGTAAAAAGTTTGCATGAGCCAAAGGTTCATGCATAGGAACTTTTTAAAAATAATCTTTGCAGTTTTTCTTTTAATCCAAAGTTATTCCAGAATAAAACGTTAAAGAAAGAAAGGTGGCAAGCACTTCTCTCTGGGAAAGATTATTAAGAAAAGATTAACCATTGCCTATCGGTGCCCACCTTAGTTTTCTAGTTTATAAATGAGAATTATTCCACGTTAACAAAAGTCAAAGAAGTGAGTGGCTTTGGAAGAAGAATGTGGCACACAGAGGAGAATCTTGTGGTCCTTTAGTTCCTAGGACCCGGCTCCATCAGACTTCCTGGGTCTGTTAGAGTTAAGTCAACCCCTCTGGGTGCAGCCCAACAGGCCAGATAGACTGCGATTAAGAGCGTGGACTTTGGAATGAGTCAGAAAGGGCTGGTTAGAAGCGCTCACTTGCCAGCTGCATGGCCTTGGGCAGTCATTTTGTCTGTGGCTTATTTTCTTTTTTTTAAAAAAAAATCTGTAAAATGTGTTTAATGATCTCATAAGACTATTGCCAGAACTAAATGAGGCAATATAGTGCTTCATACATACGTAAGCTACGTAGGGGAAAGGCCTGCGACTTCTCTCTGTAGCAGAATCTGGGGTTTGACATGTCTTACTCGGAACGTAGTTTTTCTGGATCTGACAATGTGTAAGTTCTAGTTTTTGATAATTCCCTTAATACGTTTTTTTGGGGGGCATGTTACTGAATGCAGAGGATTTGAGAGTCATTGTTAGTCTATTTCAGTGCCTATATGGGCACTGTCCCACGTCCCATGCCCAAGTGATCTTCCTAGATTATGCCTGTGTAGACTGTTTTCCAAATTATACAGTTAAGGAAAATCCTTCAGAAGCGTTTGACTGTTTGTTCCCTGGGTCTTTGCACAGACACTGTTGATATCACAGGTTCTTGCTCCCCCCGTACTTCTGAGGACAGGAGGAGTCACTGAGTGTCCCTAAGGAGGGTGCTATTGTCATCAGATGGGAGCTCTTGCCATGAGCTCACCCCCTCAGCACAGCTGGTGCCCCCATGGTGAGAGCAGAATGCCTTGCAGGTGGACCTGGATCCCAGGCCACTTGTGTTCTGTCCCCAAGTAGGCCACACAGAGCCCATCTGTCGCTCTCTCTGAAATCCGTGTCCAGTGATTTTAGAACATTGGGCAGGAAAAAGCCCCATCTTTTCTCATCCACACTAACAAAACAAAACCCCAAACCAACATCAGAGGCCCCGAAGGCTTTGAACATACCATTTAAGAAAATGTTTATTTAATACTGGTTAAAAATATACTGCCTTACCTTCGGAGAAAAGAAACAATTAAATAACTTGGAGGGCTTCAAAGGTTTCCTCTCCCTCTGCTTTCCAGGAGGGGAAATATTTTTCAGAGTCATTTGAATATTAAAGAACTGGGCCCAGAAGCCCTGGCTGTCTGTGAAGGAGCTCAGCAAGTCAATCAAGTATCTTCATGGAAGTTCATTTTATACAATGAAACAGCAGGACCCTTTTGCTGCCACCTCTGAAGTCGTGGTCCTTCTCTCCTTTTTATTTACTTGTTTCTGGCCTGGCTGTGTGCTGAGGGACGTTTGTTTCTGATGCATGCACACTTAGCTCATCGCCATACTATTTAGCGTGAGTCCTTTTAGGGTCCCAAAGCCCTTGATCCCTTGGAACTGGGAGGTGTTGGTCAGAGTAAGTGAATGTCGATGGCCTTCCCCTGGGCTCCAAGGTGAATCTCTCCACCTGGTCCCAGCCCTGTGAGTGTCTCTGTCTCTTCACCCCTCACCCCTCACCCTCCTCGGCCTATATCCTCCAGGCTGGGTCAGTAGCCAGGACAATGCTCCTCACAGGACTCTTCCAAACTCTGTTTTGGATGCTCATTTATCCCTTCCATCCTTAATATTCCATCCTTTTTTATGTTTTTTTTTTCATCTCTCTGTGTGTGATACACACATGCTTGTGTTGTGTGCCTGCAGGTACACATGAGCGCCGATAGCTGGAGTCTCCTTCCATCTCTCTTCCCCTTTAACCCATAAATCAGGGGCTTTTCATCAGACCCTGAGCTCACTGATAAGGCTGGTCTCCCCGGTCAGCTAGCACTGGGGTTCCCCATTTCTGTCTTCTAAGACTGGAATTACAGGTGGGCACTTACCTCAGTTTTCAGGATCGGAACCCCAGGCCTTACGCGTGCAGAGCGAGTGCGTTCACCACCAACCCGTCCATCTCCCCAGCCTCCAGGATTCTAGTCTAGAAAGTTACAGACATGTAGAAAAGTGGAAGGAATTAGCATCTAGCACCCCCACCATGTAGATCCCACAAGCATCTTTTTCTTTTTAGTTCTGTAATATTGGCTCGCTCTGCCACTGACTCAGCCTGACCCCAGGCCCCTCTCTGTCCTTTCTCATTCATCCACTCTAAGCCTACGTGATCCCCTCCACATAACTTGCTTGTTTGCACCCACACACTGCTAGAACCCCAGAGTTGCCTACAGATGGTTTTAACGGTGAAATGTGTACCACCACGGGCCTCAGACCTCTGGTAACTACAGCCGACTCCACTAGCCTTGGAAGTTTCCATGTGTCCTTTCCCCTCCTGCTGACCTTACTCTTTGGATTTTTTTTTCCTGTCTAGATTAATTGTACTATTTATTCTAAGGGAATTTCATATCAATGGAGTCAAATCATAATACAATAGCCTCTACCCCGCCCACCATTTCACTTTCGTGGACTCTTGGGTCCATAGCAGTTTAAAAATGTTAAATGGAAATTTTCAAAAATAAATAATTCATAGGTTTGAATAACTTTGATTACGCTCTGGTATGATTTTCCATTTTATTATTAATTACTGTGGTTAGGATCTTACAAGTCTAATGAATACATTCAGCTGTGTCATAATTAGGCCTACGTAGGGGAAAGTGTGGGATAAATGAGTTTAACGCCACGTACAGTTTTGGTGTCTGCCCCAACCAGGCTCTTAGATTGTTCCGGCCTGTTTCGGATAGGGAGAGGATTGTATTTCTCTGTGGCTCTGGTTCACTCTGCAGGAAGCTGTTGAGACTCCATGCTGTTGCGCAGATCAGAGGGTGGCTCCTTCTATCTGCTGAGTCACGTTTTGTCTTATGACTTGACCTGTTTGCACGCCTGGGCTGCTTTGAATAAAATCATCACAAACATCATTGCACAGAACTTCTCGCGGACACGCGTGTGTTTGTGATCCTGGGGTAGGTAACCTGGGGCAGACCTGCTAGACGTTAGCGGAGCTGTGTGTCTGTCTTTATCAGAAGCTACCAGACCTCTCTGCAAAGCCCCCGCCCTGCTCTGCCCACCCACCAGCGATGCACAGGAGCTTCAGTTGCCACAGCCCCTGGTCACACATGGTGCCGCCGTCACTTAAAACTGGCAGTCACCGGCTACTGTGCTGGGGTATCCCATTGTGTCCTCCCTCTGTGCTGTGCGTGTTAGGTCTGACCCTGTGTGGACAGAGTGAAGCACGTGGTTGGAGGACAGATGTTCCGTATGGAATATTCTGAGTCAGGCTTGCTCTGGCTGGGCTTTAGAAACCTTGTCCAGAGCTGGGGAGATGATGGCTCAGTTGATGGAGTGTCTTGTAATCCAGGGCTAGGAACATGAAAACAAGGGACCCTTGGGAATCAGCGACTCAGCAGCTTAGCCTGAAAACCATCAGCCTCAGGATCTAGTGAGAAAGCCTGTCCTCTTGAGGAATGGCCCTGGAGGTTGACCTCTGGTTTCCACATGAATGTGCACCCACACACAATGCCTCCACCACACAAATAAATAAATAACACACACACACACACACACACACACACACTACATATTCTTTCTCTTAGAAAACTCGAGCTTCTTAGTTCCACTCCTTTCGCTCTGCATCTCCCCCCCCCCCCCCCCACCGCAGGGTAAATACCTTCTAGCAGGCCATTTCCAGTGACTGGCTCTATATGTCACTCTGAGACTTAGATCTGAATCTTGCTTTCCCTGTGACTCCTCAATCCCCTTCACCTGACTTAGTCTTGTGACCTGGGCCTCTCCTCCCTCACCTGGGTCTCCGTGTCCAGGAGAGTGAGACACACACCGTAGGCACTCAGGAAATGTTTGAATAAGGCACCTTGCTGTCTTTCACCTTTTACAAGTTGTTTTTTTTTAACTCGATACACTTTGTCTTGGCATCTGTGACTTACCTGGTACCACACAAGGAGTGCGGAGGGCACCTCGGAAGAAGACTTGGGGTCTGCCCTCTGGGAGGCCCATGTGTCAGAGAGAGGGCGTGGGCAGAAGTAGGTTGGCTTCTGGGTGTTACTGTGGGACAGGAGGGAACAGAGCCCACACCTGGCTCGGGGTCATGGTTGTCACCTTTCAGCTATGTGACCTGGCAGGTTACTGTTGTCCTCGGCTTTCCCGTCTGTGCAGTGGGACAGTAAAGAGTCCCACGTGCTGGGTGCGTGTGAAATTTGATCCTATGCCCAGTATATCGTGACCTCCAGGACGGAGAGCAGTTTTAAGCATTTGTGTTCTGAAGTACAATGTTGTTTTCTTAGATGGGGAGGGGGGATTGGGGGGCCTTTGGGCGGGGGGGGGGGGGAAACGACAGATCTTCTAGGGCAGAGACACGCCAAGTACTTGCCCAGCTCTTGAGCTGCCTTGCCTGAGTTCTGTGGGTTCTCCTTTCTTTCCTGACCTTTCCAAACTGGCTGCTGTGGATTGCATGGGCATGATAGATTGTGGAGGTTAGTGTAAGACTTTAATATGAAAAGTGTGAGTTCAGATACAGGGGTGTAGATGAAAGCCAGCGTCAACCTTGGGTGTCATTCCCCAGGTCATTCATTGGGGCCTGGGACACACAGATTAGGTTAGGCGGTCTATCCAGCTAGCATCGTGGGTTTGCCTGTCCCCACCTCCTTCCTGCTGAGATTGCAAGGGCTTGACTTTCCTAATGGGTTCTGGGGTTGAACTGAGGTCCTTCTAAGCCCTTTATAGACTGAGCTAGTTTTTTTATTTTTATTTTTTAAACAATTTGGAAAGGAAGTGTGAACTTTAGTGGATCCAGATCATTGCAGACAGGTTTTCCTAACTGGAGTTTTCCAGTAACATTGCAATACCTGAGAGTTTGCAAGGGTTTGCTGTCTCGCTTGGTCCTGCGGGGCTCACGCTGCCTGCGGTGCCTGGTCTCTTAGTGAAGAGTTTAGAAATGTTCCCCATACTCACCAGTGCCAAAACCATTGCCTATGTGACAGAGACAGTCAGAGAGGGAGCTGGCTTGTGGATGGGAGCCAGGTCACCCTGCTGTTCGCCCTGCCCTGGCTCCTTCCACTTTCCTGGGGCCTCCTTGGATTCTCCAAGCCAGTCCTCACTTCCCTCTAGGTTTGGGGAAGCAGAGAGCTGTTCTAAGGACTGAACCCGGTGTGGAGCCGAGAGCTGTTTGGATTCCCCACCCTGGCCTTCCCTCTAACACCCTCTGGATCCAAGGTTGAGTAAGAGATGTTGGCAAGAGTGGGGAAAGACAACTCAATTGTTTCAACTTGCAGAGAAGAGAGAGAGAGAGAGAGAGAGAGAGAGAGAGAGAGAGAGAGAGAGAGAGAGAGAGAGAGGGTGGGGAAGCCAGCAAATGGCCCTAACTCTAGAATGGCTCATGGGCTCAGTACCCGACACCCCACCCTGCCTGTTGAAAGTTCCATACCTGATGCAAAACCAGAAACAAACCACAAGCAAGTTGTCCCCTTGTCTGTACACACACGTGGAGTCTGAGACACTCTGAGAGCCAGTTGCTCAAATGAGTTCTCTGGGGCTGTGCTTCGCAGCCCCATTCTGGGGGTGATGGGGGGATGATGACTCTGTGTCCTGGGTCTGTTGTTGGGGGTTCTCAGGGAGAAGAAGGGGGGGCAGCCGGGTCAAAGCCAGGTTCATTGCACAATCTCTCACGCATCTTGGTCCCTCATAGGAGGTTTCTCTTCAGTGCCTCCGAGAACAGCTCCTGCGCTGCTTCCTGGACTCTGAGTGTGGTAGCTGCAGTCCCCAGCATGCAGGAGAGGATCTCCAGTAAGTCCCGCAGGCTTCATTCCTATGCAGGACAGGTAGGCTGCAGGCTCTAACACGCCGCCAGCCTGGCTCCGTGGAGGCCTCGGCACCAGGGGAAATTTAAAAAAAAAAAATGCCAGCAAGAAGGAGGGAGTGAACAAGCGAGAGAGGGATTATTTTGTTTCGACGTGTTTGAAAGCGGGATCTGTGGCCAGTTGGGCTTTTCTTCCCCCCCTCTTCCCCCACCCCCCTTGTTTACACAGTCTGTTCAGAGACACACTCGGGCCTGTTTGGATTGGGTGTTTACTCCGGAGACGGGCCAAGCATCTCAGCGCTGTGCGTTGGCACTGCCACCTCGGCGGCACCAGGAGGCCCAGCTGGTCACAAGACCTCACGGGGCCTCCTCACTCCCTATTTATCCTCCTTTTACCTCCTCTCCCCTTTCTGCTGCTGATGCTCAACAGCCTCGGGCAGCTGGGGAGTACGGTTGCCCTACCTAGTACTTGCCTTTTCAAAGGAGGGCATTTCCCATGCGAAGACGGGAGTGGAAAGTCTATCAACAAGCTTGGGGTGCAGACCCGGAGACTGAGATTTCCTTAGCAGGCTCTGGGGTCCCTGAGGGCCTGGGCTGGAACTGGCAATATATGGAATCAAGCCAAGTTGGGGAAGGCAAGCAGAAATTTACATAGGGCCGTTCTGCAGGGGATGCTGAGCATCCCTTAGGGAGGTGGAGTAGGGCAGAGCCAGCCAACAGTAGGCTATGCCAACACTATGCTATGCATCCCTAGGGAAACTTGTTTCAAATGTGAGTCCTCAGGCTCACAGGATCCTCCCTTGGCTGTTGCTTGAGTGGGGTGATGTTTGAGACCCTCAGCTCTGATCCTGCGTTTTACGATGGGAGTTAGTTTTCTGGACCCCTTACTGTGCCTTGAGATACCTTCGGACAACATGATTCTGTTAGTGCCTTTGGAGAATATTAGAAAATGTAAGACCCTCTTGGAAACTTATTGGCTGTGCTTGCTGGCGGATCCTTTCTGTGGCGTTGTTCTTCAAGAACTTCATTTGATGTAAATTAACTCAATGTTTCCCAAAGTCGTCTCAGGACATCTCCTACAGTCCCCTGCCACACTTGCCCTAGGAGCACACATTAAGTCTCTAGGCTAGGCTTTATTTTAGATCCGGAACACAGTAAGATGTGGGCCCTGGAGCTAAACTAACTGGGTTCTAATTGAGTCCAGCACCTTACGGTGAGTGTTACTTTGGACAAGCTATGTGGTTGCCCCATGCCTCTGTTTCTTGCTCCATAAAATGAGAATAATACTAGCATTTACTAGAGAGGGCTGTGATGAAGTTTTTATCATTGATAGTTCAGGAAACAGATGATTCCACCCCCCCTTTTTTGTAACTACTGTCTAGTTTTTCATTCTTTCTAAATCTTCCCATCACAGTCACGGCCTCCCACGTATTCTGCATGTATAATCCCTAGCCTAGCCATTGGTCAGAATCATCCACAGACTGCTTTGAACAAGTTACCCATAGTTCCATGCCAGCTGAAGTTACTGTAAGAGTCGCCATCCAGTGGCGAGGCCTGGGGGCTGCATTTTGACATGCTCCCTGGATGATTTCATCACCAGCTCCCTGACCAGAGGTAGCTGGAGAGCCATGGCTGGAACTCTAGGCCTCTAAAGCCGTCGAGGTCCTGCCGAGGTTATTGTGCTGCGTGCAAGCTCAACATCAATGGGGAGGCCCCTCTCTGACCCAGGGCTCAGACTTGAGTGACAAAACCTTCCTCTAGCTGTCCTCACTCCCCTTGTCTGTTAAAAGACAAAGCGTGGTCCCTGGGCCAAGGATGGCAGCACTTACATTTGGGTGCTTGTTATGATGCAGTCTCTGGTGTCACAGTCTCTGAATCTGTGTTCTGCCAAGGTCCCCAAGAGATTCCTATGAAGCCAAAGGACGGCCTCTCTCTCGAGGAACTTGAAAATCAAGTTGGTGGTGGCAACTGCAGAACCCTTCCTCCTGGATAGGAAGAGAGATGCTGAGCAGGGTGCATTGGCCCCAGTGTCACACAGTAACCGGTTCTTATCCATCCACACTGGATGGGAGGAAATGAACCTCAGGAGACCTAGGAATTCTAGTCATGTTTGTAAGGACATCTCCAAATGCAGAAGCTTATGTGTCCTTGGGACAGCCTGTAGGAATCATTGAGCTTGCATGGCCCTCTTTAGAGTCCATCAATATCAAATCGTTCACCAAGCATCCTGATGACTGTTTACTTAGCTATCAGCTGTGAGCCAAGCACAGTACCCCTAGGTTGTGGGTGGCAGTTGTCAGTGTCCCTATCATTCCAAGGCTGTTCTTTCCCTGATGCTTCTCTCCGTGCAGTTCCCTAGTAGGGTCGTTTGACTTACTACCCTGCTTCTAAATCTCCTCCAGACTTAGGCCTTGGACTGTCTCCGGGAGCCACCGCTATAGCAGATGGTCACAATAAGTGTGTGCTTCATTTCCGGACACTTGGCTGAAGCCGGACTCCCCTTTGTGATGCGGTTGCCACTTTCTAGATGGCAGCCCTTACTTTCCCGTTCACTCTTGCTTTTTCTCGGTTGTTTCTATCACACGCGATTACGTTCCCCACCTTGCACTTCGTTCTATCACCACTGCAAGTCTGATTATCAGGCTGCCCTGCAAGGCGAGGTTCAGCCCTCCCTTCTTCCTCTGGCTCTTACCATGGCCTCCCACCCAGTCCAGCACAAGAAAGGGTATTGAGAGGGAACTGGCAGGGCTTGGTGGCTATTTCCGATACCGCTACTTCATGGAGGCTCTTACTCATGCCTGGCTTGTTAAGGGAACTTCTCACCGACTGCTTGCCCCACCTACCCTCCTGTGGCCTGCCTGCTCCCGAAATCGCCACTTCCATCTTCCCTGTAGCCAATGCCCAGGGATTCCTGCCAGTTACACGACAGGGAGATGCGACTTCCTTGTATCTGGAACAGCGATTCTCAACCTCCCTAATGCTACAGCCACTTAATACAGTTCCTCATGTTGTGGTGAGCCCCCCTTCCCCCGCAACCATAAAATTTCATTGCTACTTCATAACTGTAATTTTGCTACTGCTATGGATCATAATGTAAATATCTGATATGCAGGATAGCTCATATGAGCCTACAGGGGTCGACAGGTTGAGAACCGCTGGTCTAGATGGAAGCCCTCCTTAACTCCTCCTGGTCTGCACGATCTGAGGCCAGGGTGGCCTCAGCCCCTCTACAATTTGCTGCTCCTCCTCAGCTCTGCACCTTTGGGTCTTCTGTCCCTTTGTTCTTCTTTTTCTCCTACTGATGAGACTCAGTTTGAGCTTTGAGCTCCTACTCCCTCCTTGGAGTCTTCTTCGGATACATGTCATGATAATATTACTGGGCTCAACTCTTTGACCTTATATACTATTTATTAGACACTTGAGGCTTCTCTTGGCTGGACTGAGTCTCTTTCTTTGAAGAACTCTCTTTCTCCCTCTCTCCCCATCTCTCATTTCTAAGCACTTCCCTAGGAAGCTGAGTCTGGTGTTTCAGCTGTGGGTGTTGTATCTTAAATGTATATGCTCTGCTGGGGAGGGACTATTAAGCATAATATTATTATTATGCTTGAGCTACAGATCTGGTTTTTACACATTGACGTTTTTTTCTTGTGGCACTGGAGTTGGAGATCACGAATCATTATGCATCCCAGCTAATGCTGTCCCACCAAACCACACGCTAGTCTAGTCCTTGCCCGAAGGACTGACCAGGAAGCAGTCTACACAACACTCTCACCAGCTTCGAAACTGCAGTGTGGAGGTTTGGGGATGACCGGGCCTCTAGAGGTAGACTATCTGGAGTGCAGGTCTTGGTGAAACACTGGGGTCCTGCCTGGCTCAACCACAGGTCATCTGTCCGTGTACTGTCACAACTCACCATGCCCCCACCTGTCTCCACGTCCTCACTGAAGCCCTTTGAGGTGAACTCAGTAGCCTCTTGGACAGTTCCTTAACTACCCAAGACTCTTCGTCGAACCTTCCAAGACTGTCCTAAGAACACAGGGATTCCTGATGTTAGGGATCTGGTGTACAGCTCATGATGTTTATTGAGCACTTATGGTATTCATTTATTGAATGCTTGCTGGAGTCACCAGATGATGGGCTGCCCCCGTGGGTGAAGTCGGCACCCTGAGTTTCAGAGCTTTGCATCTCCTCTCTCTTCTCTTTCTGCTGCCCTATGCGCCAGTGGCCTTCTCCCCTTCGCATCCGGGTTTCCTTTCTGTGGGAACATCTGCCTCTGCCCGTCTGCTGAGTGGGGGGGGGGGGGAGCAGTGTGGCTGTCTGCTGCTTTTCTTCCAGGACCCATGAGGTGTACACATCTGTTTCAGGAACTACAGGATTTTTGCCCCAGTTGTATCCAGATACAGAGAGTCAGCTAGAAAATCCTCTGTGGGTGAGGAGGCTAAGGGAAAAAGCCAATGCAGATTTATTCCCTTGCGTGTTTGCTGCTAGGTTGTTCTGACTGGGCAACTGTCTGAACTGGTGCATGCATGCATGCATGCATGCATGCATGTTTGTGTGCATAGGGATACGTGTGAGGCGTGTGTGTGTGTGTGTGTGTGTGTGTGTGTGTGAGTGTGAAAGCAGAGGGAATGAAGGCCGGGTAGGGAGATGTTCTTCTAGCTGAGCTGTTAGGAAGCAGAAGTTAGATGTCCACCCCATCCATGCCCTGGCAATCAGCTTAGTCTAACACAGTTGGGGAGCCAGCTGATTGGAAGCCACGTGCATCACAGGTAAGCCATCCATAACTTCTTTATTGTCTAAGCTGTCTTCTAATTACTTGGCTGGTCTAGGTGAAGGGAGTCCATCATTCTGCCGTGTGTGGGGGGACCAAGCCATAACTTACAATAATTATAGGACACATCATTGCCAGACGTAAAGAAAAGAGCACAAGATTGGGATTTCTTCAAGCCGGAGGTACCCTGTCTGTGGTGCTTATGACTTTAAGAGCCTTGCCTTTCATGATGACTGTGTCGGGCTGTAGATGTGGAAGGGTTCACTCATGTGAGGAGGGAGCTGGGGTCTGGTCTCTTGCTCTCTGTAGCTGGTGATCCTTTATTTGCATTTCTGTATGCCCTGTGCTGCATAGAAGTCCTCTCTTGTAAGTCTCAAATTCTAGGCCTTTTTAGGCGAGCGGTCGTTAGCTAGTGGCTTATGAGTTAGAAGTAACCTATGCTTGTGTTTTGGTTGGCTAATAACAGTCAGTGTTTCACATTTTTTTTTTAAAACAGAGTTTGAGTTTATTAAAAGACATTCTTTTAGGGTAGATCTTAAGCGCAGGGGTTAGCAGAAGGAGAGGCACTGGCGCGGGGGTGGGAAGTAAGAAGTGCTCAGGTGTGAGTAAGGGCATCTCTAGGGACAGACGCCCCGGTGTCTCACCTCCTGCAGTCAGCCACCAATATTGCATTTTGCAATAGATCATTAAAAAGTCCAGTTTCCCAGCTTCTCCCGAAAAGTCAGAAAATCTGGCAACAATGAGTTTCTCTTTCCCCATATGGCAAAAATCAGCAGGCTGAGAAATAAATGTCTCCTTAAGACAGGACATTCGCCCTCAATTTATTCAACTCCTCCCTGCTCCCCATCCCTACTTTCTATGGCTGGGCCTCAGTCTGGGTTAGCTGATTTCTGGCCCCCAGGCATCGAGGACCATGATCCTGACTTGAGTGTGACCTCTCCCCTCTCACAGGCTGCGAGTGTGGTATGTGGGTGTATGGGGGAAGACGGGGTGCATAACTGCGGTTTACCTACGGCCATTGTTTCTGGGAAGAACTGAGTTTCTGCTGCTGGGTCAGAGGTCAAGAGTTCAGAAGTCTTATTCCAGCTGTGCCCTTGACGTTCAAAGTGACCGGCCAGCAATCATTTAGCCCAGGTCAAACTGTTTGCAAAATGCCAAATGTCTAGGTCTTCCTAATACATCTGGCGGGGAATTGGTTTAGGACAGGGAAACACCGCCTCCACACGAAGGTAGGTTTGCCTACCCATGTTCTCCTTCTGGTCCCACCTCTCACATCCTACACCTGGCTGCTCAGCTAAGAATTTTTCCTAACGGACCTGGTTACTTTGGAAAACTTTTTGCTCGTGTCTCCCAAGGTTGATGCGGCTGAGCCTCCAAACCTGGTTTCTTTGCTCTTGCAGGATGCTACATTGCTGGAGCTGGTTAAATAATAAACCCCAGAAAACACCTAGCCTAGAGCTGGGAAGATGATATGCTCAGATGGGTGCTTGACTGGCAAGCATGAGAAACCCCACCCCCTCACTCCCAGCCAATCACCAGAACCCATGGAAAAAACAAAAACAAAAATGAGACGAAAAGAAAAATGAGCAAAACACTAGTGTGATGCACACCTGTGATCTCAAGCATTGGGGAGGCGGAGACAGGTGAATCCCTGGGGCTCCACCAATTGGCCTGCTAGCCTAGCCAATTGGTGACATCTTGGTCAATGAGAGACCTGTCTTATAAAACAGGGTGGAAGGCTGATGAGGAATAATACCCTAGGATGACCTCTGACCTCCACATGCACACACACACATTTTGCAGACTCACTCATATTTCCCTAAAATACATGCTCTAGAATGTTCATAGTATTCTTTTTGTAGTAGCCCCAGTTAAAAATTGCCACCCATAGTGGGATGGATGAAAATAACCCTAGTGTGTTTATTCACTGCAAAATGCTATATAGCAATAGAAACAAAGATGTTACAGTTGCATGCAAAGATGTCACAGCTGCATGCAAAGCTGCACACCACCCAAGCAGATGAATGACCTGAGGGTGACGTTGCTTCGAGTGGCAAGTAACTCCTGGGAAGCTCCTGGGTCAGATGAGCCCATGTTATATGTTATATATGTTAGCACACATACGTTTCAGAACTGGCAACGGTGATCTGGGATGTCAGAAGTGAGAACGGTGACTGCATATGGCGGGTGATGGCGACAGCGAGGAGGAGATGGGCTTGAGGGAGCATTGGAAGTGGATCTAGTCTTGTATGAGTTCTGTTTGCGCCGTTTTTATTTTTTGAAAATTCAGTAAGTTCTTGTCTCATGAAATATGCATTTTCCATTGTAGAGTTTATTGCAATAAAATATTCAAGTTAATAAAGGGAAAACAACAACAACAACAACAACAAAACCCACTGAAGGAGCTTAGCATATGGAGATTCTGGGTTCCAGGGCTGGGAGGTCTGGACAGAATCCACATTCATCTGGCTTTGTATTCATGCAACAGAAGCCACCTATGGCTAATTAAGCTGGAAGTGAGGCTGTAGAAATCAGCTGGCACAGCTCAACATTTCTGGTAGAGTAAGAAAACGAGACTTGGAGGCCCTGCAAGTAGGGACTCTGTCGAGCTGGTCAGGAGATGATGTTGCTTTTCCTGTTGGACATGGCCATCTCAGCCTACCTGACTGACCCTGGGTGTAGGAGACCATGCTAGACCCTCTGACTCTCCAGTCAGAATATTGCTCCTCCCACTCACTGCTGTTATTCAAGCTGGAATGCTTAGCTGTGATGTTTGTAATAGCCTCAAATTAGAAGGTCTGCCGCTATCCCACACTTGATCACTTGGGGCTTCTGTTACTTTGTGTTGCTGTTTCAGGCTCAAAGTTGGGCACAGCCATGGCCTTCTGGGAGAGTCTGGGTCTGGTCCTCTGTTCTAGCTGCAAGAGAGTCTGGCACTAGAAAGACTTTTAGTTTTCACACCCAGTAATGGAGTCAGTTCTGTTTCAGAAAATAAGACACCCCCCCCATTCATGTGATCAGCAGGTGTCCACAAGAAACAGGATCTGCCCAGTAATGGCTGACTGTTCTTCTGCCTGCTGATAGATAGAAAAGCTTGCGGCTAAACATGTTCTCTTTGCTACATCCTAAACATTCACAACCAGCAAAGAAGGGCAAATCTAGGGGCTGAGGAATTGGCTCTGTCAGTACAGTACCACACAAGGATGAGCTCTCCACCACCCACATGAAAAGCAAGGCCTGGTGGAGCCTTCCTGTAACCACAGCCCTGGGGAGAGAGAGACTGGAGGATTCCTGTGCCTCACTGGCCAGCCATACCTGCTAAAAAGACCTTTTCTTAAAAAACAGGAAGATACCTGACACTGACTTTTGGACTTCCACATGCATGTGTATACATGTGCATGTGTGCATACACACAGACAAGAAAACATGTACACATCTAGGCACACATGAACCCCAGGGTGCATGCATATGACCCAGCCACCGAGAGGCAGGATGGGAGAGAAGTTTGCGATGTGAAATGTGTACCAACATTTCTCTCCCAGATTCTAGGGCCAGGCTCCAGGTCAGTGTGGTCAGCCTGGGAAAATGATGTCAGCAGGGTTGCTCTGCCTCTCCACCCACTGCAGGAATTGCTGTGCTTGCCTGATCACATTTCTTCTTGTTTTTAAACATAAATATATGTATCCTCAAATTTATCCATAGTGGAAAAATAATTTTTTTTCCTGTGTCCATAACCGATCTCCTTTTTAATTGAACCAATGTGGTTCATTTTAATGAAGTGTGGCTGCTGCTTCTTCTGGCTCCTGAACCGGATTCCTTGGGAATCGTTTTCCTCATCTAGAAGCTGAAGATGATAAGGCTGGTGAGGGAATCCGGAGTGACGAGGCACAGTTGACCATAAGTGCTTCCATGAACTGCTAGTTCGAGTTAGCCGCGGTGCCAAATGGACTAGTGATCCGCGCCCTCGGGACTTCGGCGATAAAATGAGATAATGCATTAAAGCACTTAGCACGGAGCACAGGCTGCGGCCAACACCCCATCAATTATAATAACAATAGCGCTTATTATTTGCAGATCCGTGGCGCTCTGATCTTAACTGCAGTGGTGGCTGATGGGCTGGCAGAGAGTGTAACTCCATCTTGCCCCCTGTTCACCCCACGCCAGCTGAAGACATTATACAGATGAGGAAACCTAGGTCTTAAGAAGCTAAAAGACGGGGCAATGGCGTAAGGGAGCCACATTGGCTGGGTATTCCCAGGGGCATTGCTTTGATAACCCCATCTAAGCGGGCCGTGGGGGCTGAGAGCGTTTGTCTTCAGTGTCAGTAAATGCCTTCAGCCGACACTAATTTGACGTTTTCTCATTTAAGGTCCAAGTATTGAAACTGCTCATGTCCCGATCAGTTCTCTGGTGGCTCTGCTGAGTCTTTCTGACCAGCTAACGCTGGGAGAATCACCTGGTTAGGCTCTCTCATCTGCCGAGCCAGCTCCGGTGTCTGGAGATTGGCTAAGCGGGCTGTGCTGGCAGATCACGATGGCCTGCAGTGTGGGAGCCTGCCGATCTTTGACTGTAGTTATAAACAGGATGGAAGGCAGGGGGCTTAGGAAACACCATGTGTTGTCCATCTTCCTCCATGTCCCCTCCCTCAGTCTCGCCCTGTTGCTGAGGCTGCCCTTCATACAGCCTGGTAGGAGCGTAACCTCCTAGTTCCCGGCATGGGCCCTGGGACAGGAAGATGCCCAACTGTAAGAAAAGACTTTGCCAGCGATGTACTTACACCTGAGCCGGTCCCAGCGGGGAAAGCGATGGGCCTGCAAGAGGTTAAAACTTGCCCCTGTGTTTACTTTTGTTGGCTGCCACACTGCATAATAATCTGTCAGCACGTCAGGTGCGGATTTATTTGTGCATTAAAAATGGCCTAGAGCAGGCGGATGCAGACACTCTCCAGCATGCTGGAAAATCAATGTGCCTGCAGCTCAGAAACAGCCGCTCCAAATATTTCACCCTTTTTAATAAGTGCATTTAATTAAAGTCATAGAACGTTTTTTATTATGTTTGAAAAAAAAAAAAAAACCTTTCCCCTTGCTGAAGCAGAACGTGCGCCTTGGAGCACAAAGGAAGCCTTCCCCTCGTGCTTAGCCCTGAAAATGGAAAAAGCCCAGCAACGGCTGTGTGTCGCTGGCTCTTGGCAGGCTGACTCAAAGAAGACATCGTGTGGGTTTGACTGGGAGGAAGGTGACAGTGTGGGCCTGAGAGGAGTGGCGCTGAGCGGCAAGGAGACAGGCTTCGGATGCTTGGTCGGGTGAGCTCTGCAGCTCATCAGATCGACAGAGTTTGCGTCCCTAAGTTCATTTAGAAAAAGGCACTGGTCGCTGTACGGGGGAGGCTGTGTGTCAGACCCCTGGAGTCAGAGTGTCCCCCTAAAGGCAGGGACATGGACTAAATGATCTCCCAAGACCTGACCTTCCAGTGATAGCTGGGGCTGAGGAGAGAGGGCCACTTCCAGTTGACAGAGCAGGGGTTTCTTGAGCTCTTTAGACCTCTCTTCCCACCCCGGCTTGGGAAGTCTCTCAATGAGCCGAGACAAAGTTTGGCTCCTAGGTGGTGACAGCTGGGCCCTGCAGACACACTCCGCCTATGCCAGCAGATTAGGAAACACGTCAGGATGAGGGTGGCCTGGAGTAGACCTGTGGTGCTGAGCGTGGGGACCCACACTTGGTGAGGTGGCATGGGGCTCCGGGGGGGGGAGGGGGGAGGGCGGAATGTGTGCACAGCAGGGCAGAAGTGGCGCCACTGAGAAAGGGGCTGGGGGCAACCACAGCATACCAGGCCTGGTGACTCGAGGCCTGCTAATTATGCAGCCCAAGGGAGTCATGCTGGCCTGCCAGAGCTGCCCAGAGAGGTGGCATGGAAAACCTCATAAGGGGGTCTGTGTGTGCTTCGGGTCTGACCAGGAAATCGCCTCCAGGTCCTGGAGGCTGGGACTGAGGGGCCCAAGGCTGGATGCTGGGGCTGCTTGCTTGTCAACAGCAGCGGTTTGCATGACTCCTGGAGGCCCTCCGTCTGAGCAGGAGAGGACACGGATTGCAGGGTGTCTCCCCCTGCTAGGCGAGGTCTCTGGAGCATCTGAAGTCTCGGGTGCTCATTCCAGAAATTTTTCAGAGCCAGCCTTCTCCTCCTTTAGGATTCTGGTTCCCACTGCTCCCCTGGGCATGCTCATTAGCGTCTCTTTATGGCTGTAGAAACAGAATCCCAGAATTAGTTCGCTCGGGCCACCCAGAGAGAGCAAGGTGACCAAAGACCAAGCAGGCTTTAAAGGTTTTTAAGGAATATTCTTAGCATCTTCTAATGACGCGGGAGCACTGCTGTTAATGACGCTTGTCCCTGCTCACAAAAGGTAAACAAATTCAAGTTTCTCTTCAATATTCTTTTTGAAGCCCAGAGGCCTGGCTCCCGGACCAGGCTAGGTTTTATCGCTTTCACACCTTCCCTGTGGCTTTTCTTTAGCATGTTAATTGAAACGATCATACATACATAGTTGTTTGAGACTCTGGCAACTCTTTGGCTGTTCAAAAGGAAGTTACTTCCATTTTTAGGAACCCAGGTTATTATAAACTTCAGCTCAAGATAAGTTTTAAATGTGGGTCTTTGCACTGTAGCAGTCAATGTGAAATGTAGGAGGTGGTTAATTGCTACACTTGGGTATATGTGCATGTTCATATGTGTCTGCTCAGGTGGGAGGTGTTTGAGAGAAAGAGAGAGAGAGAGAGAGAGAGAGAGAGACTGACTGTGTGAGAGAGAGTTCTGTGTGTGTGTGTGAGAGAGATGTCTGTGTGTGTTTGTGATGTGTGTGTAGTTTGTGTGTATTATTTCCCATGTCTTTTATTGTCTGTTTCCCCATACTTGAGGACCATCTTGTGAATCTTTTCCTCCCATTGTTTCTCTTCTATGATGGCAATTCTCTAATATGGAGACTTTTTTTTACTACCCTTCTAAGTTACTAGTGCCACCCCCCCAAAAAAACATTTTTATATGCTGGTCATTACTACAAATCTTTATTTAATTAGAAATTAGAACTAAGTATTAAGAACTCTGCATTCATTCATTCATTTTGAAATGCCAATAATAAGACTAACATTTTTATGACACTAATATTTTTGTGACAAATCAATAATTTTCTGAAACTAAAAATTTGTTCGTTAGCCAGGAATCGTTTAAAAGATTTTTGTCGGGCTCTGTATTGTTTGACTCTGTATTGTCTGGCTTATTAGGAAGTAGTGGATCTTTGATCTGCTTCTACCTCATACCTGCAGATTGATAGATGGTAGGACTTTTTTTTTTCTTTTTAAAGACGGGGTTTCGTGTTCAGATTTGTTATGTTGCTATGGATGACTTCGAACCTCCGATCTCCTGTTGGGATTTTAGGCATGATCCACCACACCCAGTTTATGCAGGGCTGTTGGCAAATCCTGAGCTGGGTGCACACTAGACCAAGATTCTACTGGATTTGGCTATGTCCACATATGAATTGGAAACTATTATCATGGATTTTCTTGTTCTTACCCCATCCATATCATTCGATCACCATTGCCTATCGAGTGAACCTTCTACCTGTGCCAGTTTCTGAAACACCGTCTCCCGGCCATCCGACAAGTCTTTGTACCCTACATTATGCAGGTCTTCCAAACGTCGGCACCTTCTGCTTCACAGTGCCAGCCCCTACCCTGTTCTTTAACACTATCCAAAAGTGCCCTAGTAGAGCAAAGCTGAGATGCTCACGGTGATGGGCACGAGTTATCTGAAAGTCTAAGTCTTGACTGAAGTTCAGACTGTGTCGGTAGTCAAAATTCCTCTTTCTCTTAAATACCAGGCATTCTTAACTCATTATGGGAAAGTGTCTCCCAGATACCCCAAGTACGAGCATCCGTAGTTTATCTATTCGAGCATTCGTAGTTTATCTATTTTCTTTAGGTAAAAGTGGCATTCAATGAAACAAATTGTAACTGGTTTTGATGACAACCATCCTTGAGTGTTTTTCTTACCAACAAAACGTTATATCCCACTGGGCACAAGCAATGCCTTATGAATGCTTCTCGTTCTGCCATTCACTGTATTAAACGCATGTCTTTTCATGAGACTATTCAGGGTCATACTCAAGCACCAAGACCATGAGATTAACAATGGGAATGATATCAACAAACACAATCGTAGGTTAGAGTATCTGTATGTTCGTATATGCATACGTATATGTAGGGGTGAATCTGTGGCATAGTATTTGGGGCTCACTACTCTAGTCGTAGTAAAGTGTTGGTGGTGATACCTGCCACTGCTTGTGCACAGTAAGTGTAAATGTGAATGCAGGGCAAAGGGCAAGCCACATGATATATATGGTGGTTTGAACGAGAATGGCCCCATAGGCTCATATATTTGAGTGATTGGTCCCCAGTTGGCAGAACTATTTGGGAAGGAGTAGGAGGTATGGCCTTGTTGGAGAAGGTATAGCACTGGAATTGGACTTTGAAGGTTCAAAAGCCTGCGCCATTCGAAAACTCATTCCCTCACACAGCGATCCACCTGCATCTGCCTCCTGAGTGCTGGGATTGACGGTGTACCACCATGGCCTGGCTTCCGCCTCTCGCTAAACATTTAACACAATCCCACATGGGAATGAAAAACAGTTCAGTGATTTTTAAGCCCCTAGAGAGTCTTGCTTTTCCTAGCCTGAGAATGCAGCTGTCTTTACAGTTGCTGCTCTTTCTGGTTGTCATGTCAGGTACTGAGCCGATCCCGTGAAGATAGGATGAGCAATGGAGTTGGCTGCGTGAGGTCATCTCTTCTGGAAGCTGAAGATGTGGTGACAGCTTCTGTGTAGGGGACATCCCGCCCACGAGGACTGGGTTCAGTTTGTTCTTTTCTCCATCTTCCGAGGGAAGAGTCTCCTAGTCACACAAGGGCGAATCAGGAATTCTGAGTGACGGGCTTGAGAAACTGCTGCGTCCTGAATTGCTTTCTGAATGGATGTGGACCGAAATGCAAATAATAGCTTTGGCTTTCTTTAGTGAGACAAAGTTTCTTGAGAACCTTCAAATTCTCTTGCTGCTCTCCATTTTTCCTCCTATGAAGATTGCCTGCCTCAGCATCTTTGAGACGCCTGCTCATTATACCCGCCTTAAAGAGCCCTGTGATGACGCTGTCCAGATAAAACCTGGAACCTAGTAAAGAGGAAAGCTCCCGGTATGCCTTCATGGAGTCCGGAACCTTCTCTAGTCCAGCTGCCCATTGACCAAAGGGTATGGTTTCTGGTTTTGTCTCAGTTGCTGTGATAAAACACTCTAACCAAAGCAACTTGAGGATGAAAGGGGTTCCTTGCTTACACTTCCAGGTCACAGTTCGTCATTGAGGGAAGGCAGGGCAGAAAGTTGAATTGGGAACTTGAAGCGGGAACTATGGAGGAATACTGTTTCTTGGTTAGCTCGCTCACCGGCTCATACTTAGCTAGCTTTATTATACAGTGCAGGACCCCCTGCCAAAGGAGTGGTGTAGCCCACAGTGGACTAGTCCTTCCTGCATCAATCAGGAGAGTCAAGACCATCCTGCACAGATGTACCCATAAACTAGCATGACAAAGGCATTTACTCAGTTGAGACTCCTTTCTCCAGGTTCTTCTAGGTCTGCATCCAGTTGGTAGTACTGACTACGACAGTGCAGTTCTACTGTGTGGAAGGCGTGCTGGTCTGGAGAGTCTAATAGAGGAGGTCCTCCTAGATCTGTGTGCCACTAGGCTGTCAGCGTCCTCAGGCATGCGGGAACATTCCAGGCCTCAGTGCTGGCTATCCACCTGCAGACACTGTCTTCCCAGTGTTCCAGCCTTCATCTGCTCATCTCCACAGCCACAGCATCCTGTCCATCTCCACTCTGCCCTCCATCCACTGGGGACCACAGTCTGCATTTCCTTGAAGAGAGTGCTAGCAATGGGAGATAGAAAAAAAGCAAAACACTTGTTAGAAATTTAGGGACATTTTAGGCAATTGTTTTATTTATTTATTGAGAGTGTAGGGATTTCCCTATGGAGAAAAATTCCCATTTTCCCCCGAAGACAAATCCTAATAAGTTTCTAACTCACAGGGTCACCAGTGTGTGTGTGAGAGTCCTCGCTAGGCCAGGGAGATTTTACTTGCAAAGTACACTCAAGAATTAGAATATAATATTCTTGACTTTCTCTTTTTTTTAACATAAGGAGTTATGATTTTATTCATCTCATTAAATAATCTTAAGAACCAATTTGTGCTACGTACTTGCCTTATGGGAGTTTTGACAATAGATAAGAATGTACCTCTTAATATGTTCAAATGGAAGCCAAAGCTAATTAATTATCAGGATACAAATAAATACATAGTTTGGGATCAGTGAGGCTGTGGCGGGCAAACACAGGCCGAGGAGATGCTATAGGGGTATATAGGTTAGATATACAGGGAGTTAAAGATGGATATTTTCAGGGGGTTGTTGGGAATCATTTGAGGGGTGACATCTAGACAGAACAGTCAACAATTCAAGTCTGGGCTCCATATTTTTTTATAACAAAGGTATCTAAATGGTAACACGGTTGACTGAGGTGGGGTTGAACGAGTTTATAAACAGAGTACTCTGCTAACTAACGTATCAACTCCTCTTAGCAACTAAAGGCAGCGAGAGTCTATTCTCCTACAGTTCCAGATGCCAGAAGTCCAAACCAAGATATTGAGAAGCCTATGCTGTCTCCATGGGCTCCAGGAAGGATCTGTCCCTGCTGCCTCCAGAATTTGCTGGCTCTGCTTTCTGCCTACATCTTCATGTGGTCTTCTCTGTGAGTCTGTTTCCTCTTCTCTCTCTGAGTAGGACACCTGCCACTGTATTTAGGGCAAACTTGGGTGATTCAGGATATTCACCTGGAGACTGAATTTCATTTACAAAGACTCTTCTTTTAAATAAAGATGTGGCCCCAGGTTATGATTTGGGGGCTGCCATGCGACTTAGCAAAAATGGATTCTGGAAGAATCACTTGAATAGCTGTTTGTAAATCAAACTCAAAGATGTTCCTTGAGGGGGGTAAAGGTTCTCTTTCTCTACAGCCACATGACTGATGTGTAGCTCTTCTCAGGGGTGGGGCATGGGCAGCCATGAGCCCTCCTGAGCTGCCCGGGGCACTGTAGTAGGTTTGGTTGACTTGATTGCTGTCACATAAAATCACCAAGTAGCTTGGTGGCACTGCCAGCTCAGACAGCTCCTGGGTAGATTTTACAGTGGCAATTTCAGGAGGGTCACAGCATTACAGTGCAGGGCCGTGGGTCGTCGTGGGAACAGCTCGTAAAGAGATGGCAGTTCTAGACTTGGGAAATTGAGAAAGCACAGTCGAGGCCAGAGGAATGGAGTAGCGACGCTGTTAGAGCTGACTGAGGAGGAGCAAGGCTAGCTTTCCCTGGATATTTCGTAAGCGTGTGATGAGCAGTCCTGGTGGAGGCAGGAGACTGGAAAGCTTCAGAAGGCAGCACCTTGGGAAACTGAGACCTCAGCCTAAGAGGAAGTTTTATTGCCTTGAGCGGCCCTCTCTTTGGAGAGTTGTGAGGTGCACAGGGACTCTGAGGTACCTCCTGTGGGGAACCCGCCTCCAGAGGGTGGCCACTCTGCATGGAGACTTTATTGTTTAGTCTCTTTCTCGGCCATGTTTTATGTCAGAGGAAGGCAGTGGGGAGCAGCAGGCCAGCATACCCTGAGCCTGCCTGAGTTGGGGGTGATGTTTGCTCAATTCTGTACACCCCAGCTGTTGCTCCAGGTGCTAAGTTAGACACACAGTAATTAGTTGGGCTAATTTATTTAATCATGTTGGTACTGTTCTTCTTCTCCGGGTTGTTCTTCTTGCCCTGATCCTTCAGGTTTTCCTGGATCCACTCCCAGGTGTGTTTGTTGGACTGTGGTGTTGAGGGAAGATGGATCCTCCTTGATGCCAGAGATTACAGCAAGCTCCAGCTTGGCTTTGGGAAGTGGGGGCATGCCCGTTGTTCGTGTTCTAGGTCAGAGTTTCTCAAACTGGCCACTAGTAACACTGGAAGTCAGGGAGCTCTTGGTATTTTGGGGGGTGGGTAGGCAGGAGCTTTCTGTGTATTATGGGATGTTTACCAGCATTCCTGACTTCCACTAGATGCCAGAAGTGCCCCTGCCTCTGGTTATGACAACCAAAATGATCTTCAGAGACTTTAAGAGAAGATGCCTTTTGGAGGCTCCAAGCTGCCCCTGTGGGGAATCCCTTCAGATCATAACACTGACCAATGATTTATTTTATTGGCACATGTAAGCTAAAGAATATTCTTCAGAAATCCATGCAAGGAGTTAGGGAGATGGCTTGGTGTATAAAATGCTTGTTGTACAAGTGTGAGGACCAGACTGTGGATCTCCAGCACCCATATGAAAGCTAGGCAGGGTACGCTGGGGGTGTGTAGCTAGTCAGAAACCCTGGGCTGATTAGTCAGCCAATCAGCTGAGCTTTTAGTGCAGTGAGTAACCCTGTCTTAAAAATAAGGTGGAGAGCTGTAGAAAGCTCCCGGAAGTCAACCCCTGACCTCCACGTGTGCCCATCCCCACGCTCTCATACATACAGACCCCGTGCAGTGGTTTTTGGTAATGACTGACCTTTGCCAACCTCTCACATTTCTCTCTTCTCAACCTGCCCTAATGGGAAACCCTAGGCCAGGGCAAGGGCTGTCTTGGAGTGCAGAACTTGTAAGCCTAGCGAGGGTTTTCCTACTAGAGAAGTCAATATTGTGTCAGACAAGGAAGTAAGAAAGCCGTGCTGTATAGCAGCAGGCGGCAGGGTTAGAGCCATTAGGAAGACATGATGAACCAGAAAAGCTACTTCTGAGTAGGTGGAGGCCAAGCTTCATGAACTACAGAATGGAACCAGTCCAACATGGCCGCAGTCTGGGGGAGGGCATTGTTGTCTCTGTTGTTGGATCCCCCGCTCTCTGAGCCATGTAGGGTCCAAGGTTCTGACTCATGTGGGGGTTTCCCACAGAAGTTAACTTAGGGTTTGTGTGTGTGTGTGTGTGTGTGTGTGTGTGTGTGTGTGTGCAGGGCATCTAGACTGTTTAGCAAATGAAGGCAGGTTGCTAGAATCCTGGGAGGAGCCCAGATAGTCTAGGAGGTTCTTCAGGGAGGAGAGACGGCAGGTGGTGCAGAATAGCTACGGTGAACTCAGCTTACAGCAGCCTGAGAAATGAAATACTTGTTCAACTTCCTGATGGCCTTGTTCAAAGGAGAAAAACTGCTCAGAAGATGTTCTAGGCCAGTCTGGGCTGCAGGGGGCGTTAGCAGGCCAGTCAGGCTGCTAGAAAGATTCTGTCTCAAAAAATAAATAAATAATAAATAAATAAACAACAACAAAGATTAAAAATAAGGAAGAGAAAGGAAAGGAATGGAACCCGTGTTGGTAATAATTTTTACCCAATTATCTTATATTTATTTATTTGCTTGTGTGTTAGGTCATGGGGTGGGCAAACACGTAACTGTGTGTGGAAGTTAGAAGACAACTTGCAGGAACAGGCTTTTTTCCTTTCTGGGGTTCAAACTCAGGGTGTCAGGCTTGATGGTAAACGCCTTTATCCACCCATTCATCTCACGGGCCCTGAAACCAGTTTTAATAACTGCGTTTGTACATAAAGTCCAGCATATCCCCATTTGTTTGAGTCTTCCCAGACAATCCATATGAAAGTTGTTAGTGAGCTAATATGCATTTTTTCGCGAGTCTGGGGCTTGCACTGTGCGCCCTACTTTCTCACACATCACTGCTCAGCACAACCCTCCTTGAGCCTTCTTCCCTGGACAGTGGGGGTCAAGAGAGGAGGGTGAGGTGAGTACATTGTGGAGGGAGACATTGCTTAGGGAGGAGCAATACAAAATAAACAGGACAAGGTCCCTCCCCTGCAACACCACACACACACACACACACAAACCCCTCAACTACTGCTTTGACAAATGCCTGTCACCCTCTGGGGCTCCCTGCAGGCAGGGTCTGTGTCCTGAATCCAGTGGCTCTCCCTTCCTCACCTCTTTGTGGTTCTCCCTGCTTGCTTTTGTTTCAAAGGAATGAGCAGGCAAAATAGAGCCTGCATTCCACTGGGCAGTCATACGGCATTGCGCTTTCTCGGTTCATCAGGAGTCAGGTGCCTCCCCTCCATTTTCTTAGTGTCTTCCTCAAGGTTCCAACTCCTCTTCAGCCCCTGGAAGGCTCTGGAGCCGGGGTTTTCAACCTTCCTAAGGCTGCCCTCATGTTGCGGTGACCCCCAACCATAAAACTGTTTCATTGCTCCTTCATAACTGCAATTTTACCGCCGTTATGAATCATAATACAAATGTCTAAAGTGCAGGATATCTGATATGCAACCCCTGTGAAGGGCTCGTTCGATCCCGAGGAGATGGAGACCCACAGGTTGAGAACTGCTGCTTTAGCGGCTTTGCCGCCACCTGCCCAGCTAAATGCCAACAGCTCAGGTCCTTGCAGGCGAAAGGGACCTTTCCTTAGAAGGCGCAAAGGGAGATGTAGGTTGGGTGAGCTGGGGTTAGTGATGCCGGCCAAGAAGGGCCCAAAGCACAAAAGCTGCAAAGACCAGGCTCATCTCATTTAAGGAATAGGCTCCTGGCTGCTTACCAATGTTCGAGTTTAGCTTTCCTTTCCCCAGGATCTCTTTCTTCTCCATCTGCCAAGGATTGAACTCCAGAAGTTTGATCTTGTCTAGATGCAGGAAGCCATTGCGCTCCCTCCCTGGGTCACCTTGAGGTTTGCAGAACACCTCATTCTCAGTCTTGCTTTCTGGGGCGGGGTGGGGGGATGAGGTGGGGGAGGGGGAGGTGATCGGATGTGTCCTCTGAAATAGGTTCTCTATTTGAGTGTTTTCTTAGCCTTATCTCTACCGGCAGGTCAATGGCATCATCCAGCATCGATCAGTCCCTGAGAGGACACACTGAAAGCATTTTTGGTTGCTACCAGTTGTCAGGGAGAGGGTTCAGCTGGCATCTCGTGATCTGGTGAGCCAGGAACATCACTGAGCTTTCTCTAAGGCATGAGACAGCCCCTCCTCCTGCCGCAGCTCAGGTGGAAAGTGCTGGCCTTGCAGGCACGAGTTCTAGCCACAGAACCCACATTTAGTAAAGTCAGGCACAGTGGTGTGTCTATAATCCCAGCACTGGAGGTGCTGAAGCAGGCCGATCCCTGGAGCTTACTAGCCAGCCAACCTAGCCTGCTTGGCGCGTTCCAGACCAGGGAGAGATTCTGAATAAGTGAAATTTAAAAGGTGGTTGGTATCCAAGGAATGTCATCTGATGTCCTTACACACACATTGCACATACACGCACATACACACACCACATGCACACACAAACCCCACACGCACACACACACATTGCACGCGCTCACACATACACACACCACATGCACACACACACCCTGCACGCACATACACACACACCACATGCACACACACACACACACACACACACACACACACACACACACCACGTGCACACACATGCATGTACTCTTGGGTACTCTTAAGCACATGAGTGATTAAGTAACTACCTTGTATTTCAGTTAGTGCTTCTCATGGCTTTGTGGGCACCCACCTGAGACTAAGAGCTGGTTCCCCATGGGTGCCTCCTGGAGGGCTAGGTGACCCAGGAGGGAGGGAACTAAACCAAGTGGCCAAAGTTAAGTGTCAGAGCTTTCTGATTCTTTTAAAGGGAAGAGCCATACTTCCCTGGCAAGGGTCTGGTTGTGGCATGTCTGTCTGTGTTGTATACGTGTATCTGTATAAATGTGTGCAGGTTTGCCTGTTTGCATATGAACATGTCAGAGGTTAACATCTGGTGTCTTCTATTGATGTTTGTAAAAAGCACTTACATATTTATTTATTTGTGTACGCGTGGATTCATCTACACTTATGCCTGTCACAGTCCAATGTATGGAGTCAGAGGACAACTTGCCTGAGCTGGTTCTCTCCTTTTGCCCCATGAATCCTAGGGATCGAACTCAGGGTGTCAGGATTGGCTGTCGGCACCCTTACCCCCTGAGCTATCTTGATGGCCCTATCACTTAGTTTTTGAAACAGGGTTCCTCACTGAATGTGGAGTTTGCTATTTGGTTGGACTGACTGGCCACCAAATGCCCTGGGATTTACCTGTCCCCACCGCCCTCCCCCATCCCTGCAGCAACAGATCCTTGTCACCCTACCCAGATTGTACACCAGTGCTGCAGAGGTGAGCTTGGACTTCACCTACTGAGCCATCTCTCTAGCCCCCAGCGGGTCTCCTTACTCTCCCCAAAGCCATCTGATAGGAGCAGACAGGCTGGGTGAGATTTAGTTCTGGACTCATTTCTGAATCTCTAAGCCGGAAATGATGAAACCAGACTTTGCAGATGTGGCAAGGAAATGGCTTGAACGAGTGAAGCGAAAGGCAATGTGCAGAATTCTTGCGTGCCTCCCGTAGGTGAGCACCGAGCCGGAGCGTTTTTCCCAGGAGAAGAAGTAGGAAGGACAGAGCAACTGTCTGGCCTGCCAGGCCCGAGGTCTGTGCTGGCCTTGTTAAATGTGGGTGGAGTCCCTGTGCCAGGGACCTGGTCTTACTTGTTTTCCTACAGACCGAGGCTGGTCCAGTCGAATTCTGACTGCACGCATGTGTCTGGTCTTTTCAGCAATATTCCTTTCACTTCAGTAGACCCAGTACCACTCAGCAGTGTGGACATGGCCTAGGCCCAGTACAGCAATGCATAGACTCTGTCCATGGAGAACCTTTATCCTGAGCAGGTAGGGGGTAGGGCCCTGGGCTGAGGACCCCACCCCAGCCCAGTCCTCCCTTTGCCCCTATCCTTCTTCAAGGGAGCTATCTGGACTAGTTAACCTCCGGAGAGCTTGCCCAGAGCTATGGGTGATCTGGAATCTATCAGGCCTGACAATCTCTGCATAATGACTCTCCTTGTGGAGTCATTGCAACGATTAAAAGGCCTTTGGGGCTCCAAAGAGAAGAGAAGGGACATAATTCTGGGATGCCATCCATGGGGGGAGGAGTCAGAAGAACTCTCCTGTTGTTGAAAACAAAATGTGCCTTAACAGGATACATGCTTGGCTCTTCCTGTTCCAAAGCCATCTGAGATAGATTTTCAAAAATTTCATTTGATCTTTACATATATATTTTTTTAATTTTAGTGTGTGTGTATGTGTGTGTGTGTGTGTGATTTCCTGTGTGTATGTGCATGTGTGCTCACACCTACCCAGCCTCTTATGTGGGTGCTGGGGATCTGAACATGGGTCTTCATGATTGTGTAGCAAGTTCTTTATTTATTTAATTGAGTAGACACACACACACACACACACACACACACACACACACACACACCACACCACACATTTGTACATTTGTTTTCTCTTTGCTTGGTCTTCTGAATTCAGAAAACCTTGGTAGATGTAGCCAAATAGGATTTGGGTCAAAACTGTCACTGTCTAGCTATAACCTGGGATGTAAGTGTCTGGGCCCCAGGTCCTCATTTGTCAGTGGAATCCTATGGGAGGAGTTGGGGTTGTTGTAAGGATCAAATGAACAAATGCCAATCAAAAAGCTTTTTACAGAATGACAGACAAGTGTTTGTAATTATTTGCACCTAGGGCTTATTCCCCCCCCCCCCTCGGAGGGAGGAGATCTCTTCCTGGGCAGAGGCAGGAACCCTCATAGACAGGCATGTAACTTCTAAGCCCTTCCCTTACTAACTAACCTCTTGCCTCCAGGGTTCAGGCAATTGCTTATTGAGGAAGACAAGCATGGGGAGGGAGTAAGAAAGGGTAGGAATTTGGAGTAATTGCAGTGGTTGTCTAATTATAGATCCCAGGCTCCATTAGTCCCCAAGCTGTATGCATGGAGCGTAAATCATTTGTGTCTCCCTTGTGGGAATTCATGGCCCCGTCCCCAGGGCCCAGCCACACTCCGAGCTGTATTCCCGTTCCTCACCCGAAGGCCAACCTTATTCCCTGGAAAAAGTATTTTTCCTCCAATAAAAGCCAGGTGGGGTCTGAGACAATCCCGCGTCTGCCAGGCCTGGGCTGAAGGCAGTGACTCCGGTTTGCATTTTTTTGTCTTTAAGCAGTTCTTGACAGACCGCCTGCCCTTTGGAAGAGAAAAGGGGGCAGGAGAGGATGAGCAAACACACTCAGAGGGAGACACGAGGAGGGGTGGAGAGGCATGGCAGGCCATTAAAGAGAAATAAATTCTGCAGAGGGGAAGCGAGAGGTTCCCTCCCTAGGACTCTGTAAATCACTGGGTTTTATGGACGGGATAGGAAGGGAAGTGGGAGATGGGCTGGCCCTGATAACTAGGGTCATTTCTCCTGTGTATGCCTGTCTGAATTTTAGGATGTTCGGTCAGAGAATGACTTGGCGCTAGAAACCACTAGAAATTTATTGTTGTCATTATTATGCTCACATCAGAACTGTGGTTACCTAAGAAGGGTACTCGGAGAGTTGTGCTCGAGACATCACCACCGGCTTGTTCATGCTGTCTGGGGCTTGTTCATGCTGTCTGGTTTCCCCGGCATGCCCTGCAGCCTGTGACTCCGTGGGCACTGAGCATCCAGGAATAGGGGTTTTTGGAGGTGATTTGACATCGCCTCCAGTTGGAAGTTCCATCTCATGCCAGACCTGAAGTTGTTCCCAGTCTCGAGATCTCAGGCATGTTTCTCTTTGTCTCTGGAATAGGTCTTTCAACCAGAAAGATTGAATCCTAGGGCCTGGATTCGTAAGCCAGAGTCCCAGAGGCCTGAGTTTGGGTGTGTTTAGTTCTTAACTTATACTTTGTACTAAAATGGTTTGCATTGACTGCTGATATTTAAATGGTGGGTAGTTTTATTTTATTTTGTTTTTTCGAGACAAGGTTTCTCTGTGTAGCTTTGATGCCTGTCCTAGAACTCACCCTTTAGATCAAGCTGGCCTTGACCTCACAGAAATCTGCCTGCCTCTGCCTCCCAAGCACTGGGATTAAAGACGTGCGCCACTGCCGCCCAGCAGACAGTGGGTGTTTCATAGGAAATTTTGTGTCTCTGGCTTGGCTTCTGGGACCCCATAAAGTCAGACTTCATGCTCCTGCTGAATGCTCCTCCCCTGCTCCCCATGACTGCAGACTTCAGACCCTAGAAAGTGCCACCTCCTTGGGCTGGTCATAAGTTTTCTTTCTCCCATTTCATTCTCGCCCCAGCCACCTTTATTTCTTTCTGTCTCTCTGTCGCCCTTGACGAGTGTCTTCTACCTTTGAGAAAGACTAGATTTTTCCACTGAAGGAAAGGAGGTACAAGATGGGTCCCAGGTTGGAACTGGGGTGACTCTCTGCAGGGTCTTTTCTTCTGTGTGCACAGGGTCCTTTCTGGAATGTGGGTGTACTTGGAGGTAGCCATGCAGTGCTGTCTGGAAGTAGATTTGCCTCTCTTCCCCAGTAGCTATGTGACCTGGCCAAGTGACTTCCTCAATTTCCTTCATAGAAATTCCCTGAAGGACAGGCCCAAAACTTTGTCTCCTAGATGTTTCTAAACATTTTGGTTGTTGTTGTTGTTGCTGTTTCGTTTTGTTTTTCAAGGCAGGGTTTCTCTGTGTAACCCTGGCTGTCCTGGAACTCACTCTGTAGGCCAGGCTGGCCTCAAAGTCACAGAGATCTGCCTGAATCTGCCTCCAAAGTGCTGGTATTAAAGGTGTGTATCACCACCTCCTGGGTCAAGATGATTTTAGATCCTGTCAAGTTCGCAGTGTTCACCACCACAACCTATGACCAAAGAAAATTGACAAGACTGTGTCATTGTAACTCTGAGTGCGGTGAGAGCAAAGGGTGAATCTGGGCAAAGGGGTGACCCCGTAGGGACTGGGGATGTGCATCTATCCCCAGTGGAAGGAACCTATTGGGATGGCCTCATAGCTGAAGAGTTGACTCAGGAGATTCCTGGAGACAGCGGTGAGGTGGTGGAGGCAGAGAGCCCTGGGTGGGACACACAGGGGGATTTATCCTGCTGGAGAAAGGGCAGGTAGATGCCAGCACCGACAAGAATCATGAATTTCACAGCCCATGCTTAGTGCTGACTGGGTGCCATTCCTTCACCTCACGTGCCCTGCTTGCTTGCGATCCCAAGACTCCGGGGCGTGGACACACCTGGGGTGTGGATACTCTTTGGACTGCGTTCACACCCAGAGAGGCAGAAGGTGGGTGAGGGGATCTGGCTCTAGAGAGAAAAGTCCCTTGCAGTTCGGATGCTCATATTCCAGGATGTGTTTCTGAGCCAGCTGCAGTTCTGCGCTTCTCTAAACCCCAAACTCAGGAAGCTGAGGCAGGAGGACCAGGGACTCCAGGCCAGCCTTGGCTACGTAGCAAATTCAGGGCCAGCTTGGACTACATCAGACCCTGTTCTTAGGGGGAAAAATTTAGCCATAATGACTACCAAGTCTTTCTGATGTCATCAGGGCTGATTGAACCAGAGAGGAAGCAGGAGGGACCTTGACTGGAGATCTTGAATGTAGCCCAGCCCCACCCTTTCGCTGTCTCTCTCACTCTTGCCGCACAAAGCCAGGGGAAGGGTGCCCGGCTGATGTTGTCAATGTTGTTGGAAAACTTGTAAAGTGCCAACGGTCTCTCCCGTCCAGGCATTCCTCACCACCCATCTGCAAAGTGCCTGGTCTCTGCAGGAGGAGGCAGGTGCAGTCCTGCAAGGGTGGTGGCCGGGCTTTTCTGTGTCTTGGGTTTTGCAGGTAGTAACATGATCGAGCCCTTCAGCCTGCACATGTGTGGTTGGACAAAAGACTATTGCAGATGTTTCTGGAATTCCCAAACCGGATACAAAATTGCTAGCAGGATGCAGAGAGAGAGAGAGAGAGAGAGAGAGAGAGAGAGAGAGAGAGAGAGGAGAGAGGAGAGAGAGAGAGAAAGGAGCCAAATGCTTTACATAATGAAAAGCTTGCCTCCTGTCTGCGCAATCTCTGTGAGAGAGCAAGCGCGTGCCCAGGCGGTCTGGTCTTCTTTTCCTGAAGGCCCAAGGATTAGGAAGCCTGCCTGTCTGTCTGGAGGGCAGAGCGCTGCCACAGCAGACAGCTCTCCCAGGCTCTGTTGGGTTTCTGTCCAGGATCCACAGCTTTCCTTTGGGTGTGGTAGGGCCAGAGGCAGCCAGGCAGTGTGCTCTTCTGCCCAGAAGTACCTTGGTGCCCAGGGTGGAAAGGAAATCAGGCAGTGGGCCTAAAACCAAAAGCCACCACCCATTTCTCTTCCCCAGGGGCCCCGTTTTTGAGCGGAATTCTGTCCGGTAGCAGCAGGAGGTAGACCCGATATGGAGGGCATTCTGTATCCAGCCTCTAAAGTGGAGGCTGGGAAAGGATGGAGGTGGAATATTCGGAGGCTAAGGCTCTGTATGGTGGGAACACATGGGACAGAACCCTACCAAGGAAACTGGGTCAGAAACTTGCTGGACAGTGGACCCATTTCTCCCTTGGGGTCGAAACTAACACTCCCAGGCTCATGCCTCTGCAGTTACCCCTTCATCTCAGCTCCATGACTCATCATGTAGGACAGCACTTCATAGATAGTAATGTGTACCCACCCCATCCCCACCTAATCCTGAGCAATTGCAGGAGGCCATTGGAACCATGGAGTAAATGCCTGGGGGAGGAATTTACACCGAAGGTGGGAATGGGGCCCTGCTGAATGGGGGCTCCCATGGGAGGGTTCTCTGAATTCCTCCACAAAATACAGGTGATGGTTTCTCAGATCCCACCCAGATACCCAGTTCTCCTCAATGCACCCTGTTAAGGGTGGTGAACACATACGGCCTTGTGTCTCTGAAGCCAAACTTCCTGGCTTTAAATCCTTCGTATGGGAACTTGGCAAATCCTTTGTCTTCTTCTAAGTCGCGGGTCTATGAAATCAGGGACAATATTTGCTTATCTCCAGTGTCAATCCAAGAATGCAAAGAGGTTTTCCATGTTGGTATCCTTTCACAGAACCAGGTGTCATGAGAGCGAAGATTCTACTCCTTTTAAGAGAAAACTCTCAGAGATTTTTCTTTAAAATAGTTGATTCTTGACCAGTGCTTGGCAGACTGGTTCCTGGGCCAGAACCAGCCTGCAATCTGTTCTTGTGAATCGAGAATCAAGTTCACCTTCTAAATTAAAGGAAAAAAAAAATCATCCACCCCTCAAGAGTGGTTGAAGCTCAGGGGTGGACATTAGGTGTCCTGTTCCGTTCCTCTCTGCCTCTTTCTCTAGAGATGGAGTCTCTCAGTGAAGCTGGAGCTAAACTGGTGGCCAGCAAACCCCAGGGATCCTCCTGTCTCTGCCTTCACAGTGCTGGGGTTAAGGGCACGTGACATGTGCAGCCACACCCACCTAGCCTTCTGCATGAGTGCTGGGATTCAAGCAGAGATCTTCATGCTTCTGCACCAAATGCGCTGCCCACTGAGCGGTCTCCCCAGCCCCTCTCCAAGACAGATGGTTCAACTTGGGGAGGTCTTACAGTGATGCTCATGCGTGTTCTCAGAACCTCCAGATTTCAGTCCTAGTATCATGTAGATCCCCGGGGCAGGGACCCCATTGGGCTTTTGGAGCAGTAGGGGTGCAGGGAGCGGAGAGTACAGTCTCTGATTCCCCACCCTCCCCCTTCCCACCAGAGGGACAGCTGTAGAGCCCCAGCCATGCCTGAGAAGCAAGAGTTGAGTCACGGTTGCTAGGTTGGCTGATACTCGGCCTCGTTCTATTTTGTTATAGAAAGGAGTAAGGTAGCCAGGACCCTCCAGGAGCAGCAGTGCTGAGGGCTGTGGTGTAGGAGTAAGCACAGGTGTCATTCTGATTTAAAGGAGGCCACCCGTGTGGTGTGATTCATGGGTTTCAACAGAGGGAACATTTTTCTTGCCTCTGTCACCCCCACTTCGATTTGTCCTCCCGATTCTTCATGCAGCGTATCACGTTTTCTTGCGTGTGACAGAAGAGGGAGACAGGGACGGAGAAGAGGCCGCCCTGAGTGCCCCTTGCTTTCCGCCAAGTGCAGAGCCTAGAGCAATGGCTGTCTGGTCTGCAGAGCAGCCTTGCCTGTGAGCTCCGGACGGAGGTTGAGTAATGGACGGAACAGGACTGGGAGTAGCACACTTATGAATCACCCCTGAGCAGTTGCTCTTTGCCCCGGGGGACCCACTCACACATTCCCAAGGGAGCCAGTGCCTGGGAGACATGACATCATTGTCACCAGGCAAGGAGTTTCATCCATGTGTGGCCTCGGAGCTTGTTCCCAGGGGTTACACCCAAGCTCCTCGGGATGAGACAGCCAAATCAAAGATGATGGGTATCCTCCTTGTGCAGTGTGTGTGTGTGTGTGTGTGTGTGTGTGTGTGTGTGTGTATGTGTGCGTGCATGTGTGTATATGTGTGTGCAGTGTGTGTGTGTGCATGTGTGTGTAGGTGGTATGCATATTCAAAAGTATGCATGTAGCCATGTGTCTATGTAAGGGTTTGTGTGTGTGTGTGTGTGTCTGTGTGTGTTCCTGGCTTTCTATGTGATCTGGGACCCTCATTCTTAGCTTCTGCCTCCTCTGGTTCCTTTTGGGATGGCAAGAACTCTCACGAGCTCGTTTATGGGAAGGAGGTAGCACTGTGGTGGCCAGGCTGCCGTTCCATACGTTTTCCCAAGAGATGTTCCTTCCACAGAATCCTGCACAGTTTTCACGAGCCATTCTCTGTGCAACCACCACGTCCGCTTTTCTGGCGCGTGTTTGCCCGTCACGTGGTCAGAGGGGCTGGCCATCCTTAATTGGTTTCTGAGAGGCCAGGTCGGCCCTAGGCAGCCTGTGGAGTTTCTCCCAAGCATCAGTCTTAGGGCTCTGACAACATTCGCCCGCTTAACCGGCCCATTGGACCCCCTTGCTGCAGGACGAGCTCACAAGGCAGGGAGGAGAGCCCTTCCACGGTGTAAGCCCGCAGAGCCAACCCAATCCCAGCATGTAGCTTAAGCAGTCTTTTCTTTCTCCCCATTAACCGTTGCCTACTCATTAAGTCTTTCTTCTGTGCTTTGTTTTTTCTTGCTGGTGTTGAGCCTGCTTGGCAGCTCTGTACCACTGAGCTACACCCCTTTGTTTCCTTAAGATGGGGGACTCACCATGTAGCTCAGGCTAGCTTTGCACTTGCTACCTAGCTCAGACTAATCTCAAATTTCAGACACCTCCTGCCTCAGACTCCCAAGGTTCTGAGACTACACGTGTGTGCCAGCACACCTGGCTTTCTTTTACGATTGTATGTTTTTCTCCACCTGCATCTCTCTCTCTCTCTCTCTCTCTCTCTCTCTCGTATTCAAACCTCCTTGGTTGTCCCTGATTTCCTGGTTTAGCCAGGACCCCAAAACCTTTCAAGTGTTTCGTCTCCATAGATGACCAAGGCAAAAAGACCATGAAGCCAATGTTCACACCAGGAACAACTAAATGAAAAGATGGGGTCGAGCTGAGGTTCACAGATGTGGCAAGTGATGGGGGTCATGGCTTGGCTGGGGGAGAGCATCCATCCGTGATGTTCACCACGTCATGGTTGGCAGCTTACACTGGAGCATGTTGCTTCTTTGAAGGAAACAAGCCGTCCTAAAAGACGACAAGCTATCATTACCCTTCCTGTTTGTCAACTGCTACTTCAGGGACTCCATCTCTACAGTGTCTGTCTGTGTTCATGGTTCACCTGGGCACCCTGAGGCTCCTCCTGGGAGAGACCATGGATGCTTCCGGTGCACCTGTCATTTCCTCTTGCTCTGGAAGAGTGCTCCCAGCCTCAGGACTGCCCCGCTCCTCTCAAGCAGCTGAAATACTTGTGGACACAGCGCTTAAGCTAATATCCAGGAACTGGGCTCGGCTGGGGTTGCTCCACCCAGGCCTCCTTAGAGGTCCTGATAGGAAGGCCACGTTGTGGGCATAGCAAACAGAAAAGACCAGCGCTGCCCTGGTAGGAGGCACATGTGCCCTGTGGCTCCTTGGGTCACGGGGAGTGACCTGAAACACATTCAAAAACCACTCTTCCTTTTTCTTAATCACAACCTCTGCTTTCTGTTTCCTCTCTGCCACGCTCTTTCTGAAAAAGGAAAACACACATCAAGAGAATTTCCCAATGCTGGGCAATGTACGGAACCTCCAGGGATATGCTCCTGGCTGGGTTTCCCTTGTGGATGGTGGTCATAGCTCCGATGTCCTCTAGTGGGCTTTTCTTTCTTTCCTGATTTATGATAGACAGAAAACACTGGCCGTTTCCCATTTTCTGGGGCTGCTACTTTCTGACATGCTTCCCTTTAAGGGATTAAGGGTTGACTACAGGTGGGTTTCTTTTCCCCCTCCTGCCTCGGTCACCAGGACATCCATCGCCATGGTGATAATCCTCCCTGAAACAAAAATAATGGGCAGAACCGGTTGGACGGAAAGTGTGGCCGAACACTCAGCCGGAGAGGCAGGGACCTGGAGGCTGTGAACCCCTGTAGGTCAGGTTCAAGGGAGGGAGGGGGCGGTAGACTAGCCAGAGGCCTGGCAAGCAGGACTGAAAATGGCCACTGACTTGCACTTTCGGGAAAATCTCCATGTGAGTCCTTCGTGGATTTCATGAGAGAATTCCCTCTCTGTTGCCACGGGCCCTGTCTGGAAGGCGATTGTTTGGTGACTCACCAGGAAGAGAGGGACGCTGGGGGTTCTAATCTGCTCTGTAAAATCTTGGGAGCTGGGCAGGTTTTATCTTTCTCTTTTCCAAAGCCCTGAGGGTTACAACAATGTATCTTACTATGTTAGCACAGAGAAACAAGTTTTGCTGTTTGGAGAGAAATGGCCCACAGCTGTTTTTTTCTTTTTTCTTTTTTTTGCGTTATATATATCAGTCACCAAAAAGGAGATAGGAGTGGCTTTTGGTGGACATTGGCTGGAGTGCCAGAAAAATATTGTTATTGTTTCTTTGTCTTGTATTTGGATCTCCTCGAGGAAACATTGGCAGGTTCTGAGGGAGTGTCGTCCATCAGCTTGTGGAGTGGTCTCCTGGCTTCAGAGAGCAATGTCCTCGGCTTCGGGAGCAGGGAGCTTTGATTGTCATTCTGCCCTGCTTCTCTAGTGGTCTGGAGCAGAGGGCAAAGGTCAAACACCCAAGGTCTGTCATGGATCTGCACACAGCCTCTCTGGCAGCAGGGGGGTGGCCTGGCTACCTGGCTATCTTTGAAGGTCTCCAGCCTCAAAATATGAGATGATGTACACCGGGGAGAAAGGGGAGAGGGGGGAGGACACGGCAGATGGTAAGATTCATACAGTCACTCAGCAGGTATACACCGAGTGATCACCAAGCACAGGACAGTTATAGTAAACAAAGGAGAAAAAATTTTTGTTCCCCATCTGTAGAGAGTATAGACAGACAGACAGACACACAGAGCCAGAAGTAATAATGCTGTAGAAAACAAAACAAAACAGAACAAAGCCAAGAGCCAGGCAGGGCTGGGGAGGTGACTCCGTGGTTGAAAGCATTGGCTGCTCTTCCAGACGACCCAGGCCCGGTGCCCAGCACCCACAGGGAGGCTCACAATCGTCTGTAACTCCAGTTCCAGCATCCTCTTCTGGCCTCTGTTGGAGTGGGGAGGGATGTTCTAGGGCAACAGACAGGAGACAGTGACTTTCAAGCCATCTCCTTCCAGCCAATGTTTTTGTAAAGAGATTTTATTGTAGCCTGAACCATGGCAGAGCTGAGGGCTGGTCATGGCTTCCTTTTGTGTGGCTCTGGGAATATAACACTCTCCACCAGGCAAGTGAGCTGCAGAAAACTGTCCCCTGGGGATGTCAGTTGAGTACAGAACATATCTTACCCAGCCCTGTCTTGCTTCACTCTTCTTTGCCTGGCTGGGTGCTCCCAGGGGGCACACACGCCCTAAGTGGGTTTGTAGAGGGTCTGCCCTGTTCCGGGCTTGTTCTCTCATAGGGATGTCTGTGTGGTCAGAAGGGTTCACATTCACACAGGCCTTCTTGTTGTAGAGGCAGGACAGGGTGAGGATATATCCAGCCTAACTCTCCTTCATCTAACTTGTTAGAATGTCTGTATTTTCTCAAGGTAAATGTCCAGGTCTTATTCACCCTCTGTTCCAGGGCCCAGCAACATGCTGGCTTCTGTAGAGACCCTGTGGACACTCTTTACTAAAGAAATGCTCACATTCTTGAAGCTGTATATGGATGTGGGGAAAGACCACAGTGAAATCTGTTACTGTATCCAGTTAGTATACACCAATCATGAAAACAAGAGAGCAGACAGCACTTATATCCTGACGTTGGACAGAAATGATGTTAGCTGTGAGTGTTAGCATTTTAGTTTTCTTTTATGTGAGTGGTGATGATGGTGGTGGTAGTGATGGTGGTGGTGGTGGTTATGATGGTAGTGGTTGTAGAAGTTAGCTTGATTTGGGAAATAATCAGGTTAGCTAAAAGGTAAAACAATTATATTTGTATTTATTATAAGGGGAAAACTCATGAAACAGGAATGAGAAGTCCAATCTCAGCTGTGCTGCGTGGGAACGAGAGAGAGAGAGAGAGAGAGAGAGAGAGAGAGAGAGAGAGAGAGAGAGAGAGCGCATCTGAGCCGTGCACTCGGGTCCTAGAAAGCCACACCATAACCTGGTCCCACCTCTTAAAGATAATTGGTTAGCAAGGCTTCCCCATCAGGTGGTGATGATGGTGGTGGGGTGTGTGCAGTGTGTTCACAAATGTGTGTGCAGGTACAGGTGGAGGCCAGAGTAGAACATTGGGTGTCGCTGGTCTGTCATTCTCCTCTCACTCCCTTGAGACAGGATGTCTCATGGAACTTGAAGCTCATTGTTGCTAACCCCCTTCTCCCTGTCCTGCTCTGTTCCTACCCAGACTGGCTGACCGACAAGTTCTGGCAATTTTCCTGTTTCCATCCTCCCATAATGAGGCATTAGAAGTGCACATATGACCTTGCCTGACTTTTCATGTGGGTGCTGGGCATCTGAACTCAGGTCTTGATGTTTGAACCACACGAAGGCTGAGCTCAAGTGTGCCCGATGGTGTTTGGAGGGTAAACCTTTGAGAAATAAAGATGCCATAAGGACAGTGGTCCACGATGGCGTTAGTGCCCATGCAACCTCTCCCACACCACACAACACATGTTCTTACCCACTGAGTCATTTCCCCCATCTTACTATTTTACTTGCTTTTGTATGGGCGTTGTCACCATAGTAGGTAGTTGAGAGCATCCTGAATGAGCTCTCATTGTGGAACTGAGCAGAATCACTGTCAGAATCACTGTTGTAGAACGTAGGAATGGGACACTGCATTTGTGGTGTTACCCGTGACCTGGGGTCCTGTGTCTTATTCGCAATTCCAGGCACTGATGTAAGAGCCAGCTCTTCTGTAAGCCACCTTGGCCTCCAGAAGAGTTCTTTGGTGTCGTCATACTTGGTAGTGCTGCCATGAATCGGGCAATAAGTTGCCATCACCCCGAGGCAGTTCTCTCAGGATGTTCTAGAGTATAAGGTACATCCTCAGATGTCAGAGGACAGTCCACCTAAGCTGGTCCCTGGATGGCTTGTGCTGGGCTTTTATGTAGTGGGGGCAGCAGAAGTTGACTAATTGACTGCTGGAAACTCATTGGTAGTTTGGTAATTGCGTGTCTCCATGTGAATGTTTGGTTCTGTGGATTTCAATGGTGGGTCCAACAGGGGAGCTCACCGGGGTTTAGACCTGCAAAAATAAAGCCCATGTCTTCCCACAGCCCATATGAATGTCAGCTGCCTTATACATGGTCTTCAGGTTTCTCACCTACACTGGGAATGGCTGACATGTCTTCCTAGTGAATCCCCAGGTATGCCCAGGGCGTACTGTGTGTTGGTTTCTGCCACCCACCCAACAATGCTGGGTCAAAGGCATACACATGGCTATGTCTGACGTTTTACATGGGTGTTGGGGATCTGAATGCAGGATTTCCCACATGTGTAGTTGGAAGATAGACCCTGGAAGACTGAGTATAGCCACCATATTTCCTTGGGGACCTTATGGGTGGCCTGAGAAATTCTATTAATGCGTAAGTAAGGTGGGACTGTTTCAGACACCCCATGATGGTCGCTAAGAAAGACATGTCTTTTGAGTACCTCTGACACCAGATCTTCAAAATAAGTCTTTATTTTCTCTGGCATCTGTGTGATTGACAGTCTTAACTTTGCATGAACCAGGAAGTTGAGTGGGTTAGCTTCTTTGTGCTCTCAGGAGGAGGTGAGGGATAAGAGTGCCAGATGGGGGTGGGGTGGGGTGGAAGGAAAACACACACCACTGGTGATGGCTGAGCCAGGCAGAGATCTCGAATGGTGGCTGTCACAGTTCTCCCTGAGGGTCCTGGGGGCCCTGGATGATGATTGGTGATGGGCTTTCCTCCTGCCTTCTGGGTGGCTGCCAATGCAGGTTTTAATTCTCTCAGAGACGCAGATTTGCAGCCGCCAGGATTTTAACATTGAAAGCTCCTGTTTATAAGCCTGTGCCTCGTGTTTTGAGTATTATGGCAGTGGCATTTCCCTTAGCTTGCAGTTTAGTCACACGTGCAGGGCTGGAGGAGGTCAGCTGAGGTCCTCTTTGCTGGGCCATCCTTGAGCCTTCTTTCTGCACCTGTTTGTCTGTCTGTAAGGCAGAAGGAAGGGACAGATCATACAAGGCTTTTCTGGGCCTGTAGGGACCCCACTGAATGGACATACCCTCATTTCCAGTAGTCCACTCCTGTGCTCTGTTTCTTCGGCTTGGAGGCAGTGACCCTGACAAGCAGGTGTCAATCATGCCTTCATGTTCCGGTGAGCAGGGCGTGACACCAGGCAAGGTCCTGGAATTGAAATTCACTCTGGACATCCTTGTTTGTGGCTTCTAGAAATGGCTCTGCTCTTTGGTCATCAGCCTGCACTGGCCATCCTGTTTCTGGTAATAGAAGCACACGGAATGATGATGTGTGGGGCCTGGAACCCAGATCTGCCTCCAGGAGCCAGAATCATGGTCCTGAAGCTGGGCCAGACACAGACAAGGACTCTTGTCTCTGTTCCAGGGGTTTCTGTGACAGAGAAACTATTATAGGAAAGCTGTCATTCTCAACAAAGATGACAGAGCTCACTGACTTCCCAGGCATCGCTGGGCAGTATCTGAAGATACTTTGTATTGTTATAGCTGGGGGTTTGGTGTGTGACCACCAGGTGTCAAGTGAGCAGGCACATGACCAGTGGTACTTTGCTTCTCTTCGATACAGGTTCTCATGTAGCTCAGGCTTGCCTTGAATTTGCTGTGTAGCCAAGGATAACCTTCACCTTTCGAGCACTGGAATTATAGATGTATACCACCATGCTTGGCTCATACAGTGCATTGAAGCCTAAGCTTCATGTATGCTAGACAAGCGTTCCATGAACTAAGACACATCCCTAACCCCCAGCAGGGCTTCCTAATATCCTTCCAGGCCCCCAACAGCTCCCACCATAAATAATAATTCAGGCGAACTTGCCCCCGTTGTCTGAGGTTGAGAAACTGATTTAGATAAACATTATTTTTTAAACGAAGTGTAATGAACTAGTGTTAAATTGTGCACATCCAAAGTCAATGTGTGAACAGCCAGTACCGTGAAACCAAAGTGTGTTTATAAAGGGTACCCACTGTTGTCTGCGGGCCTCTGAGGCAGAGGATGTTTCTTTTTAGCAAAAGGAAATTGGCATATGGAGAGGTGATGGTATAACCGCAGAGAGATTATATAGCCATAGACACCCCTATGGCCACACCGAAGGGAGCTTTTCTCCCAAAATGCATTGGTAGGAATAAAGCAGAATATAATGGGAGGAGGATCTAGTGATGCCCATCTATGATAGTCTCAGTACTTGGAAGGCAGAGGCAGGGTGGTCACATTTTCAAGGCCAGCCTGGTCTACATAAGGAGTTCCAGGCTAGGCAGGACTACACGTCTCAAAACATCAATGGACAACAGAGAATGAAAAGAGAAGTTGCTCTCCTCCTGTATGCCTTGTGCCCGAGTCAGAAGGGGAACCCCTCCGGCCGTGTCCCCATCATGGACTCTGGAAGCACTGGATTTTGCCGCGAGCTGCAGTAGAAACCACTAAGTCCTTGTTCCCGGATCTGCTCCCTGCCCTCTGGCTAATCATTAGACACAGGTGGGAACCCACGGTCTCTGTTTTCACAGGCAGTTACGACAATAATAGCCCCCTTTAGGCCCAGGCTTTTTCATCTTCAAAGTAGTTTAGAAATGTGCGCTAATCTCCCAGTACCCCAGTGAAGTCACAAGTCCTGGGTTTTACTGGAGGGAGCCACCAAGGCAGGGGAGCGAAATGAGTCCCCCGAAGCCAGCTGGGGCTGGAGTTAGGCAAGGTTGGTATTGGGACTCAGGTTTATGGTGGCTGGACTCCTGGACGTGGCCTTTACCAGTCCACACCTTTCTCTTGGCCAGTCCTTTCTTGGTGTTTGTGCCAAGCCTCAATCTGGTCTGTCTGGGTGGAGAGAAGGTGGCATTTCTTGTCTTTGTCTCTCTGTAGACTGCTTGGACGGGGACTTCTAAATGCCTTTAAAAGAGTATTTAACTCTCTTTCACTCCTTTCTTCCTCTGCCTGGTCCCCTTCTCCCCTCCTTCCCTTGCTCTTCCTTCTCTCCCCTCTCCTTTCATCCCCTTCTCCCCTTTCTTCTTTTCCATTTTTCTTCCTCCTTTTTCCTCCTTCACCTTCTCTCTTTTCTTCTTCCTCTTTTTTCTGTCTCTTCTATTCCATTTTCTGTTTCTTTCTTCCTCTTTTTCTTCCTTTTTTGCCCCCTCTGTTCCCCCTTCCTCCCCCCTTCCAATCCTTCTTCCTACTCTTTTTCTTCACCCCATCCCCCCATTTCTTTCCCCCCTGCACCCTCCTCTTCTCCCTTCCTCTCTACCCTCCTATGGCAGTTAATCATCCCCGTCAACCACAGAGTTACACTGAGAAAATATTTTCCTTGTGGACCGTGTCTCCCAGGATAGCAGTAGGAGCGGAATAGTTGCAGTGTCCCCTTCACAAGCCTATTTGAAGAAGTCTCTGGTTAGCAGAGCCGTGGCCATAAAGAACAAGGCTGTCTGGCCACTAGACACGACCACTGCCAAAGGGACAACCCTGGCATATGGAACCTTTAGGAGCCTGTGGGTATAAGCAGGGCATTTCCTTATGTGCTCACTCTAGATGTTTCTGACCTGGGCTGGGAGGAGCTATGGTTGGGTGAGGTGTCCAGGAGGACCAGGGAGCCTGAAAGCGGCTGTGTGGCTTCCTGGGGGACAAAACAGTGACCATAATCAAGTAAATGTTCAGATTCAGACAATCTTTATACCTGCCTGTGAACTGCTGTGTGTTTCTAGGTCTCATGACTCCAGGGACAATGACCCCATGATGGGTGTGTGGGAGTCCTTTGGTCCCTTCTTCCCGCTACTGCTTTGGGTAAATACACTGATAGGCAGAGCCTGGGTGTTTGAGTATGTTTCAGTTTGCAATTAGATGGACCCCAGAGACAGGCTAAAAGACTCTTCAAAGACTCTTGAGAACAGAATGGCACTGGTGTGCCCAGTCGAAGATGCTGGGAGATTTGAGTTGTCTTGCATCTTCTCTGTGATACAGCCGGCTGCCGCAGGTTGCAGCTTTGCCCCTCTTTAAAGCCTTTCTCTTTTGTGCTTGTCAACATGGGCTGCTGGAACAAACAAAAATGTTGCAGACAGAGTCACTTAGCATCCGCTTCTCACAGCCCTGGAGACTGTGGACAATCTCAGATCAGAGAATCAGCAGGGCTAGATTCCTTCTTGGTGAAAGATACTCGGTCTCTGATTGACAAGACTGAGGTGGGCCGGGTGAGGGTGTGGGAGCGCTTTCCGGGGGCACTAATTCCATCTTGGACCGCTGTCCTTATGGCATCTTTATTTCTCAAAGGTTTAACTGCAAACACCATTGGAGCTTAGCTTTTGAAAAAAATGAATTTGGCGGCCCAGAGTATTTTTCTGTAGGATCCTGCCCAATCTTGGACTGTAGCAGTGGAGTTCTAGGTTGGGGGGGGGGGGATGCAGAGCAATTAGCCCCACCACATAGCCAAAGCAGAGAGCCCTGTTAGGTTCCTCTTGCTGCGTCAATGAACCTGGCCACCTTCTACTTCCAGGCTAGGTGGTATGGATCATGCAAGTAGAACCTAGAGTGTGTGAGTTGTAGGAGTAGCCCTAGCCTAGCACCCCCAGGCTCAGCGCCACACTAGGAACCTAGTCTTGAGGTGTCAGTATCCCTTCCCCACCCCCAATGTCTGGCCTAGCTGCAGACAACTCTCTTGTTCCGTAAAGGTCAAATCCGGTTGTCAGAGCATCTGCAGCGGCCCGCCTGCTGTTTCACCCTTTGTCACTAAAGAATCCAACTCCCTCCTAAAACCGAAGGGCGGCCCCATGGTGGCACTGGGTCCTCCTCAGGTTTCAGCCATTTTTTCGGGCTTCCTCCGTTACCTTGGTTTCTGGCTAAGTGCAGGTAAATGATATGCAGATAGAATAGTGTGAAGACAGAGAAGGGGCGTCCCAAAGGGAATAAAGGATACTGCTACGGGAGGAGCGTCTTGTCTTCTTCAGGCTTTCTCCTTTGTGTGTCCTGCCTCCTGCCCTCCCTAGTCTCGGCCTGTCCTCCCTCAGCCCACTTAACGCTTTCCCTCACTCGTGAGCAAAGATGGGACGGCTCGAAAGCACGGCCTCCCTAGTTGGCCTCTACCTGGCTTAGTGAGGGTTTCTATTGCTGCAATAAAACCCCATGACTGGAAGCAAGTTGGGGAGGAATGGGTTAATTTGACTTACACTTCTGCTTCACTGTTCATCACTGGAGGAAGTCAGGGCAGGAATTCAGAGCAGGGCTGGAACCTGGAGGTAGGAGCTGATGCAGAGACCATGAAGGATGCTACTGACTGGCTTGCTCCTCGTGGTTTGCTCAGCCTGCTTTCTTATAAAACCCAGGACCACCAGTTCAGGGATGGCACCACCTTCAATGGGCTGGGTCCCCCATCAATCATTAATTAAATAAATACCTTATAGCTGGCTCTCATGGAGGCATTTTCTCAATTGAGGTTCCCTTAGTCAGATAACTCTAGCTTGTGTCAAGGTGACATCAAACCACCCAGCACACTGCCTCATCTTCACCTAGATCTCTTTTGGTCTCTGGAAGGGGGAACCTGAACCTCCCCTTTCCCTTCTACCCCCTCCACTTCCCTGCCTTCTCTTCTCTTTTGTGGCTTTTGGCTTGTGCTGTGGAGACTACGGTTGGCCTGCATCTCCCAACTCCTTATTCAGCTTGTAAACCGCCCTCTTCTCCCAGCCTCCCAGGTGGACTTCAGTCTTGCCCAGTCTCCAGCTGAGCCCAAGGCTTTGCAAGGGAATATGAATCCTGCCCCCACCTCTGCTCTTCCCTCCAACTCTCTGCCTCGTTGGTCCTTCTTAGGTTAAACTCCTGAACACTACCGTTTACTCTCCTTCCTGGCACAGAGAGGGAGGGACTCCGAATTCCTTGTTTCATTTGCATATCCCATCCATACTTTCTCATGGAAACACAGCTCTTGCTTTGTGACAATGAGGTCTGACTTCCTCTAAACCCCTGTAATCTAGTTGGTCCCCTCACCCCCACTGATCATATTTATTCAATCCTGATTCCCTCCCATCCCCTTGAACCCCTCAAAACTGCCTGCTGCTACACAACAGGAATGAACTTGAGCTCTCTGGTTCTAAACCCATCCCTTCCACAAACTGCCCCAAACTTCCGCCTGCATGCTTGCTACACCGGATGTCCATAGCCTCCTTGATGCTCATCTCCTAGAGGTCATGACCCCCCAGTCAAAGCCTCCTTGTGTCCTCTTGCTCCAAGCTGGGTTCTTCCCTTCATCTCTACTTTTCTCAGATCTGGAACCAAGGTTAACTTTTGTTTTATTTCCTTTCTCTTCTGGTGTGGACACAGTTGACCCCTAGGACTCCAGTGTTTCCTTCTTACACTGGCTTCTTGCAAACGAGGGTGGGCCTTGGGCATCTGCCTTCCACTCTGTCATCCTTAGCAAAGGTCTTCTAAATGCCCCCGAAGCACTGTCCCGGCACCTGTGAAGCGCTTTCCCCCCACCCTGTTTTCCCTCTTCCCCGGAGCTTCTCATCCTCTGGAACACTGAAGATCCATCTCATGATACTTTTATGTCTCCATGGACTGCTATTGACTGAGCCCTGTAAATATTTGGTAAATACAACATGTTTGCATAAGGCATTGCACAGTCAGTCTCCTAACAATGCTCCATGTGTCTGTGGTCTTGTGGGACTCGGATGTTAATTTCGTGGCTTCCCAGGAATTTGTGGCTGACATTTGGTGACCACCCACCTAGATTTTTGTAGTGATTTCCAACTGCACATCTTACCAGCGCATCCTACATGCTAATAAGCTGTGCACCCCTTTGGGTGTAGCCCTTCCTACTAGAGAGATAGCTCTTGCCCTAGTGCCTCTTGAGAGCAAGGCTGTTATCAGACAGCTGGGTCCTCACGGGACCTGGTTTCTTCGGCCTTTTGATAGAGTTCCTTCTGAGGAATCAGTATCGCACCCCCTTCCAGGAGATGCATAGGTTCTGGTGGCTTGATTTTTAGCTTCGGTTGTTATTTTCTTGTCTAGTGTGCCAGAAACCCTTATCAAAGGACTGCACTCAGTCTTTTTTGGGTTCTGCATCCCAGGGCTCACTCCTTCGAGGGTCTTATTCCACAGGCTTGTTCTTAAAGTATGCCTCTATGCTGTCTTTTATACCACATGTGTGCCTATGTGCACACGTTTTCAAGTTTATGTGAAAGTTATTTTAAATATAATAAAAGCAAATACAAAGAATATTCATAACCTCTCTATCTGTATTGACCTATTCAGAATATTTTATCCCATTGGGTTTGTTGTACTTTCTCTCTCTCTCTCTCTCTCTCTCTCTCTCTCTCTCTCACACACACACACACACACACACACACACACACACACACACACACACACTTCTTTTCCCTGGCCTATTTGAAGATAATTTGCATGCATCATGTATTTTCCCCTTTAAATATATCAGCGTGTGGCATTCCTGAGAGCAGGGATGTGTTTTTTACAAAACCCAGTTGAGTGGCTACCATTCTAAATTTCCATCAGTGAGATACTGTAGCCCCCAGGCAAGTCCCAGGTTTGTTAGTTGACCCTACTGCATCCTGTAAAACCCCACTTCCCTCTGGTCCTGGATCGAGTGTAAGGTGAGCTGCTGCACTGTCTGATGGGTAGATGTGGGTAAGTGACTCCACGAGAGCCCGGGATAAAAGGGGGTATCAAATATGTATTGGGGATCACTCACAAACAACAAGGTAGAGTGCCACCATGGTCCTTTGCTCTGTGGGTGCTGGGAGCTGCGATTAGATCTCCAACACCACCCAAAAGAGCAAGTGAGCCTCCTCCTCTTTCTTAAAAGCAATCACATCTGCAGTGATCAGACCACGCCCCTAAATCTGGTATCCCCAAAAGCTATTGGCTGAATGAATTCCCACAACACAGATACCGTCACATTAACCTCCTTTAACCTGCCAGATTTCCACAGTCTGTCTTTGTTTTTCATACCATGGACACTTGTAGAGAACTATTTCTAAGAGGAAAATCCCTCTATTTGCATTTGGGATTGGGTGGGCAGGATTAGTGTATGGTTCTAATTTTGTTATTGTATTGCCTTGTTGGGATCAGGGCCATGCTATGTAGCCCTGGCTGGCTTGGTACTTGCTAGGTAGCCCAGGATAGCCTCCATCTCATGGCAACCCTTCTTCCTTAGCCTTCTGTCTGCTGGGATTACAGATGTGGACCACCACGCCCACCTGATGAGACTGTCTGTTCTTGACTAAACTCCTGCCGAGTGTTGTATCAATCAGTGTGTCACCTCTGGACTGGATCCAGTCTCCATCTTTCTTGGATTGGAGGTGTGGATTTGATTCTGCTGGTAAAGCCCTGTCTTGTTTTGCCATTAGACAACCAATGTGTATTTTCTTCTTTGCGACAGAGAAGTCATCTGTGACCTGAAGGTCAAGCAAAGCTCCTTCTCCATCCTTTCATTTGGGTTTAGCATCCATTTGCCGTGTTTTCTGGTTGGGTCTTCACTGGGTAGTCTCAAATGCTTTCCTAACCCTGTGATTTAACTGTCGGCAAGAAACTTTCTTCACCCCTGTACCTGTGTCCAGTTTTTTCTCTCTCTATCTACACACACACACACACACACACACACACACACACACACACACACACACTTAGGTGCCTTGCAAAGATTCCAGACTTCCTTAGAACTTATTTCTATTATGACCCACATGTGACAGCAGTAACTTAGTTGTGCCATGAGGAGGGAAAGAATGTGCCCTTTGGGTGCTTTCTTGGGTTCCTTTCTGCTGTTGAGAAGCCCCCCCCCATAATGCAAAGATCTGAGGCACATCTGTCAGATTATTGTGCAGTTAGGAACTGTGAAGTGTCCCAGTACCTAGTGTTCTGTGACTGTGTACAGGGAAATCCTAGAGTGTCAATCATGGCTGTTGATCCTCCTATAGCTGAGCCTCTTTTGACACAAAACCATGTTATGGCTCAGTGCCCATCTTTGACATTCACATGAGAAAGGCAAAATGAGAATCTTTAAGCAGAAGTACCTACAGGATCAGGCAGGCGACTCTAGCAAGTGAAGGCGGTTAACACTTTGACAAGGGTGGGCTGCATGACTCTGGAGAGCACGTGACCTTCCTCAGAGACATAACAGCCCCCAGCATCTGACTTGTTGCTTTGCTGGGGTACAGCTGTGGGATTGTCAGATCTTCCCATTTTCCAGACTTTTATGTCAAATTTGAAATTTCTCCATCTCTACGCTTCATCACCTAGTTGTGAAAACATTAAAATACACATCCGAGCCATGAGCTACGCTGGTTATCCGTGCGCCTTACAACCCCATTCATCAAAGTACGGTTAGAGGCTTTGGTGACCCTGCTGGATGGTCTTGTAGGGTTTTGTTGTTGTTGTTTTTGTCTAAAAGAGGGGAAGCCTTCACCTTCACCTTCACTGTTTCCTTTGGTGTCCCATTCAGAATACAAAACAAGGGATATAAAGTCTGTACTTTAAAAACCAAATCGTTCCCGTTCACGTCTGGAAGTTTATAACGCCCCTCAGCAGCAGTCCTGATCTGGCCTTCATGTAGATGTAGTTACACACAGTATTTAGGGGTGAATTATTAGTCCCTCCCCTGAGGCCAAGCAAGACAGACGAAGGGTCCACTCTTCCTTCCGGCGCATGCCCAACCCTTGCTGAAAACCCAATCCTAAGATCATGCCAGGTTAGTCGGGACCAGGAAAAAAAAAAACCCTCTCTGTGGATCGTTTTGCTTTGTTTTATTGCTTTGCTTAGCAAACACACTCCGAGAGGACACAGCGTGTCCTGCTGCGGTCAAATGCTATGCCTAGCACATGCGTGCTCTCTCAATCCCCTGCTCTCCCCCCCCCCCCCGCCTCCACTCCCGTTCTGCTAATAAAGGGTCATAAGAAATGACAGCTTCTCACATGTTAACACATTTCTCAGATGGCAGGATTTCTGGGTGCCTCTGGAACCCATTCTGAATAGCTAAGCTGGACTCCAGGTTTGAAAGTCCCACACATCTTTTGACCTATAAAATCAAATAAAACCTACCGGTTCCTGTTTAGAATAGACTATCAGTTTTCCCTTGACTCTTTGCTTTCCTTCCTGAACAGCCTTCTGTCTCCTCTTTCCATGTAAATAGACCCAGGAGTCTGGGCCTCCTGATAGGACGCTTCCAATGCTCTCTCCTTTCTAACAGGATTTTGGAAGTGTACGGTGTCTCTTACCTGACCAGGGCACACTGGGTTATAAATAGTATCTAAATTTCTGCCCCGGATTCTTTATATTTTATTGATTCATTTTTTGCCAAGATCAGGGTAACATTTAACCAGTTCCAAATAATTAAATTTCAAAATACTCCGTGAGCTTGGCTAGGGGATATCCTGAATGCATTGGCATATTTACATCTAAATTCATGTTTTTGTTTGTTTTAGCTTATTTTGCTCTCCTTTTAAACATATCATTAAAAGGAAATTTATTTCCTAGTTTTAGTCCCAAATCTAGTTAAGCATCCTTATAAAAATAGGCAATCCAGTCATTAGTAGTCATCACTGTCTAATATTCCCTTAGGAAGCGTATCACTTATTCACATACCATTAGCACATTTGAACATTAGATACCTACAACGAACATCTGGATTTTTTTTTTGTCTTTTTTTTTTCTTTTTTGTTTTGCTGCTGACAGTGGAAATCAGGATTTTACACTCAGCTGTGCCCTAGCCCATCTGTGCCAGAATTTTAATCCTTGATATTCCAGGGACCTGGGCAGCTCTTCCCGGTGGCAAATAGCAACCCCTACTTCAGAAAAACTATCTTCTGGTGTGTCCTTGCCAAGGGCAAGGGAGTCCTCAGCTGTCCTGGTTTTTGCAGACTCAGCCTCGCAGAATACAGACCTGAGGCACCGTGGCTCATGCCTGGTGTTTACTTTCATTTCCAGCCACATCTGGAGGCCAGCATTTATGAATTTATTCCCACACCTTGCAACAGTTTACTGAGTTTGTGCGTTAAGGGACGGGAGGGGAAGACGAGGCCCTGTGACTTGTCCGGCGTGACATAGAAGGGGAGTTCCGTGGGCAGACCGTAAACCCCAGGCTTGCTTATTAGCATCTGTGGCCTGCCTGTAGACGGCAAAGGCGTGAGTGGACCGTGTTTGTCTTGGAGGTCCAGTCCAGAAAGTTCCATGGAGTGTTCTCCATATATATACAGCCAGGCATCCTTTTAACCCACCAGAGGCCAAGGGAGGGAGAAAAAGGCTGTTCAGAAGCAGAGGGCCCTGTGTCTCCTGGGGGAGAGCAGGGATGGGCACCTAGCTATGTTTACCGTTGGGGCAGTGCAGTGGGTGGGCCAATTCTTGTGACGTACTTGAGGCTTAAAAAATGGTCGTAAATCTGATGTCTGTCAAACAGGGCTGGCATTTTCTTTTCCTTTTACAACCAGGTTTTGTGTGACTAAAATTTTATTTTAATTTTTTTTTTTTTTCCCAATTAGAAGTCCTCACAGGTAAGGCGGGACCCTCCTCGCATTGCATGCTCTGGAGTGTTTGGGAGAGGCAGTCGTCTCCTTTCTCCATGGAGAAAGAGCTCCTTCTTCATAATTTCTCAAAAACTTATTGAGGACATGATCAGCCCCTCAGCGTGGATGGACACCCAGAGTTCCACATTCGAGAACTTGGCTTTGACCAGCTGGCCTTGGCGCTAATAGAAGCACCCCAAGCAAGTCAGTAGCTTTCCCCCTGTAGATTCCCCACTCTGCCCTGAGGACGTCAGGAACCAAGGGGGCGATTCACAGGGCGCCAGTGCAGGGGAAGGACATGCTGTTTGTGGCTGCCAGCCACGGACCCTCCACTGCACAGAAATGTGCCGGGATGTCCGTTGAGTGCGTGGTTTGGCTCTATGAGACCTCACGTCTGAGGTGAGCCCGCCAAAGAGACGGGCACTTTTTGTGGTGAGAGCCTGGGGCCTGGATGCAGAGCTTAGACAGAGGGAGTGTGTGCCTGGAGAAGGTGTGGCCCACCAAAGAAGAGAAAAAACCCCCATCTGTGAGGAGACTGGCTGCCAGGTCTCTCCGCGCAGGGAACAGTGAGTAACTGTCGGGAAGCTTGGCTGGCTCCAGCATCCAGGTGTGCCCTGGCCAGTCAGGTGTGGCATTTCGTGTCATGTAAAGAAAAAGTGTGAGGTCTTAGTATGCACCCCTGGCTCTGTTGCAGCTCACCTCTGCCCACCTTTGCCAGAGCATCCCCATCCACTGGAAGGGCAACCCCATCGAAACAGGGGTGTGACCCATGAGACTTCACCCTCAGCTGTGGTTCCTGCTCCCTCCTTCATCGACTAGATCTTCATGTTTCATTTTCTGCCATGTCCCAGCCAATCTTCAAGCCCTTGGATCTGAAGAAATCCTTGCTTTAAGGGGCCTTTTTCCTGGCCCGTGGCCACCCTCAACTGCTCGGTTATTTGGGCTTAGTTGTTGAAGGGTGTGAGACAAATTGGGCCAGAGAGGAGAACTGGAGCTTAACCCGGCTGGGTGGGATTTCCCTGTGGGCTGTGGGTGGGAGGCGGAGATATGCCCCCCAGCAGAGACCCCTGGAAGAAACCCAGCCACTGACAGGCCAGTATTTTTCCGTTGGTGGGTAGGGCGGGGTGGAAGTGGACTTTGCGCTGGGGACCGAGCAGCCTAGGGATTTTCCAAGGTTGCCTTAGGGAAGTTACCCCAACCAGGGGCAAGGAACCAGGGAGCATTCATTTTGTTTGTTTGTTTTTATTTTGAGACAGGTTTCCCTGTGTAACAGCCCTAACTGTATTGGAACTAGCTCTTGTAAACCAGACTGGCCTCGAACTCACAGAGATCCACCTGCCTCTGCCTCGCAAGTGCTAGGATTAAAGGCGTGCGCCACCACCGCCTGGCCCATTTTATTTATTTTTGAATGGCTCTCATTGTAATAAAATGTTGAGTGCCCATGCAGGAGGCTCCCATCAGTGCCTGCCCAGAATGCACTGGGCCACGATAGGATGAGCAGCTGAGAAGGTGGCAACTCAGGACTGGACTCCCGTCCTCTAGGTCAGTGGTTCTCAACCTTCCTGACACTACGACTCTTTCACACAGGTCCTCGTGTTGTGGTGACCCCAACCATAAAATCATTTCCTTGCTACTTCGTAATTGTAATTTTTCTACCGTTGTGAACGGTAATGTAGCTAACTGATATGCAGGATATCTGATAGGTGACCTGGAGTGATTGCAACCCACAGGTAGAGAATTGCTGTTCTAGAACCAGTTCTGTATGCTCAGTCGTAGGTGCCAGAGGGGGCAGGTGTTGATGGGGCTCTAGATCTCTTTCCTTGCCTTAGGAAGAAAATCAGCATTCAACAGCTTTGTGTTCTCGTGGGTCTTCTGCTGTCTCAATGTTTAGGTTAGCACCCCCTACCTTTTTCCAGATTTTCTATGTTCTACAGAGTAAGCCTTGAAGCTGGGTCCACACGATTGGTTTATACATGGAGTCCAGCCAACAGGCAGTTCCCAGCGTTAATTTGTACATTATTAAGTTGACTATGGTCTCTCTTTAGAGGGGTCATATTATCACTGCAACCTTCTTCCCGCCTCTCTATCTTTTGTCTTTGCGGAAACTTTAGGACTCAGCATAGGACCCTTGTGTTTGTTCGGGACCTGCGTTCCTGAGTGGCAGCACACATGTGTGTAGAGACTTGATCACAAGAAAGCCTGGGCCTCTGATATGTTGGATGTGCCCAGTCAGTGCTGAGCTGGTAGTTCTGTGTGAGACCTGGGTGGGGGGTGTACGGTTGCTGATGGCCAGTGTGTATTCTGGATTGCAGTGTCCCCGTGGACTCCTGATACTCGGCTGCTTCCGTCTGGAGACAAGGCATCAGTGTGACCATATTTAAGCCCAATTATTGATCTTGCAATGTACCAGATCTTGCAATGTAGTCAGAACTGTGGGATTTGGGATTCTGGTGTGTTCCTGTTGGCTGGAGAGAAGGTGTACACACAGGCCCACGGCCTGTGTATTAGTTGTTGTGATAGCAGGAATGAACCATCCCGGAGATGTTTTTCTTAGTAAGACAGTTATCTTGAGAAGGGTGGGGTTCTGATTAGGCATTGGGATAGGATGAAGCCTCAGTCCCTCCTACTGTTGGCTGTGTGAACAGCTGTGTGACTTGGTGGCCTGCTCCCCACAAGCCTGCTCATCTTAGGACTGCATCTGCTTGACACTTTCTGCAGGAAATACACTGAGCCTGTGTATTTTGTAGCATTGCTCAAAGCTGAGAGTCTGCCTAGATGTTTGGAATTCTAGAGTATTCCCCAAAATTTCTGGTTAAATGACACAGTCGCTGTGGATATCTGCTGGGTGAGCTAGGGCATTTTGGAGGAAAAAGTACAAGTCCTGAAGACATTGAAGTCACATCACTCACACCAAGGCTTGAGGACCTCCATTCTAGGCCTGCCTCTGTTTCCACTCTGGGATGGTCTTTTATGCCAAAGTTAAGCTCCCTGGGTGCATTGACTATACATAACTAGAGAAGAATCATCACCAAGCATCTGGTCTATGCTTTTTATAAAGACGTAAGTGTGAACACAAAGGGCATGGAGGCAGAGTGGCATTTAGCTCAGCCGGGAGAGGGCTCTCTAGCGTGACCCTGGACTCTGTCTCCAACACTGCATACAGATGGGCACAGTGGCATATGCCTGTGATCTCAACACTGAGAGAGTGGAAGCAGAGAGAACAAAAGATCAGGGTCATCGTTGGCTGCATAGCGGGTTCGAAACCAGCCTGGGCTACATGAGATCCTGTTTCAAAGCCAGCCAGCTAACCGACCAACCCCAAACAAACAAACAAACAAACCCGCAAACAAACCAAAAGGTACAGAAGGTTTTCTGTCTTTCTTTTGCCATGAGTGCCTGTCTCTAAATAAATGTTTAAGCAAGTATGTCTGCATGCCCTGTCTGGGCAGAGATTTGGGAATATAAAATACAGTTAGCGCTTTCTCTGATTGTCAATGACTGGTGAGCTAACGTGTCCTATAGTGTGATAATAGCCCTACAGGGCTTGATGGACTGAAAATGCATCCGAGTCAGAGTAGTTTTGCAACCACCAGCAGATCCTGGCTGTGGGAGTCCATGATATCAACAAAGCTGTCCTGCAGATTGCTCCACACAATCCTCCTGTTTCTGGTGGATTTCTGGTAGTCTTTGGCACTTCCTGGAATGGAGATTCATTGCTCCAATTTCTGACTTCATTGTTTTATAATAGTCTATCTATGTATGTCTGTGTTCTTTCCCCTTTTATGCAGACACCAGCCATACTGAATTCCAATGCCGCCTTACCTTAGTGTGATTTCATCATGACTAGTGACATCTGCAGTGACTCTTTTTCCAAATAAGGCCACATTCTCAGGAGCAGAGCGACTTCCACATAAAGTTATGTGAGTGGATATAGTTCACTCCACAACAAATGATAAACGGCCAACCTCCACAACGAAAGCATAGATGGAACTCAGATTTAAGTTCTCCCAGTTAATATCCCATCAAGGCGAGGTCCTTAAGTAGAATCCTATTGTGTGTCCAGGAGGAAGTTGGTAATTTACGGGGAAGAGCAGATGCGCCTTCCCAGTGCTTCCTAGACCAGTGCCTTAGCGACCGGCACACGATTTCAGAACGTTTCTCCTGCATTGTTCCGCATGGTTTATGTTGAAACTGTGCATGAGGAGGCTGGGCAGGATCATCATCTTGAGTGAGTCCAGCATTGCAGGACATACAGGATATGATGAAATCATAAAACATTAGAATCTGTGACTTTTTCAAAGCACTGAACCTGAGAAGTGCTCTCTCTCTCTCTCTCTCTCTCTCTCTCTCTCTCTCTCTCTCTCTCCCTAAGCCAGATGGAAGAGTCGTTAAGAACGTCCTGATAGCAGATAGAAATGTTTTTCCTAGGTAACCAGGGATGAAAGAGACTGGAGAAGAGAAGAAAAGCATTCTGATGTGACTCCATGTCACTCGGTGTCATTTCTAACCATGTAGAATACTTATTTCAGGTACCACGGTGGCACCCTTTTTCAGGGGAGCATCAATCCAATCCAACGTCCTCATTGGGTGGGTGAGAATGTAAGGTCTTTTTGAGGTCAAAGTCCCAATAATTGAGATCCCATTGTCAGGCAGTGGCAGGGTTGACTGTTGGCCAGCAGGGAGGGGACATTTGCCAATGGACAACTGTCAATCCTGAGGGATGCTCCTGGCTTCTAGTACCTAGAGACTAAGGATGTCACTACCACTCTATCATGCACAGAGCAGTCTCCACAGGGTCCGACCCCAAACAGCAGCAGTGTTTGAGCTGAAAGACCTGCCTTAGGGAGAGGCTCTTAGCTCTTACTGGCTTGACTCTCCTCTAACAGCTACAGTTAAGCCACAGCACAGCAGCATGGTGAACTCCATGGAAGCATGGGGAGGTGTTGTCTCTTACCTCTAAGGTTCCCAAACCAAAACAATGCTGGAGGGCAGCCTCTGGTTCTCTTCTCTTTCTCTGGATCACAAAATACTGGATTTTGCCAACCATTCAGCTTGAGTTTCTGGTTATAACACAAGCCTGTAAAAAGGAAAAAAAAAATCACCAAAGAAGAATGTCACGAGCAGGAACTTTCTGATTTCAGTTTAGTGTTTTAAATGCTTGCATGTCCACTTCTAGCTAAATAGAATCTTGCCCTTTAGGGTTTTCTAATGAACTTTTCTCTTTCGGGTTTTCTAATAACCCCGTAGCCAATGCTGACCCGTGGCTTCCACTGCTAGAAGATCCACCTTTTCGGCTCCCTGCTGGCCTTCCCTCTGAAATCACCGATCTCCCGCCTCACCTCATCACTACCTCCCACCTTAGTTCTCACGTGTCTCCAGATACCCCAGGGGAGACAGGAAGGATGAGGAGCGATGGTCCAGATCCAGCTGATGGAGCTCATAATGCTGCATGAATGCCGGTGCCCATAGTGCTGCCCCTGGGCTCCCCCTGGGTGCCTCTCCCTCTGTTGTCTGGCTCTTCTCTAGCATCCTTTACTTCTCCATTACATTCCTCTCATTCTCTTCTTTGTAACCAGTTGACCATCTGCTATTTGGATACCTGGTGCCTACGGTAGTATAGCTAGAAATTTCTTCCCAACTGGATAGGCCCCACAGCCAACTTAGTCATGAGATAAAGAGCCTGGTAACTGTCTCTTCCATACCAGTCCGTCAGTTCCCACATTGTCTGCACAGTAAACGTGCTATGTGCTAGGTAATGTTACATGCAATGCATATACATATGCACTTACGTAACCCATTATAATCCATGTCCCATAGTATGAACATTGGCTGTTCTTGTCGATGGAACCCAGAACATTGTGCCTGCTAGGAATGTTCTGCTACCGCTGAGCCATGTCCTCAGTTCTTAGATTTATGAAACAAAGCCTTACTCTGCATTCTAGACTGGCTCAACTGGGCATGCGAGGGTGACAAGGTATGTGTCATCATGCCAGGCAGACTGGTTATTTAATTTTTTTTATTGTATGCATGATTTGGGGGACATATGTGCCGCTGTGTTCCAGTGGTGGTCGCGGTGGTCAAAGGACAACTTTGTGGACTTGATTCTCTCCTTTCATCTTCATGTGAGTTCTAGGGCTAGAAGTGAGGTGGCCAGGTGTGTGTGGCAAACACTTTTCCCCGCTGAGTCATCTCCCACGCTGTCTGGTGACTGTTTGTATGTCATCATTCTTCCTGAATGTTTGACCTTGGGTATCCTGGGACCTGCCTTCTCTCTAAATTTCTGAAGCCTGGTTTAACGCCTGGCATAGAATAGGTACTCGGTCAACACCAAAGGGTCTCTGTGGTCTGGAGGTGATTTCGGATAAAGGTTTTGCATGCCCATACCTTGCTTGGCGTCATTTGAAGTTTGCTTGAAGGCTTTGTGGTTTATTTTTCTCTCCCCTCCCTCCCTCCCTCCCTCCCTCCCTCCCTCCCTCCCTTCCTCCCTCCCTCCCTCCCTTCTTGCTTCCCTGCCTTCCCTGCTTCCTCCCTCCTTTGCTCCATCCTTCCCTTTCAGCGCTGCTGCTGAGCTTCACACCTTTAGGTAACTGACGTATTATGGAGCTATATCCCAACCACTGTGATCAATTTCTTTAAGAAAATTCCTTCCCCGAGAGAGACATGTGGCCTCTGAGAGTTGTGCTAATCGGGCTGGTTGCAGTGTGTTTGGGCTATATGCAGAGTGGTAAGGGTGTATACATGCAAACCTCAGGCCTCCTTATGGCTGCCCCTCATCATCCCTCAGTCCTTGGGCACTGGCAGGGACTTGAGGGAGCCTGGAGCACTCTGAGTTGAACTTTGAAGTACACCCCAACTTTTCAGCTACAGCCCAGTTCCTCTGCATCGATGACCTGTCCCATACTCTCTTAAGTGTTTTACAAGTATTGATTGGAACCCCAAGACAGCTGTAAACACAGGAGTTATTTTGGTGAGCATTTGTGATGGATGAGGACCAGGAGGCATGGGGCCGCTGAAGCCTTTGCCTCGGGCTTCCAGACGTCACAGGTGGGGTTCAGGCTCCTAGTACAGCCAGACACTGATGTGTTCTTTTTCATAACGAGTCTGAGTTGAGTGTGGTGGCGTATGCCTGTGATCCCAGGCTTGGGATGCTGAAGCGGGGTGGTCCTGAGTGTGAGGCCGGCCTGGACTAAATAGTTAGAACTGGTCATAACAAAACCAAGCATGAGTAAGCTTGAGAGCCATGGGAGGCTTCTTCTAGCTCGATCCTGACTCTTGACTCTACCAGACACTTTGGGGTCCATCCTGGAGACTCATCAGTCAGGTACTTTGTATACCTGGAGAAATGACTATGAGGTCACTTGGGTCTAGGAAACATGGTGGGCTGACAGGTAGCAGAAAGGCTCTGGCCTAGCATTGCGTGCCTTCTCTGTGCACTCATCTGGATAGCAACTCAGGGGCATGGGAGCTGCCTCTGTCCTCAGCCTCACCTTACAGCCGTTAAGTCAGAATTTGCCAATCAAATCAAGACACTTGCAAAAGGAACCAGGGACCTATGGCGGTGGTTCCCCCTCCTTGATTAAAACGAAACCCATGACATCTTGAAATGTCAGCCTGTCAGTCACTTGGGAAAGCTTGCAGCATGGAAAGGCAATCACCCAGATGGCTTTATAAAAGCATGAGAATTTGCCTGGCTGAACCTTTTAAAATTAATACTGTGAGCTAGCTGAATAATGACCCATGCCTTGGAGAGCTGGGCCTGGGTATCTCTGACTAAGGCAGATGTTAATCTGGCTTGCTGGGGGACCTTGGCGGCTATTGGGGGCCTTGGAGACCCATAGAGTATGCTGATCAGAGAGGATAGGTTCTGTCTAAGGACGGCATGGGTTCCTGTAGCATCCCTAAGGGTTTCGAGATAGCAGCAGAAGGGTTTCTACTGCCAAGGGCGTGTTCAAATTAAGATCACCTCGTGTTTTTGCTCACCCTATGTAGTGAACAAGCCTCTCAGGGAGTGTGTGTGTTGCTTAGGGTCACACTGTTCAAATATACCTCCCTGATTTTCTGTGATCTCATTCTCCCTTAAAATATCACTGGAAAGTGTTTTTGAGTTGAATGTTTTATTTTCCATTTAAACGTGGTGAAAACCCAGACACGGGGGCTCTGTGTTGGCACCAGGCTGGTGGACCTGGACCTTGGACGCCTTCTGTGGTTCATGGCCTTTAGGGAACTGGGAGCAGCCTGCAGCCACAGTGACATCACAAGCCTGCCCAGGGACTCCGGCCTCTGTACAGCTGCTGGACACAGGCACTGTCCTCGCTGGGTGTCTCTTGGGACACAAATATAGTTTGAAATGAGAAAATGCCATGGTCTTTTAAACTTTGGCTGTTTTCAGTTTTTATTTTTTTATGCTTTTATCCTTTGCACAGAATGTCGGACTCTCTCTTTACACCCAAGGTCAAGGGAGTTCTAATGAGGGGAGCAAAGTCAGGCCACAGTTTGTGTGACTGTGGATGGAGGCAGGCAGGGAAAACCCGAGGGACACGTGGGTCTCAGGAAGCAGCAAATGACAGGAGAGAGGGCCCCGCCATTATGGAGGATGTCTACATGCTGCCGGCCGTGGGACGTGGTGGAACACTACCGGTGCTCCCTCTGACTGACAGTCACGTGCTGGGTTACGTGAAAGCCTGTCAGGGATGTGGAAGGAAGAAGTAAGTGGAGAAGGAGGGGGCAGAAGAAAGGAGGAGTGAATGGTTAGTGGCCCTGAGGACTATTTTCAAAGGGCTGAGGCATAGTAGACACTCGATAAATGACGTTGTTATTATGGAAATGTTCTATACCTGAGGTTGACAAGAGCCTGTGTTGTCGGGATGGCCATGGGAACATAAGAGAAGATTCGTCCTGAGAATGAGCGGAAGTCGCCAGACACAGTGAGGTGATTTAATTTGACGTTAGAAGAGGGCTTCCCATCAGACGATGAGATGATGACATTAGGTGATTCGTGTGGGTGTGGTGAATCTGAGATCACGGCAATCACCTTCTCTGCGGGCAGATGGCAACCCCAAGCTTAGGAAAGAGACTAGGAGCAGGAATTCAGGGTGTCCTGAGGAAAGGGAGAAAGAAAAAGTCCCACCCTGTGATAGAGGGGACAGGGCTTTAGAGTTGGGGTCCCAAGAGAGCCCCCCTCATTATCCCCTGCTTGGCCATCAGTGACCTGTAGAGTTGGCAGGAGGACTCAAGACCTTGGCCGTCCATCTTAGACCTATCTGTTGTGTGTCTGTGTGGGTGGCAGGCCTCTCTCTCATTCTTCCTGTTAGGGTCTCGGCCACTGTCCGTCTCAGGAGCGTGTCCTTTGCTGTGTGACAGACACAGAGAAGTATGTGTGTTGTAGATTCTGAACGGAAACACAGGTATCACCAGGGCCTTCTGTCATAGCACAGGAATTTGGAAAATGCCACAGAGCAGGTCGGTTCTACCCTGTGAGGTGGCCGCTAGGTTAGAACTCTCAGTCGTTCAAGCCAAGGCAGACTGATTCACGAGGGTCTCTGCTGCCTCTGAGTCTATAATTCTCACTGCCTCTGAGATGCCAGATGGTATCTGCCACCAGGTCAGCTGACTTCTCGTCTCTCTGGGCCAACAGTAGGGAGCCCTTGCCATAACACACCAAACCCAAACCTGAACTCCAACAGGCAGCTTCCTGACCCTGCTTTCCACTCTCTTTCTGATTTCCAACAATCTTGAAACTTTTATTTTATACTTTTTTTTTAAAAAGGTACATTTACTATTTTATTTCCAGTCTAGAACAACACATGATTTTTATTTTTTAATGTTGTAATAGGATTTGTTTTTTTTTTTTCACAAAGCAATGTCCACTCACTTTAGACACAGAGAAATGAGAAGACAAGTCAGCTGCCAGTTTAACACCCAGACCAATGGTCCCCAATGGGGACCTTTTGTTTTCTCATTCAACATTTTCATAATCTGTGTATTTGTGAGGTATTTGTAATAATAGAAACAGATAGCACTTACTGATTACTTACTATGGCCCAGAAGGTATGCAAAAATGTTGATTATATTTAATTACTACAATAGAGAAACAAGCATGATCGTATCTCACATCTTCAAATAGAAAATAACAATTATGGGGGCTGGGGCTGTAGCTTAGTGGTAGAGTTTTTTGCCTTGTATGCATGAGGCCCTAGGTTCAATCCCTAGCACTGCCAGAAATAAAGGAGAAAAGAATGAGGAGTTATGGTTGTGGAGAGCTTACGGAGGCAGGGATGGCTACCAGCCACGTTCCAGTGTTTTGGTTGAGATAACAATGCCTAGAAGATACTTACAGTGACTCAACTAGCTAGTGGCCAAGTTAAGATTTTGTCTTTAAGCTCTCTGCCCCCAGGATTCATGCATGTGTCCCAAAACTAATGAGTTGGTAGCACATGGAGGTTCCCCTGTGTCTTCACTGCCGTTGGCTCCTTGTGCACCTGCCTACCCTCCACACAGACCCTGAAATGACAGGCAGCACTTTAGAATAGAGCTGTGCCACCGACTGGCTGCCTCCCTTGCCCTCCTAAGACTCCACAATCTCATTGGTTCCAAGCAGGTATTGTTATCTCTTTCTAAAGGGTATGCGTTTCCCTCATGGAATTGGAGTTGTCTGAGATTTTCCTAGAAACCTAGAATGAATGTAATCTGCTGATACTACCTTTGTACATCCTTGTCTTCCTTTTCAACGCTCTTGAATGGGACACTCCTCCTGGCCCAAGTGCATGAAAGAACATTGTTCATTGCTATACCTCAGATACACACACAATCACATGTACACCATGGTACTGATGAATGTCTGTTGGTGAGGTTGACCACATACAGTAAACCCTGCTCCAAAAATGAAATGCTTTGTTCCCGTGCCATTGTGAGGAGCAAATTGTCATCCTCTCCCCGTGAGAACTTGGAAAGATGTCTTAGTTATGGTTTCTGTTGCTGTGAAGAGACACCATGAAGTTGACTATGGAAACTCTTATAAATGAATAGCATTTAATTGGGGTGGCTTACGGTTCAGAGGTTTAGTTCATTATCATCATGGTGGAATATGGTGACATGCAGGCAGACGTGGTGCTGGAGAAGGAGCAGGGAGTTCTACATTGTGATCCACAGGCAACAGGAAGTGGACTGTCTACCACACTGAACATAGCTTGAGCAAATAGAGACCTCAAAGCCCACTTCCTCCAACAAGGCCACACCTATTCTAACAAAGCCATATCTCCTAATAGTGCCATTCCTTTTGGGGGCCATTTTCTTTCAAACCACCACCTAAGGCGTCCTGTTCTTTTAGCCAAGCCAGTCTGATAGAGGCACCTGGAACTAGTTTCATGGGTAGACTTGTAGGCATTAAAAGTAGAGAAGATTGTCTCTGCCCCTGAATATACTACAAACTTAGTTTTCTATCAGTCTTCTACAGATAGTCAACTAGAGTGTAGGTATGAATTCTTTCCCACTGACCAGGATCTTGTCTTTGAAGCTCTGGGCATGACATACCTAAGTTGACTGAAGAGTTTGACTAAGAAATTATCTTCCCTAAGAGGGACCCCCAGAAACACACAATGTATATACACACACGCATACCACACACACCACAATGCTTGTTCTTGTAAGATGAAGGGCAATCATCCCTTGGATTCAACATGCCTGTGCATCTGGGTACCAGTTCCTCGGTGATCTAGCTATGTGATGAGTAAGGACTGGGATACCAGCTCCTATTAACGATCTCTCCTGAGGTGGTAGTAGTCCCTAGAGAAGTGAATATGTGTGCTCTCCAAGTAGACTTTCCAGAGTTGGTGGGAATAAATAGGAGGTGAATGACTACCTGGGAAGGCCAGTTCATTGTTGATCTTGGGTTGTGTTTATGTAAACTAACCCTATATTTGTGATGTCCTAACTTTTCTTCTCTGTGAAAAATCCTACATCTTCCTACCCATCTCTCTATCGCTTCTCTCCTGATGGCTGCTCTATTTGGGTGTGCTGGACTGGGCAGGTCGTGGGAAAGATCTCTAGACAGCTGGCTTGTCTGAAAGCCAGGCCTGGCCAGAGTAGGGAGGGCGGGCAAGAGAGGAGGTCTTTCTACCCTCCCTCAGTAGGAAAATAAAAGAGATAAATGAACCCTAATCCTGACCCAGGGGCGAATCCCAATAAAGATCCAGGTTAATTCTTCCTGCTGATCCAACCCTCGAATTCATTGTGAGAATTAGAGAGTTCTGAACACTAATTTGCCAGATCAGATCGTATAATTATCTTTTATAGACCTGAGTGTGATGTATGCTGGATGTTTGTGCTCTAGGGGCTGAGTACCTGCCTATGTTTGGACTTCGGAAGTCCCTCCTTCCAGACTTGAGCATCCCACATACAGGTGGGGTGGGAGCTACTGTGGTCTCTGTCTGTGATCAGACAGACCCAGCAGTGTTCAAAACCCCCCTCTTGGGGGGAGACTTTCCCATAATAAAACGGAGGGGGGAGGATTAAGTGGAACTACAGGGGAAAAGGTGAACCCCATGCAAGGGCATGATAAGGGCCAGGTGTCTGACTGGAGTGGGCATTTCCAGAAAGATCTCTCTATGAAGCAACAATGGGACCTTCAACAAGGGTTCTCAGCAAAGCCCACCCAGTTTGGAGACTGCAGTGAACACATCATTTCCGGATCAAATTGTGATGGTCATGCTCTTATGATTTCATCGCTCCCTTCCACCATAAAAACATTAAAATTAAACTTTTATGGCTGCAATGGTATAAGGATGATTAGTACCCAGGCCGGATCCGTTACCTACACATTACTGTGACTATCATTACTATGGCCATCACTGGCTCTGGCTTTGAAAGACATGAGAACATCTCTGAGGGCCCGTAAAAGTAATTGTAGCATGGTGGATGTGGTGGCCTTGGGAACGGTTCTGGAAATGGGACCCAGTACAGCGGCCTCCTGAGAGCTTCCTGGCCTATTTTGCAGAAGTCACTCCCATGGAATATTTATTTATTGTAGTAAAAAGTCTCACGCATGGGATATGCGGTTCAAGCAAATGAAGGGACCATGAAGGAGCTGATGTGGGTTCAACGGCATGGTGAGATCTGGTCAGGTGTGTGCTGCTAGTTGACCTGCTTCTGAAGGTGTTCCATTCAGCCCCTGCCCATTGTCCTCCACAGTAGAGGGCAGAGAGGGCCACACTGGCATAGCGGGAGCCGTGGGCAAAGCTCAGCAGAGCTCCTAGGAGACATTCCAGCCAGTGTGCCAGGAACAGACTTAGTATCCCTGGGTAGTCAAGCTCACTCTCTGGGAGGTTCAGTTGGCCACGCCACTTCAGAGAACAGAGTGAAACAAATGTCCAGTGGAATGCAGAAATCTCTTGAGATGCACAGCTGCCTAGACGCGGTCTCTCGGGCTGTGAGCCCAAACTTCTTGCATGCCTCGTACTCCACGGTCCCCAGAAGGGGAGCTGTGACTGAGAGAGGTTGTGGGTGGCTTGCCTGAGTTCCTGGGGGCGTGAGAGGATGGAAGAGGGGTGTCTTTGAACTCAAACTACTTACTCATTGTGTATTAAGGATTCCCAGCCTTGGGTTTCCCTGGGAACACATTAAAAATGCAGATTCTAGACTGTGATGTTGTCCAGTGGGTAAAGGATTTGTCACACAAACATGAGGACTTGAATTTAAATTTCTAGAACCCATATAAAAGCCAGGTGCAGTAGTGTAGAATGCAGTAGTTCTCTGCATTCCTAGAACTCTAGTGAGTGGAGAATTCTCGAAAGCTCGTGTCTCGGCTAGCCTGGTGTCCATAGCAGGTGAGCAGTGAGGGACCCTGTCTCAAACAAGGCGGAAGGCCAGGAGCCATGCTTGAAGTTGTACTCCAACCTCTGTAAGCCTGCCTTGGCATGCACATCATGGCACATGCGCACCAGCACTCACAAGCACATACATCACACACATAACACACACACAAAGATAAAAATTTAAATGTAGATTTCTCAGGTTTCCATCTCTGCACCATGAATTCACTTTGAGCCACAGATCCCAGGAATTCCTCAGGGCATCTGAGGAGGTTTCCTCCAAGTGCCCAGGTCTCCCTGGAGACCAGTCAGGACCACTGACATAGGATTAGGTCTTCACATGATTTTACAGAAACCTAGGAAGAGGGGGATGGTTCCAAAGCCCCTCCTTCCCCTCTTCATGACACTCCCTAACTCTCTAAGTTCAAGAAGACCCCAGCCCAGGCTTCTGACCCACTGCCCTCTCTATTAAATTAGCTGAAGTGAGACTTCATGGGGTCGTGTGAGGACTTAAGATGGTCTCATTTTAAAATCAATTCAAAGCCAGGTGGTTGTGGTGCACACCTTTAATCAGAGGCAGGTGAATCTCTGAGTTCGAGGCCAGCCTGGTCTATAAGATCTAGTTCCAGGACAGGCACCAAAACTACACAGAGAAACTCTGTCTTGAAAAGCAAAACAAAATAAAAAAAAAAACAAGCAAACAAACAAAAAACAAAAACAAGAAAAAAAAATTCAGCTCCCTCCATGAAGGAGGAGCAAAGCCAAAAGTGTCTCCATTCATCTGGGGTCTATCTTGAGTGAGTTTATAGGGTGTGTTCGATTGGCCAGTGAGGTTCCAGGTATAACACAGTTCATCCGGCCACAAGTGGTCAGTTTGGTTTGCTCACAGTCAGGAACCAATGCAGGAGGCTGGGATGAGAGCTCAAGCGTAAGCCCGAGGACCTAAGTTCAATCCCCAGCACCACCGCCCATGTACAAAGCATTTATAAACCCGGTGCCAGGGAAGGTAGAGTCAGGAAGGTTCCCTAAATCTCACTGTTCAGCAAGCTTGCTCTAGATACCAGGTCCCAAGACCCAGATCCCAGTGAGAGACCCTGTCTCAAAAAATAAGGTATATAAATCCCGATGAATGACACCTGAGTTTGATCTCTGGCCTCTGCCCCCATGTCCACACATACATACACACGTGCATCCCCAGGAACTCAGAAACGCAGAGACTATTGCATTTGAGGTCTGAGGCTGGTCCTTGTATAAGTTCATGGGCATGATAGTGGGATGCAGGCCCTGTAAATATGTCTGGAGAGGCCCTATGGTGCACGAGGCTCCCTTCCCCCATCTGACCTAATGGCTGATGGGGTTGCCTACCGAGGACCAGCCCCACCCTGACTTCAGGAACTCAGGGACCCTGGAGTGCTGGTATGTGAATGTGCGCTCAGCCACCCAAACAATCCTTTCTCTTGTGCGTGAAGGTTACCCGTTTTCCATTTCAAGTCTGATTGTATTCTTTTCCCCTCTTGTCTGTCTTCTCTGTGTTTTCATTTGCCAACCTAAGGGTCTCGAGTGAGTTCTTCGAGCCTAATGATGGGGAGGCTTAGAATGGGGCTATTATCTTTAAACACCGTTTGAAATACTACTCTTCCTGGCGTCTGAATGAGATTGAACAGAGGCCGGATTTAAAGATTAAGTATCTGTTTTAACAGCAACAACAACAGCAACTCGGCTGATACCTGCCCGTTTGTTCAGGAATTACCTGCGCTAGCTCACACCCCAGAAACCCACAAGGTGTAGAAGGCATAGCAGTTAGAGGTTATGGACTGGTGTTTGCTGGAGTGTGGTGGAGGCCAGGTGTGGAGCCTGACGGTACGAACGTACTGCCCCGTTGAATGAGTTCAGATGTACAGTAAGTTCAGCTCGCTGAAATAATGAAATAGGAGGCTGGGTAAAAGGAGCAAGCGAGGGCGAGGAAACCAGCCCCTTTGGAAAAATGCTTGCCTTGGAAACCATGGGAACCTGAGTTCAATTCCCCAAATCTGCATAAAGAAAAAAAAAAAGCTGGGAGTTGAGAGTAGCAGGGAGGGTGACGGCATACAGCGTGAGTGTGCACACACACAGACACACATAAATGTGCACCTGCATATGGCGCGAGTACGCACACGCGTGAATGAATACACGTGGGTACACACATGAGCACACACATGAGAGGTCCCACTCCAAACAGAACAGCTCAGCATTCAACCATCCATTATTTTGCTATCAATGTCCGTTGTTAATAACTTGAAAAAAAAATCAGTATCCACTGTAATATCTGTCTGTGTTGAGTTGATTCTAGGTTTAGTTTATTATTTTTTTAAAAGATGCATTTCTTTGAAAGTAGCTTCGAGTTTGTCATGACCCCAGTTGAGTGGATTTCTCCTGAGATGTGGTTTTGCTGCATATTGAAGAATGCTCAGCAACTGTCAGCCAGATGAGGTGGCTCATGCTTATAATGTCAGCACTTTGGAAGCTGAGGCAACGGTACATAAGTTCCAAGGCCAGTCTGGGCTACATAGTGAAAACCTGTCTCTTGAATGAATAAAAACTGCAACCCATAAACCTCTATGTCCCTCAAAGGCCTGACATTCAGGGTCTATCCCCAGCAATGATGAGTCTGATGATGGTGTGTCCAGTATTGCCCTGCTTACAGATTTAACCGTCCCCTTCTCGTTTTAGGTAAGACCAGAAGTTTCTGCTGACATTGGAGCAAGGACAAGAGAAAGGTGAGCTGTGTGTAAGTGGCTGTCTCCGTGCAGCTGTGTCCTTTCTGTCCATTTGCTTTGAAGGTAGAGTTGTGTTCCCTTGTATGCCCACGGATGTAGACACGTCCCTAACGCTCTGGGTGCCTAGCCAGAGTGCAGACAGCAGGCAGCAGGCAGGGGTCTTGCCGTTTGTTGTGGGAGTGGGATTAGACAGTTGTAAATATAACGTGTAGTTAATCCAGGCGAGGCTGTGCTCCGGGCTCTCCTGGTTGTCACTCAGGTTAATGTAATTGCTCACACGTCCTGGGGCTCTAGCAGATAGGTTACAGTATGCCCAAAGGTCAGACAAGGAAATTGAGGTATAGTCCCATGCCTAAGATGGTGTGGGTAATTTGGGAGAAAGTCAAGACTCAAAGTCAGGTCTGTCCACATCATTTGCTGTTCTATACTGCCCTTTTACAGTATAGAACTGCCCTTTTACCCTCCCCAAACAAGTTCTTGCTGCCTGTCAGAGTTCAGAGTAGGGACAATCTTGCAGTACGCGGGAGAATCACCAGGCAGGTGATTCCAAGCCCGCACACCCAGGAGACAGGCGGCAGGTGGACCACACCTGTTGCCTTTCAGGAGCACAGAGACTACCCACAGGATTAAACAGGATCTCAGAGCTTTCTGGAAATCTGCCGACCCAAGTCTGGTCCTAATAATGCTGGATGTAGAACACATGGCCTCTCTCTTTATCCAAGAGCTGGCTTTGCCTATAACTGTCTAGGCTCCTCCATCCAACGTGGTTACAGCAATTCTGGCCATAAATCTCAGTGGTAGGCCCTGAGTGGGAAGCTCAGAATATAGGCAGCTTTGACAAGAGACACTAGATCACCCCTGTGTCTCCTGCAGAGCCTGGGGAATGAAGCGCTGGGGGTGGGAACAGAGCTGACACCTGGCGGCTCATGAGAGGAGGACGGAGTACTGCTCTGCCTGGTTCCTGGGACAGCGGCCACGTTTGACAAGTGACGGCCACGTTTGACAAGTGGCAGTACTTCTTCTTGTTTTAATCTTGGCAGTTATGGATTCGATTGTAAATGAATTCCCTTAACATGGTGATGCTAAGTCTTGCTCCTTGGGAGACCAGGGATTGAAGGAAGCCAGACCAAGGTCTACTGGTGTGCAGAGTCCTGACAGTCCTGGCAGAGAGTTCATCTCCCAAACTTCTCACCCCTTCTTCCAGTCACCCCTCTGGCTTTGAGTTTTGGGGAACCAGCTGGAGTACCCATGGTGTGCTCTAATCTGGGGACTCCCGTCTCTCCTCCTAAAGTAATTAATCCTGATTGCACCTTCCCTGAGCCTCTTCTTAACCCCAACATTCCATGGGTTACTTGATGCATTTGAGAAACCATCTGTAACTTGCCATTTATTGTCCCTGCATTCGTGTCTCCTTGGACACAGCATCCCATGACCCGTCATTTCCTAGTCCCCTGCTTTGTGTCTTACCTATAAGACAAGATTCTTCCTGCTCTCTGCATCCCCGCATCCTTCCCTCCCGCACCATTGGTGACCATGACCTTCGTGTGTGCCCATACACATACATGCATGCCCCATGAGGCAGGCTTCTCCTCCTGCACCACCTGTAACCATCACCTTCATGTGTGCCCATAAGTGCACATGTCCCATGAGGCTGGCTGCTCCTTCACCTGGTCCTTCAGGATGTCACCTGCAATGTTGCTTCTGACTCCCCTCAGGGCCATAGGCAGTAGGTGTAGAAGCAAAGGCATCTTGTATCCTGTTTCCCAGCTTTTCCTGTGGGGAGCCAGGGACCTCAGAGAGGGTACCTGGATGACAGGGGGCTCCCTGATGAGAGCATGACTTTGTACCAAGTGACTGTTGTTGAAAGATTTTTTTTTTTAAAGCTGTTGTCTTGTCTTGGTAAGCAGAGGGCTGTGTGCCTGTTGGGGTCAGCGGTAGTTAATAAGTGACTTGAGGGGATTTCCAGGCAAACTGTGGGTCCTGCCTTCCTGAAAACACTCCTACCCTTTATCAGCCCCCAGACTTCCTCAACCCAAAGGCCAGAGTATTCCGTAGCTGGTAGTGATGATGTCGATGTGGCCACATCTCGGGAGCTCCCACACCTGCTGACTTCAGAGTCACCTCTGGCATTGGGGTCTGGACTTAATGTCACCCCCAACACACACACACACACACACACACACACACTTGCAGGTCTGTCGGCAAAGGAAACGGGAACATGAAGAAGAGGAGAGTGGCCAGATGCCTTTGTTCTCTTGTTCTGAATGTATTCGGACTTGGATAGGTGCTAGGGACATCTGAGGGACACCTGACAGTGACACCATCAGGCCCCAGAGCAGCTAACAATGCTGGGGGTGCTCCTGGGTAGGCTCCTCAAATCTCGGAGGGCTGCCCTTGTCTGGCAGCCCCATGTCTTTCTCTTACCTTACTCTTCCCTCTGAGAGCGTACAGCTTGACAGTTGTGGAGAGGTATGGGGTTAGCCATCACGCTATAACAACCATCAAGGCAAGGGAGGCTCAGGGTGCCACTGCCCCCTTACTCAAGTTAACATTGGATACAGAGGGACTTTTTGTGCATCTGGCCTTAGTGGTAGTTAGCAACTGTGTGATGGAAGTTGGCCCCGTAAGGCAATGAAGTCTGGTGTCTATTTTTTGGGGGGTGGGGGTGGGGGAGGAGACTTTGTCTCTGTAATGGAAGAACTAGATGCATATATATATATCCTGGTGAAGCCTTAGAAATGGTTGCTCTTTTGAAAATACCTGGAGAAGAAGAGAGGAATCGTGGCCTGTGTGTTCCTGCTAAGGCCAGGGCCAGGTGTGTTTCTGGGCAACTCCCGAGGCGACCTCACAGCCCAGTGCCCTGCCCTGTTGTTTTAGTAATCTTACGGGATTAGAGCGGTGGCTCTGCCTACTTCCTTTCAGAGAGCTGTGGCATCCCTGCCTCCTAGCCCCCAAGGCTCCTGTGGAGTGTCAGCAGGAGGACACCTGTTGTAACTGGTGAAAAATCTGACACCCGGGGAGGACGTGCCCTGTCCTCCGCTCCATCCGTCACATGTGTTGCAGGGGCGGGAGAGCGGGAGCTGCCACTCAGAGGACAACTTCCACCAGGCAGGCGGTTGAGAGGGGAAAGCTGGGAGCTGGAGCAGGCGTCATTAGTGCAGGGGTGAGCTCAGCCAGGGGCTAGTGTCATCCCAGGGATTTGTAGATGGAACTTCCCCATGGGATCCAACTGTGAGTCACTGCGGTTGGTGTCCCTGCATCGAACTTCTTCTCGAGGCCTCCCACTCTCCCCTGGGACATCATGGTCACAGGTCAGGGCTAGTGACTCACCGGGTACCTGAGCCAGCTCCAGGGGTGGAGTCTTAGCGTCTCACCTCCTGGCATGTGGACCCTCGGTGTGATGGCCACAGTTAGGCTGGCTGCTGTCTCAGAAGCTGTGTGCAAGATGTGTGGACCAGCGGAAGGCCCTATCACCCTGGGGAGGTCATGCAGAAGCCACAGCAGTGGCAGAAGCTTTTCAAAAGGCTATGTGGGAAGTCTGTGAAGCAGCCAGCTGTAGCCAGTGGGGTGAGTTTGGCAGGGACACCTGAGAGATGCGGAAGTAACTCAGAGCCTTGGAGTACAGTGCTGGGCGCTGGGAAGGTAGAACAAGCGGCGTGTACGCAAAATGTCCAAGCAAGGCTGCGCTGGCAAGACAACGTGATGGCCCAGTGCACAGACTGGCTATCACCTCCCAGGCTTGAATTTCAGCTCCGAGCGAAGGAATCATTTAATTTGTTTTTATTGTTAGCCCTCAGCTGTCTCACCTGAGGGTGATCCATCTGTCCCACAAACCACAGTGCAAGGCGGAGGTGGTTGTAGGGTCAGAGAAAAAGCGGATCCCCGAACATGGAGGATATGTGGTGGTGTTTTAAAAATGCCCGTCTTGTATTTTTATGTCCTCCTTTAGTGTCTGGTACTGGAGTGAAAAAGGGAGAAAGAACATGAAGTTAGGTGACTAGGGAGCATGGAGGATCTGGTAGGATTTGGAGGAAGGGCGAAATCATGGTTAAAATATATTGCATAAAAAAATCAAACAAAAAGTCCATAGGAATTTGTGGAAAGGATTGTCCAGGAAAGCATGCATTTTCCTCTCCTTGGGAGGCCTTTATTTGAAGTTTCTCTCAAGAAGTTTACACCAGAGAGACCTCGTGAAGCCAACTACCTGACACTTTGATTTTAGTGGTCACTAAAACTCAGTAGGAAAGCTGCTCGGGTGTGGGACTCAGTTTACTGCCCGTCTGCCTTTTTCAAGGGTGATGAAACTGACCTACGTACCGTATGGTTGGCTTGGATCCTTCAGCTCCTAAGTTCTGGACCTTCACATTCTTTGTCTCCTGTATGTGTTCTATGTGTGCGGGGGGTACACATGTTCAAATATGGATATAGAGGTCGCAGGTGGACCTTGGGGGTTTGGCCTCAGGTGCCTTCCACCTTTTGGTATATATGTGTATATATATATATATATATATATATGCACATTTTTATATCTTTGGGGGGAAGTCATGCATGGAAGTCAGAGGACATCTTGTGGGGGTTGGTTCTCTCATACCACATGGGTCCTGGGGGTTGAGCTCACGTCATTAGGTTTGGTCACAAGCTCCTTTATCAACCACTGAGCCATCTCACCGCTGCCCCTTTTCCATTTTATTTATCTTCCACTTTTTTGCTTGAAAGTCAGCCTTCCGTTGGCCATAGTTCAGACCAGCTGACCCGTGAGCTCCAGATCCTCTGCTCTCTGCTTCTCATCTCACTGACTCTGGGCTTGCAGGCTCCTTTGCCATGCCTGACTTTTTTATAGGGTTGCTGGGAATCCAAACTCAGGCCTTCCCATTTGAAAAGCAAGCATGTTATTGACTGAGCCGTACCTCAAACCCCCCATTTCTTTCATTATTTCAAGCAGAAGAGGGTACAGGGGGGTTGAGAGTACTATTTAGAATAAAGGTCAGATATGAGACCAGCCTCCTCAGGCCTCAAGCCTGGCACCCCCAGTTAGGCAGGCCCTGTGTTTCTGAGAAAGTTCCTGAGACTCCTTGGGATAGTGAGTCAATGTCCCAGATGAGGGAGCAAAGTGGGGGAGGGATGTGCAGGGAGCTGGTCACTAACAGAGACCCCAAGGGTCAGCCCCATGGGACGCAGCTGACCTAAAAGGAGATGGGTCTAAGGTACAGCTGTGCCTGTGAGCCGGCCCGAGTGAACGCTTGTGTGAAAGGGTCGGCTTGGGGTGACTCAGTCAGCTAGCAGACTATAAAAAAGGGAAATGACTCACTTCCAACCCTGAACAAGAACTCCTAAGGCCAGGCCGCCAGCACCTGTCTGGGACGTGGTTAGTTATTAACGCTGCCAGTAAGAGTATCCTGGGAACAGAGCGCAGGGGCTGGAGGCAGCTTGCCTTTCTACAGCGTGTAGACAGTTGCCCTCATGGTCTTGGGGCTCCTCTCTACCTTGTCCCCAAAGGTAGCCATGACCTCAGGTGTGTTGCATCTCTCAAGGTACAGATGCCCCAAGCGATGGGGAAGGACAGATGATTGGGCTGGGCATGGGCGCCACAGGCCGTTGTTTTGGGCCCACTGGAAGATCAGGTGCCAGGATCCATCAGCTTTTCCAGTGTCTGCTGTGTGCGGGCTGGCTCGGCCTCCTCCTGCCACGCAGGTGCCAAACTGCAGAATTCTGCCTCCAGGACTGCCTAGTCATGTGAAGGGTTTTGGGTGACATGGGCTATATCAAACTAAAGGTCTCACCCACAAATATCTAACTCAGCCCCCCTCAAGGGTCAAGCATGAGGTGACCCCAGAAGAGTGTCATGTTTGTCTTGTCTAGAGTCTCCAGTCTCCTTCTTGGGCTGCTTGAGTTGATCAAGGGCAGACAGACAGCAGGCCTTGCCCTGGGCAAAGCTCTGGTGGAAAGTTGAACTTGGAGTTCAGATCATTTCTGCCCAATCCCTTCTTTCTCCATGTCTGGAAAAGTACAGGATGGATGGAGTGGCTTCTCCTCTCAGATCCCAAATGACATGCCCGGCCACTCCTGGGGGAGGCCCAGCCTGGGCACCAGCCATGCCTGTTGCTGCCAGGGCCTTGCTCTCCGGGTCGATATTGCCAGACAGGAGGAGGAAGCCTGGCAGGGCATTTTTAGCTATTCAGACTCCCTACGGTCCAGAAACCCTGGGTCCAGAGGGAAGAGACATATCCTGGTATTTGTGGCTACTGCTGCAAAACCCACAGGAGCTCATAGGTGCCATTTTCCCACCTGGGCTGTTGGGCTGAGAACTGGGTCCATGCTTCTGGGTGGCCATGAGCGAAGAGCAACCCATGGGCTGCTCTGCTCACTGGCAGACCTTCCATATCTGTAAAGTGGGAATGAGAAGACCCGTCCTGTGCATTGGCAGGGTGTGTGTGAGGCCTGCTGAGATCACCCAGCCTGTGACAAGGCTTGGGAGTGGCTATGGGCCACCCAGATGGAGGATGCAGCACTAGGGTGCTTATGGTGATTAGCAGTCAATTTAGCAAGGCCTGAGGTCTGGGCTCCCTGGGAGGGTGGCTTTACGGGCACCCACCTGGGGCTTAAGGGCTTCTTTACCTCCCACAGCTGACACGTCAGGTGGGTGTGATTCATCTGAGCCTCCACGGGAGCAGCCAGCCCGCCATAGGAGTCTCTCCTTCCTGGGGGCTGGGCAGTAGGTAAAGTAGACCCAGCACTCCCATCTAAGAGCGGTTCCCAAGAGACCATGTAGATGCCACATGAATGTTAGTGACTTCATGTCCTGTTCTAGATCTGCATCATCACTGGGGCACTGTTTCAAGTTGTTCCTGCTCTAAGAATTGTCCCAGTGCATCACGTTCTCACTACCAGAGAAGACAGAGACACCTAGAAGCTTCAGGCGTTAGCTCTCTGTCAATCACCATCAAACGTAGGGAAAGTCACATTCTTGGCATTTCCTTTTCCCTGCTTTATTTTACTTTGCAGGGATCTACACGGCCGTTGAAGGGGAAGAGCTGGCATTGAAGGGAGCACCTCTTGTAGGAAATAAGCATTGCACAGTGCTCGCACTGTATAGAGTAGTTTGGGTACAGTCTTCACTCTCATAGAATCAGGCCATTGGTCATTTTCATCTTCCGTCCAGACCATGGCACCAGAAAGTCTTCCCAGAGAGGTGCTTTCCGTCTGAACAATTCGATGATGGGGGAATTTTATCCTTTCTGAGGCTACCCCCTCACGTTGCCAACTCCAGTTGAACAAGAACAGAGGGGTTCTGGGTGTGTAGCTCAATGGTAGGATATTTGCCTACCGTATACAAGGTCCTGCTTTCTATTCCCTGCATGGAAAATAGAAGACTCACTAGAGAGGTAGGAGGTTGGAGCTATAGGCTAGCTGTCCGTTTTGAACACTGCTCAAATACAAATCCAAAGTGTGAGCCAGCAAATAGTTCAGTGGGTGAAGATCCTGCCTCTATTCCTGTTCATCTGAGTTCTGTTCCTGGAGCCCACATAGTAGGAGGAGAGAACCAATACCTGACTTTCACATGTATGCATGTACCCCTTCCAAAAATGTAATAATTTTTTTTCAAAACCCATGTCCACTTCGGACCTCAGACATGATCTTACTTGGAAAAGAACTCTAAGTGGATGCAGTCAGTTAAGGATCGTGAGACGAGGTCATCCTAAATTTTGGGTGCTTTCCATATCCAATGGCCAGTCCTGAGAAGAGGACAAGAGAAGCAGGTGGCAGGGAGGTGGAGGCCAAGAATAGACATAAACCTCTGTAAGCCAAGGGGAGTCAGGGTCACCTGAGAAACTTGGAAGAAAGACATGGGCCAGGTTCTCCCTTGGAGCATCTAGAACCAGCTCTCTTGAGACCTTGACTTGGCTTTCTGACCTTGAGAACTGTTAGCGGCTGAATCCCCATGTTTGAAGCCACCAATCTGTAGCATTTTGTCACAGCAGACCAAACATAGGTATGCCTTGGGTCCGCCTGACTCATCTCTGCTAAATCCCCCCTCCCCATTTCTCTTCCTGTGTTCATAGAAAGAGATCCAACCATCCTTGACTTCCACGCCAGCCTTCAAACTAATTTTCAGCACACGGAGTCAGAAGCAGCTGTATTCAAGCCAGGCCCAGCTCTACTATGTCCTGGTTTTGTCGGCAGTGATGTAAGACTCTTGTTAATATTTCACTGCAGGACTCCACCAGAGCCATTGTGTTTGTCCTTTGATGTGTCTGACATGTATTCATTTCTCTTGCTGTAGAATAAGACTCTGAAGACAAGTCCTTGTGGTAAGGACTTTTTCTTAACTGTATTCATTTCCCAGACTGATGTAACACAGCCCACATGTGCTTGATGGTTTAAAACAATCCATCTCTTCAAATCTGAGAGGCCGGCATTCTGGTATGAGACCTCTGGGATTAGGGACGTGGCTCAGCAGTAGACTGTATTGCCTGAAGAAGGCCCCTGGGTTGGATTCCTCAGCCCAGCACCAGACAGAGAGTGTGAGAGAGCAGGGTTCGTGGGGGGAAGAGGGAGGTGAAGGGTCTCATGAAATGGTTCCTTGAGGGCTAAGGTCAAGTTGTGGACGGAGCTGCTTTCTCATGAAACACGGAGGGAGAATGGTTGCGTCCAGTGATGGCTGGCATTTTATGGTTTGCGATTACATCAACCATGCTTCCGCTTTTGTGGTCACTTGTCTCCTCTCTGCCATCAAATCTCCCTCTGCTTCCTTCTTAGAAGGACCCTTAAGATTGCATCTGGGGCCTAGCCGCATAATCCAGGATCATCTCGTCTCAAAACCTTTCGCTCAGTTCAGTCTTTCATACCCCTTTTCTGTGTAAGGTGCCGCTTAGAAGTTCCAGGGGTCAGAATGTTCTTTTACAGAGCTAACTAGAACTTTTCATGCTGGGCACCATAATTGTGACTGTGTCCACACAATAAATTCCATGAGTGGCGATGGAGGGTGAATGGTGGGTACCTAGCATAATAAGGCCTGTTCTTTTGAATTCTTTTTTTTGCGCTTTCCCTTTAAGAGCATTCCTAGCTCTCCTGGGAGTGAGATTGATAGGAGGGGGCCCCGCCCCAGATTGAAATCCCCATTACAGGAATCATTTAAAGTTCCCCTCTAGGAAGCTCGAGGCTAATGAGATAATTCCTATTAGGAGAGGAAGGAAATGAAGGTGGCCCGACATCCTTTCTGTCTCTAATTTATATGATTCACTGAAACCTCCCCCCTCCTCCCTCCTGGACCTCCCTCCTTCGGTCCCTCCTTTGGCTGCCCCTTTGAATTCTGGTTCCACTGTCCACCCACTTCTGCCAGCCAGGGCTCTGGTTGCCAGCAAGTCCTAGCATGCCAGGCAACCTGGGAAGTTCACTTTCCAGAGGAGGCATCTGGGCTCTGTTCTTGGCAGCCTTGCCAAATCGTGTCTCTTCAGCCCTCCCCTCTGTCTCCCTTGTGCCTCGCCCGCTCGACTTGCCCACCCCAGCCCCAGCCCTGCCCCACGGGACCGAAGAAGTGAGGAAAGCTGTCAGGAGAAGCCAGATGATTCCAGGAGGATAGGGAAGGCAGAGCTGTGCCTGTTTTGTTTGTCTCCCTCTTTCTGTGACTGGACTTTAGGGGGAGGGGAAAGGAGGGGAGCAGGAGAAGGAGAGAAACAGGGAAGAGGGTAGGGGAGGAGAAGTCCTTGTCTTCCTGTTTTACAAGGCTGCCCACTTTCCATTAAAGTTCTCTGCAGCCGTGGAGATCCAGTTTGATCCTTCCTCGGAGAATTGTGATGTCCCCGAAGCTTCACGGGGTTTGAAGTTCAGATTTTGCCCTGAACGCACATCTGGAGACTGGAGAGATGAAAAGGCCAAATGGGGGAGCCCCATCTCCTCTGCTGTGACACTGCAGGCCGCCACTGTCCTGTGTATTCGGTGCCTGCCTCTTTGGCTCAGGCACACTGGGGACAAGGGTAACCACCCATATGTCCCCTTCCCAGCAGGGTCTCAAGCACCCAGAAGCACGACTGTTTCTTGCGCCTGGCCCCTTCTCTTTCCTGTCATCTTGATCCCTAGGGATGCCATATGGTGGAGTCTTCCGAGGCAAGGCTAAGAGCCAGCGTGGCTCCGACCCTGGGGACAGTCCAGCAGCCCTGATGTGCAGTGTGGGTGGCCTGTTCTATGAACTCGGGCCTGGCCTTGCCTCTGAGAGTCCAGCTGCAGTCTAGAGGAACAGTGGCCTCATCATGAACAAAGAGTGCAGAGGTCCAACTTCCCTTGTCATCATGGCACAGATGCCACCAGACCATGTGGGGCTGGAATTAAACAGCAGCAGGGCCTTGTGGATACCACCTCCATTTAGGTTGGCCCACCCTACCTTTGAATGCTGCAGTGTTCTAATAGGGGAGGGGAAGTTGGAGACAGAAGAAAGATGCAAGAGCTGGGTATCCTTGGCGGGGGGTGCAGCTCTGGGGCTGAAGTGCCTACTTAGAATGCAGGGGTTCAGGGTTTGATACTCAGCATGCCAAAAGGAAGAAAACAACCCAAAATCCTGTGCGTGTCAATGCTTGATAATAAAAAGTTCAAATTCAATGGTGTTAGCCTTAACTGGTTTAGAATAATGCTTTTTATCCGTAGCTGAGCTTTGCCGTTTATAGTGGGGACTCTGTAAGTCCCATCCCTGCTCTTCCTAGCTTTATCACCTCCTCCATGTAGATGGGTTCCAGTCCTCCCATGTTTACATGGCAAAGGGCACGTGAAAGCAGGGCAGCGAGAAATGGTCCAAATGCTAACAGCAAGTGTAACAATTAAAGACAAGGAAACAAAATAAAAAGCAATGCAGGACACATCTGGATTTCTTTATGCGTTTCTCGGGCACAGTCTATAAGAAAGGATGGTGGAAGGGGCTCCATATCCTTTCTTGGAAATGCACTGAGTTCGTTTTGAAATAGAACACACCACAGGAGGCGTGAAAGGGGTCCTGGTCCTTCTTTAGTGACTGCTCCTATTCTCTTTGGTTTAAGGATGAGTCCAAGAGAAACTAAGCTAAACTGTCAAGGATCTTGTAACCTGTTAGTGACTGCTTCTAGATTGAATCCGGATCTGATTGGCTAAGCTCAGGTGTCTCCAGTGAGACAGTCTAAATCTGGAGGGGTTTTCCAAAGGAGTGACCTTGCTCTGAGTCCTTTCCTTACTTGTAGGGTAGCCACTTCATGTTGCTGGGAATCTAGTTTGTTTATTCACACCTCCATCTACGCATCATCCACCCATCCATCCATCCATTCTTGTATCCACCCACCCATGCACGCGTCATGTACACTCATTCATTCACCTTCTACCCAACATCCACCCATTTTCTATCCATCCACCCATAGCTATCTATGACTATCTCTCCATCCACTCACCTATCTACCCACCCACCCACCTATCAATCTATCAATCCATCTATTCATTTATCCCTCTCTCCATCTACCCCTCACCTACCCACTTACCCAGTCACCCATTTATTTATCATCTACGTAGCCACCCATCTCCCCACCCATCATCCGCGCACATGTCCCTCCATCCATTGGTCCATCTACCCATCCATCTGCCTTTTCACTGCAGACAATCTTGGCACGCTCAAGAGGAAGATGACATGGCTGCCCCGCTAGTTTGCAGCTAGCAGTTGACAGTTGTCCGACCTGAATAAATAGAGAACACAGAGATCCTGTCCCAGTAAGAGGCACAGTAGATGAAGAGACTCGGGGAGTCTGGGCGTGGGATACTTACTATCTCCAAAGTCCATCTTTAGGAACAGTCCACTGAGGGATCAACAAGGGACCCGAGCTGCGGATTCGGAAGGGTCTTTGATCTACCTACGAGTTAATGCTTTCCAGCGGTGAACTGCAAAGCGGCCCCACCCGGTCCTGAGATAACAGGCTAGTGCAATCACAAACTAGCCGCCTCTGATAGTGCAGAGTTTTATTGAGGTCTGGTTCCTCGCCCAATGGAAACACATCCGGCAGGCATCAAAGGGAGCAGGCGTCACCTTGTGCAAAGAATCCTGGGCCCTCAGGTGTGTGCGTGTCAGGAAGGGTACATGTGTGGCTGTGTGTGCACAAGCCAGCCCGTTGGCAATTATCATTCTGTGGGCCAGAGGCCACCAGTCCCAAAGGGGCTTTGACAAGCAACCAATTCCATTTCCTCTTCAGGCAGGCCCAGCTCCTAAGATTTCCTTTCAGATGGTCAGGTCACATCTTGAAGATGAGGGTTATTCTTGTGTCATTGTGTCCCTGCCTCTTTGTCCCAGATACACTTGGTGGGACTGTAATGGAGAGGTGAGGTGGGTGCTCAGAAAAAAGGAAACCAGCGAGCTCACTGTTTGTGAAACTGTGAGATTTGATCCTCTACAGGCTTTGGAAGGCTTTAGCATAGCCTCAAAGATACATGCCTCATCCACGGTGATGGAAGCAACTGGTTGGGATGGCGATGCCGGAGAGTGTGCCTGTGTGGCGGAAGAGTTAGGGGGTGAATTGGCTGTGCTGCAGTCCTGATGGAGGGTTTGTCTACCGCTCCCTGAGGCAGAACCTGGTGGCCTGCTGGCTTTTTTTTTTTCAGGATGCTGCGTGTTATGAATCAGTCCCTGGAGACTAGCACAGAGAAACACCACAATACAAACAGAACATCTGGAAGCTTTCTCGGGTTTATTTTTGAACATGTTTGCAGGAGGCAGGACATTTGCACAGACTGGATCCAAGTCAAATGGGAGAGGGATTCTGCTCAGAACAGGAAAGGAAGTAGGAGCACGGAGAGACGAAGTTGGGGAGCACAAAGTCCTTGACTCTGAGGGTTCCTTGTTGCATGGAGTAATCTGTTCGAAGTTCCTAGGAACAGCCAGAGCCTGGGCTGGCTGGAGGTGGGGCTTGGGTTGGGACCCAGGCTGGAAAGCGGATTCCAAACCTCTTTGGTTCTGCTGAACCGGAATAGCTGTGTTTCTTCAGCCTTCCCCCAGACATCTGTAAGAAAGCCGCATGGTAGAAGGTAGGACCCCCTGGGAAAGAATGGAGTGGGCAGGCAGAGCAATTCCTCGGCACTACGGTCTCCTGGAGAAACACTGAGTTTCTCTGTGCTTGTTATAACCTTACACCTGGACCCTCATCTTTTCACCTGGACTATCAGGTGGGGCTGAAATCAATAGGCATGGAACAGAGAAATCATTCATTCTAGACATACCCTGATGTGGTGCACCTAAGACCATCAGAATTTGGTAGTTGCTGCTCCCTCCCTGCATTATCATCATCATCATCATCATCATCATCATCATCATCATCATCATTATTTATTTTGAGGCAGTGTTGCACTATGTAAAGTTGGCTGGCCTGAAACTCGCTCTGTAGTTCAGGCTGGCTTTGAACTCAGAGTTCTCTGAGTTCTGGGTGCTCTGCCTCCTGAGTGCTAGGATTAAAGATATGCACCACCACACCCAGGTCCTTTGCATGCTCCTCTTCTTCCTCCTTCCTTCTTCTTCCTGCTCTCTCAGCTCCTCCTCTTCCTCCCTTCCCTTCCTTTCTTTCTTCTCCTCATCTCCTCTTCCTCCTCTTCTGCCTCTTCCCTTTTTCCTTCCTTCACATCCTCCCTTTCCTTTGACTTCTTCAACTTTATTATTTTAGGCAAGAGAAATAAAGAAAAGACTGGCCCCCACCATGTTAGCATGTCTGTTGACACCATCCTCTCTCAGGTCTTCTTTGGGCACCATGTTTAGGAAGCATGGCCTCACAACAGGCCTCCAGGTCCTCTGGCCCTGGCAGTCTTCATTGCTTCTGCCAGGATGTTTCCTGAGCCTTTGTTCAGGAGTTGAGTGACATGTGGTGTAGTTGGAGGAGCGGGCCACGTCCTGTAGCCCAGCTAGCTTAATCCTCGAAATAACCACACAGAAATTGTATTAATTAAATTACTGTCTGGCCTATTAGCTCTAGCATCTTATTGGCTAACTCTCACATCTTGATTAACCCATTTCTATTAAATCTATGTATCACCACGTGACTGTGGCTTACCAGCAAGATTTGTCCGTCTCAGACCAGAGATTCATGGCATCTGCCTGACTCTGCTCTTTTTCCCAGAATTCTGTTCTGTCTACTCCACCCACCTGAGGGCTGCCCTATCAAAAGGCCAAGGCAGTCTCTTTATTCAACCAATGAAAGCAACATACAAACAGAAGAACCTCCTACACCAATGTGGACTTGGGTTGGGTTCCCCATGATCCCTTGACCTCTGAACTGTGTCCTATGATCCATGATCCATTGACCTCTGAACTGTATCTGTTGTGGATATCTGTAATGGTCTCCATTTGTTGTAAAGAGGAGATTCTTCCATGAGGGGTGAGGACTAGACCTCTTGGTGGATATAAGAGAAAATCTTCCCTAGTCCCATAGCTAGGCATAGGCAGCTAATGAATCCTGAGAAGAGAATTAGCCTCTCCCAGGGACAAGCCCCCTAATTGGTTACCGAATACCAATTATTGTATTGTAAGAGTGGTCAGTCTTGAAATTATATACACACAAACAACAAAAATGACAATGAACTGGGCACTCTCTTTTCTCTCTCTCTCTCTTTCTCTCTCTCTCTCTCTCTCTCTCTCTCTCTCTGTGTGTGTGTGTGTGTGTGTGTGTGTGTGTGTGTAACAATAATTAGAAAAAGGGAGGGTGGGGGTGGGGAGCATGGGAAGGGTTGGAGGGAGGGAAGGGAAGAGGGAAATGATGTAATTACATTTTAATTAAAATATATTAAATAAAAAATTGGCTCAGCCTTCCATCAAGGCAGATTGGAAATGAAGAAATGAACAACATAGATGTTTCTGCAGAAGAAAGAAACTTTTTTCTCAGTTTTTGAGAAACTTTGAGAAACTTTGAACTCAGTCTTTCCTCTTAAGGCTCAGAACACCAGCATCGATCCCTTTGATCTGAGTCTTCCTCCTTCATCCCAGTCAGTTATAGACCCACCCAGCTCCTCTTCAGGGAACATTCAATATGTGCAGACTCCACCTCCTTGGGTCATGGCCTAGGTTCAAGGCTAGCCACTGAGAAGGAGCTCACCTCCCGCTCCTGAGCCAACACCCACTGTCCCAATGCTGTCCCAAGTCAGTCCCTTCTTTCTGTGGGGCGAGTTCTCATGTGTTACTTTACTGGGACTCTGTGTATATTACGGAGGAAGCTGGGGTTTTGCCTAATTATTCATGTGAGAAACTTAGAGGTGTCCTTATGGGAAATGCCTGACCTAGCTGTCAGGAATTTCACCCCACCTGTCCACAGGGATGCCTGTCCCAAGGCTGTACCAACCCACTCTCAGTACAGCTTTGTCCTGGGAGTACCTGTGTCTTCCCCTCCAGCCAGACTCGGTACCTGCATGAAACCTGCAGCATTTTCCCCCAGGGCCCATGCCAGCTGTAGCGGTACTGAGCAGGGCACACACTAGATCCATCTGGGCAGCTTTGACTCTAGGTTCTGTTCTCATCTGCGTTGACCTCGTGGGGGCTGGGCAAGTCCTGGCCTCTGGACTGTTGGAAAGTAGCTTCCCAGAGGGTTGTAATGTGTTTCTAGAGTCAAGAAACAGCCGGGGTCTGGAGAGGCTCTGTGGGTTAAGTATGTGGAACACTAGCGTGAGGACTTGAGTTCCAATCCCCAAACCTACATAAAGCTGAGCATGGGTCTGTAAAACACACATCTGTGAATCCCATATTCCCACTGCAAAGAGGAAGGTGGAGGCAGGAAATCACCTGAAAGCTCCCAGGGCAGCTATGCAGTGTATACAGAGATTGAAAACATGAGACCCTGTCCCTAACAAGGTGGAAGGCCTGGGCCAACACAGGCTGCCCTCTGACTGCCACAAGCATGCGTTACTCCCAACAAAGACATTTTTTTTTAATTAAGAGAGCTGGAGAGATGGTTCAGTGCTTAAGAACACAGCCACTCTTAGAGAGGATCAAATTAGCACCCACACTGGGTGACTTACCTTAAGTCCAGCTCCAGGGGATCCAACAAGCTCTTCTGGCTTTCAAGGACACCTACATACATATGTCACACACACACACATACAACAAACACACATACCACACACATGTAAAATAAAATAAATCTTAAAAAAGAAAACCAATTGAAAAAGTAAAAGAACCTAAAGAACCAAGGCAGAGTCTGTCAACTGGAAGCGATGCTGTGCCCCCACCCTCTGCTCTAGTCATATGACAGTGTGTGAGACACTTCTTATCAGTGTCCCTCTGGGATGAGGGTGCTTGTGTATGGAGGCCGGGGACACCAGTGGATCCCACAGTGCATGGGAGAGTGGTGGGCTTCCCAGGTTACTGGTAGATCATGGCTCGCTCACTCAAGAGCACATAGAATGATTGTTAAAATGTGTGTCTTGGTATGTAGAGCACTTTCCCCACTTGTGCGAAGTCCTGAGTTCCATCCCTGGAGTCTAGAATGTAGGATTTGCATTCTTAACAAGTTCCCTCGTGATTATGAAGCTCTTGGTCCAGGTCCATGAATTGAGAAATCCATCGTGATGGTTAGAAAATGCTGTAACAGAGACTTAAGGAAGGAAACCATCCCATTCCAATCAAGCATCACTGAAGGCCAGAATCCAGCCCTGCCTTCTCTTAGCCATTGTAGGACATGAGGGTCTCTTGTAGGCCAATATGGCTGCTGAAGGACCAGCCATTGTGACCTTATTAAAAGAGAAGGAAATAAAGACGGACTGGCTGGCTTCAAGTTCCCTTAGAGCGACCTGCTCTGAATTACTGCCATAGCTATACTTATATCTATCCATCAGTTCTTATATAGCTATGCCTCCACACACAAGAGTCTGAACTTCATCACACTAGCAAAAAATAAAAAAAAAAACAAAACAACAACAACAAAAAAGGAGTCAGAGTTGTATTAGCAAATAGAAAGGGCAGAATAAATATTGGGGTGGGCAAGAAGCAGCAACAGCAGCTTTGACTTGAGTTTCAAAGCCCAAGCTATCCTAAATGGATCACTTCTTTGGCATCGCTATTCACCAGGTGGTTTCCATGCATTATTCCATGAGCTTTGTAAGGTAGATGATAATATTATTTTGCAAATGATGACAGCCTGCTTCATGGCATGGGCTTCCTTCTTGCCTCAGTTGATCTCGGAGGCCTGCCTTTCCCTTAGAACCTGCAGAATGTTGTCTAGTCTCTTCAAAGGCTAAATCCTGCCCTGCTGCTGGTGATGAATTTGCCTTTCCTGCATCCTGCGCTGGTGCCCTCTTGGAAAACCTTTAGCGGTGGAGATTGGGTCTGGGATATTGACTCAGTGGTATAAGGCTTGCCTGGCATCTTGGAAGCCCTAGGTTCCATCGTTACACCGTGAGAATGTCTCTGTGGAAGTATGGACAGGTATAGTATGGTCTGAGGCCAGTTTCAGTGTGCTAAACAGAAGTTATCAACAGAACTGATTCCTTCTAGCCACTTCAGGGGAGACACCATTGCCTTCACAGTCCCCTGCCCTTGCGACCTCCTCCTTGAGTTCTCTCTTCTATTCCCACACCTCTCTTTCCTGTGTCCCACCTTATGCATCTTTGATGATGCTGAGGGCCTAGCCTGATGCCCCAGGACGGTCTCCCGCCTTGGACTGCTGACCTCACCCTGTCCACACAGCTCCTTTCTGTCATGCATGTTGACGACGACTAGAAGGGGAGCATCTTTCAATGTCTCCATTCTTTTCCCCTTCCACTGACCGCTCCAGACGACACAGACTGTACATGTACCCTACTTAGGCATGGAAGTTTTAAGAGAGGCCAGAAGCTAGGCCTGGCCGTTCACACTTGTCATCCTAGCACTTAGGAAGCGGAGGCAGGAAAGGTTGCCTTAAGTTCAAGGCTAGGCAGGACGACATTGTAATTGTCGGGCTACCCTGTAGTACAGATGGGGACACCCAATCTCAAAAAGGACAGCAAATAAGTAAGGGGCCAGAGGTGAGGACCAAGGCAAGGCTGCGTGGTGGATAGCTCATCTACTCTGTCATAGCAACAAATAGGAAGACAGTCCAGCACACAGGACAAGGGAGGGTTCTGCCCCCGGTGTGACCGTCACCTTGGTAGAGTGGCTTTACCTGTGGAGCAATGTCGGTAAACTTCATCAACCTTGGCTGCCATTCCCGGTGACTTTTCAGCTCCCAGACTTCTTTTTAAACCCCTGCACTTCTTTCCTTTTCTCCAGGCTAACAGAGGCAAAGGCTGTATGAGTAGTTTGATGAGGGTGGAGAGAACTTTCTCGTGTTTGAACCCCACTTCGTATCAGGGTGGGTTAACTCCCCGCCTTCCACCCCCACACCCTCCCTCTGTCTCGTTCTGACGGTGACAGTCTGGGGGCCTTGCGTGTTTTGCTTTGGGTTTTGTTTGGTGAATTCCTCATGGCAGTCCCTCTGTGCTCAGCGTCCTGCTGTCAGCTGCATGGAGTTGCTGAGCAACCAGAAGGAAGCCCTGTCACTGCCAATTAATTTGCCAGCTGCATGGCCTGTCTCCCAGGCGCAAAAGCTTATGGGGATCTAGGAGACAACTCCAAGGCTGGTGCAGAAGGAGGAAGGAGACTGGACGAAGGTTAAAGAACTTTGGGTGCTCTTTTAGGCCATATGTAAAGGAGGGTGTCAAGGGGCTGGGCTGCTCCTGCAATGAAATGTCCCTGTTTTCTTTCAGGACACCAATCAAAACTCACTTTTTTTAATTTGTGACTTTGAAGTTAAGATTGTCCCCTTCACCAGCTCCCTTGCAGAGATATCTTCAAGTGTCTTCTGTCCTGGGTGTCCCCATCATTCCTCTTATCATTCTGGGCCTTGTGGTGGATGCTCCACCCTGCCAAGAAGATGTTTCAGTCAGACATTTTCACACCGAACCTTTAGAATCCAAATCCCCTGGGCACTACCATCAGCTATGGGTACCCTGGTTTTTGCTCGTCCAGGAGGCCTTGATCATTATATACCTCCTTCCCTGCCATGGTCTATGAGGATGGTGCTTACCAGATGGGCTTATTTTTGGATCTGAGCATCCTTCCCACAAGGTTCTTAGGGTTGACCTGCCCATGTTTCTTGACCTGGGTTGATGATGGTTGCTGGACCTGAGACTTGTAAGGCAGCCACTTTTGTAGGTCCACGCCATCTCTGATGACCAGACCCAGTCAGCACTGAAGCGGGGTGCTCCCCTGAGGGACTCAGTGCTTTGTTGCTGAGCATTGTGAGTTTTGAGAAGTGGGAAGGATCGGTGAGGGGTGTGCATTTGCCCTCACCTGGTTGCCCTCGGACTTGGAGGAGAAGTGTGCCAGGTGTTCTGTGGGTCCCCAGTGCAATCTACGCCAGTTATTCTACAGTCACTGTGCGTGGAGTCTACTGTGACCACTTTTGTGTGGTCCTCTGAGGGACCCCCGTCCGTGCTGAGTCAGTTATTTTACAGCTGGGATACATGGAATCTCCCATGACCATTTGTTTGGATAACCAGCCCCTGCTGTTCTGAGGACACTAACATGTGTCTGTGAGCAGGGCAGTGCGACACCTCCACACCCATCTGTCGGCTCTGGAAGTGGCACAGGCTTCTCGGGGGTGCTCCAGTGAGCAGGGAGTTTTCCTGGAAGCCAGGAGTAAGCCTCACTTCCTCCTGGAAGCACTATGTCCTGTGTTCGGATGCCTCACCAAGGGAACCCTGGGAAATAGAGCTGGGAAAATAAAGCGCTGTGAAAAGACCAGATGCCGCCATGTAACTCTTGCTGTGTTTTGGCCTACAGGCTTAGAAGGAGGCTGACCAAGGGCTGTTCCTGCTCACCCATGCTGATCACCAGAAGCTCTGTGGAACCGTGGAAAATATGTTCCTGGTCCTCTTTTCAGGACTTGTCCAAGATCAGGCTATTTCTTGAGAGGCAAGATCCCTGGATTTCAACTGAGGAGTATTATTTTGAAAGATATAGAAACTTCCAGACTGTGAAGATATTTGGGAACAGTCTTCATTGACTTGAATAAAGAAAGACTTACATCTTGGACATGACCTACAGCTAGGGAAGGCTCATCATCCCAACTCATCTACTGTCTTGGAGAAGACAAGTCTCCTGGATATTTCTCTCTACCTGTGCCTGTCTCAGGCACCACATCCTTCCGCCTGACCCCACCTTGCCTTTGGACCCAGAGATTCTTTATTTGCTCTGATATCTTCAAGCCGGAGGCAAAATGAATAGTCAACTACACTTGAGTTGAATGAGATCTTGGTTTTTTGTTTCTGTTCCTTGTAAAGAGGTCATTCCCTGTGCACAGATCACAGCCTGGAGATGGTAGGTGACTCCTGAGTGTCACGGGAATTGGCGTGGAGGCTCTGTGGCCTCTTGGCGGTCAGGGCAAGTGGAGCCGGCTGAGCGGAGGAGTGGAGCAGGGCTGGTCCTGACTTTGGGCTTGCGTTGCTGGGATCCCATGCAGGTGTGCATTTGGACAGATAGAGATGAAGCCATCGTCCAGTCCATCTTCAGCGACACAAATGGGATGAACTATAAAGACCTTCAAAGGTGTCAGGGATCAACTCATCCCAGTGCTTTGAGACTGAGGCATTGCCTACTGGCCACCTCATCCCCCGGTTTATGCTGGTGGCCCACGCAGCTGTCAGAAGCTGGGAACTTCTCTATCCCTTTCCTCTGTGGCCCCCACTTGTACAGTTGAGAATCCTTCCTAATCACATCGTGGTTCCCCCTTCTTGACTGCACACTCGAAGATGTTTGAGGATTTGTATTTATAGTTTGTTTATATAAAACATCCAAGCTTCCTTGTACTGTAATTGATGCATTTTTATGACTGTTCAGTGACTTTATGGTGGGATATTGACTTTGGCCTCTCAGATTTGTCTTGGTGGAATTGAACAAACCTCCTAAAGATGTTTAATGCTGTTGAAGTCCAAAGAAGGCTTCCAGACCTCTCCTTCCTCCCTCCCTCCTCTACTTTCTTCTTTTCTAAGTACATACTGACAGCATCTGAATCGAATGAATTCTTTCAGGTGTTGAGGAATGGTGACCCACTCCTAACATCTCTGTAAATGGTTTTTTTTTCCCTAAGGTAACAGTAGATAAGGCCATACAAATGATTGGTGGGGCTGCCCAGGTGGCCTGTCCCATAATCCCATAGTTAGACCACGTACTCAAGAGCTACAGGGATGGAAAGGAAGGGGACATTCAGACCATCAAGTTCCTCGCTTTGCAGTAGGAAATAGTGTTCCCAGCTCCCACATTCCACTCTGTGTGGAGCTGGGAGATTCAGTCATTCCAGCCTGCCAAGAACAAGGGAATTTGGGGGGCAAAAGATTTGGGGGAGCTAAATCTACATCTCACTCGAAAAAAGTGTCACAGTTGGTCCTCCTACAGAGTGAAGCAGTGACCATATCTCTTCTGCTGCTGCAGCAAGGCGAAGCTTCTAGGTTGCTTGACCAGTCCCCATTCAGAGCTGTTTGCTCCCTCATTGGCCACAGGGCAGCCTATAGACAGACCAGATCAGGTGCCCCATCCTGACCAAATTTGTTTGCAAGATGGTAGGTTTGTCTTGTACTGAAGGAAATCGTAAGTGTGACGGGCCAGTTGAGACCATGTCCTTCCAAGGAGTGTTGTGTTGTGTGCAGTAGGCATGGCAGAAGCTCAAAGTCTCAGGAATTGCTCTAGGACAGTCCTATAAGTGACACTTGCCTCTTATTAAAAATGAAACTACCCTTGAAGCAAACCCACAGCCACCGGGATAGTACAGGATGCCCCACGCCATGCTTGTGTTTGCATATGTGTGTGTGTGTATGTGTGTGTGTGTGTGTGTGTGTGTGTGCCACACCTGTGCAAACATGTGCTCTATAGAATAAACGAAGATCAAAAATTTCCATCTGTTCTAGACAGAGACAAAGAGCTGAAGTCTTCGGGACGATGTCTGGAAAGCAAGGGACTTGGCTAGGAGACTTCCTGAAAGTCCTTTGAACTGTAGCTTTTATTTAGAATATCAAGGGCATTTCGACTGGGTCTAAGTGTGTACTTTCTCTCTCAAGTCCTCCCCGATAACCCTGATAACCTGGGTTCAACTCAGAGAGCATTGAGTGGGCCCTCCCAGCTCACTCTTACCTTCTCAGTCACTGACTAGCTTCAGGGAGCGGGTGGAACTTTAAGGAGGTGCGGAAGGGTGGATTCATGCCAATCCAATTTGGGGTGTTCATGACAAGTAAGAACAATTGAAAGGTAAATTACAGGTTCTTTTGCAGCTTAGAAAAGCCAGGTTTTCAGGATTGCCTGGCTCCTGAAGTTGTTGCTGCCTGTCAGGGGCTTCAGCCCCCATCTTTCTGCTGAAAGCTAAGCATGAGGGTCCGTGATGCTGGAGCATGGGTCTCCCACTAATCCTTTTATCTAGAGTTGCAAGCCCACGTGGGGGGGGGGTAATTACATACTAGGGTGGTGATGAGCATTCAGGCATCCAGGGGTTTTGGCATCATTCTTGAGAATCCCCATGCACTGAAAAGAATGCTAGCCCGTATCCTTTTTTGGGGGCACCATCTTTGAAAAGATGACTATAGGATTGGGGGGATGGATCCATCCAGAAAGAGATTGAGGACCAGTGATGGTATGCATTTATTAACTCTGCCTGGGAGACAGGTTCCTGGGGCTCACTGTGCAGCCCAACTCACAAAGGAATCTCTTCAAATTCTGACCAGATATCATCCAGACTTGGGGGGTGGGGCAGCCTTTGCTTGAGAGGGAGTTGCGAGGGAAGGCTGAATGGTCTTCACCATGACGGTGAAAAGCAATTCAGAGGCTGTCATGTGATGATGATTGTCAGTTCCTCAATGAGATTTTGAGCTAATGTATTTTGCCTTCTCCCCTAATCGGTTTCTTATGTTTTGATCCTAATGGTAAGTGTATGCTGGTTTAAAATAAAAATCCCAGGGCGGGGAAATAGGAGACCTGAGATTGTGATGTCAGAAAGTCCCCCTTTTTAGCTTCTTGTATTTGACATGCAGGATTGGGCACAGGTACCCAGGACCACCTCCCCGATGACATCCACATTGCTGTCAGTTTTCTAGGAGTCGATGTCTTAAAGATCAGCTGTATTTTCCATAGTGGAGGCGTCCTTGAGATGATATCCATGGGACGATAGACATCACCCCATCCCCGGGCTGACCACTCTCAACCTGATCTTCACTCACTTATGGTGATCATGACTACATTTCAAATTCACTCTCCTCCACACCCCCGGGATCTTACGGGACATTTGAACTTGACTCCAGACCACAGAAGCACTCTGGTCTACAAATAGACCTGGGGAACCATTCTATGGAGATAGCAGTGTGAAATTACTAGAGGTGGGAAGACATTCTTATGGGGATGCAGCGTCTCCTGCTCAGGAGACTACAATTTAAAGAACAAAGAGTGACTTTAGAAATGACCGCTGACGCTGGATGAGACCCTCAAAGAGTAGACTTGTGGAAAACACGCAGAGGGGAGCCGAAAGAGATGCCGAGCTTTCGGTAGGTTGAGGAACAGTCAGGATGCCTGGGATCCAGTCCTTGGCTTTAACTAGCTCAAGGTCGTGTGTCAATCATTCAACCCTGCCTCTGTGGCTCAGTTTTGTCGTTCATGCAATGGAGCAGGAAAGTAAAGAAGTCGATTGTACGTCAGGGTTGTCGCCCTGCCTGTCCTGGCTGCTGTTTGTTTCCTGATGGGTAGCTAGGTCATTGTCCCTTCAGCTATACAAGTTGGAATTAGGGCTGTCCCATCCTAGGGAAGTTCATTACCAAAGCGTACTTCAAAGATGTTTGCACATGTTGTCAGTCACACTGAGCATGAGTTTGTTGAAGGAAAAGGCAAATAGACACACAGCCGGTGACGGGAGGTGCGACGGGGGCTGCTTAGCTCTAAGTGACTGCAAGGCCAGGCATGGGGGAAAAAGAACCAAAAATTCTGCCTGCCACTTTGACCAATAAATAAAAACGGGGAACACTGAATGGTAAAGCCATAGGAGATTTATTAGTCTGCATAGTGAAGGACAGATACTAAGTCTGAAGTTGGCCCATCCTGGGACTTGCCTATTGGCTTTTCGTCCTTCCAGGCATTGGTGTTGGCAGACTCCAAGTTACTAAGTTCTATTCAGTTTCTTTCTTAAACTTGCTTTCTGTCTCCCTCTTCCCTCCCTCCATTACCTGTCCTTTCCACCTCCCACCCTTCCTAGAAACTCAAGGATGGATTTTGGAGGAAGTGGAAGACTCTGCCTGATCATAAAAAATCCTCTGTACCAAGGGCTCAGACTGGCCTGGGTTGAGCTATCTGCAATTGTGGTGGCCTTGGGGAGCGAATTTTCTAGGTCACCTTACAGATCCTCCACCTTCTGACCTGGACTACAGAGTGCGAATAGGCAAAGGATTCGTCCTCCTTAAACTTAGAATGAGCACCATGGTGAGTGTTAGGAAGATCGGACCGCAGCTGTTTTCAGATCATAACCTTGATGTCCTAGGAGACCATACTCGCCTCTATGCATGACAGGTAGCTTCAACAAACATATTGAGAGAGGTCCTATTTAAGGAGGGGTCCCACAGGACCTATGACTATTAGAGCAGGCGTTGGGGGGCTGTCTACTTAGCTTCCAAGAGCCAGGTAGAATGTGAGCATCCCAGTGGCAAGCTGGCCAGCAATGCAGTTGTGGGATATGGTACGACAGGGCTCCCTGCTCCACATCAGACCCTCAGTGCTCTTATCCAAACCTGCTCCAGGAGACGGCCCAGGAAGTCTTCCTTCTTGGCCCCAGGCGTTACGGACAACTCTCCACCTCTGCTGCCCACAGTTGGGAATGTTCTGGAAATGCTTCATGACGAAAGTCCCTCTCGGATTCCAGTAATGAGCTTTTATTGAATGGGGTGTGTTAGCTTTCCATAGCTTTAGCAAATACCAGAGATAATCGGCGTTTAAAGAAAATAGGTTTATTTTGGCTCGTTGTTTTGGAGGTTCCGGTCAGAGCCATTGCTTGGGGACAAACCAGAGCAGGAGCCTACGGCAGAGCAAAGCCACTCATTTCGTGGCTGGATAGAGAAAGAGGGCTCTGAGTTTCACAGTCTCCCCAAGGGCATTTCCGCAATGGCATGAAGACATTCCAGGAGACCCAGACTTTAACACATAAGCCTGTGGTGGTGGTGGTGGTGGTGTGTTCCAGGTTCACACTGCAATCTACCGTGTGATTTCAAATCCTTTGCCCGTCTGTATGGAGTAGTCTGTGCTTTGAAGAATAGCTGGCAAGCACTTGGGGAAAAGAACTCCCCTGTCTCAAAAGCTCTCTTTTCTAGGAAACCTTTTTTGATTTTTTTCCCTTCCCTCTCAAGCAGTTGAGATAGCCCTCTCACATATTTTTAAAGTATGTTGCAGCATATATGTATGTATGTATATATATATATATATGTGTGTGTGTGTGTGTATATACATGCGTGTTAGTATTAAATTAACTATATTTAGGTTGAATTATTATTCTGAGTGCCTCCTCTCTGCTTCCCTCTGTCTCCTCTTACTTCTTCTGTTGGCAGAAGAATCCAGCTATTCATTATTGATTGAAAGTTGATCCCAAATTGCCCAGTGGTCTTCAGCTCTCACCACAAGCCCTCTGTGGTGTGCTCTTCGCAGGCACTCTCTGGTCATTGGAAGGCAGGCCCAGAGGAGTGCGGGCCTTGTTCAAGCCTCATCCAGGTGAGAGCTGCTATAGAGCAGCAGCAGGGTCACTGACACGGCAAATGAACAAACAGTGGCGTTGACTTTCCCTGTTTGCAGTCTGTCACTGCGTGAAGTGCCACATCTGCCTGCCTATTGTTTGCCTTCTAATAATCAATAAAGTGTTATCGGAACAACAGAGAAAATATGTGAGCTTGACTGTTTGGTTTCCATGAAGAAAGTGGAATGTGGCTGGGGTTTGCCGGTCTAACTGCAAAGCTAGGCTCATGTCTAAGGTATAAATGCAGAGGTTTAGATCAAGGGGCCGGGGGACTTGGTTCCTTTGGTGAAGTGCTTACCACATAAGCATGAGGACCCTCCCAGTGCTGGGGAGGCAGCGGTGGAAGGATCCCTGGACCTGTCTAGCCAGCTGGTCTACCTGAATTGGTAAGGTCTAGGTTCAGTGAGAGGCCCTGTCTCAAAAGTAAGTTGTAAGGATCAAGAAAGACACTTTGACCACAACATACTTATATCCTCACATATATGTGCATACACACAAGCATACCATATATGCCAATAAGGTTGAAACCAAAGTTCTAGAGAGTCTGACTATATCTAGTGGTGAGAAAGCAAGAAAAACAAAATAGCAACAAGATCTCCAACAAGGAGAGCTTCCCTGCTCTCAGGGACTTCCGTATAATGAGGTTGAACAAGGCTCACACGTGCGAAAAATCAGTCATGTTTTCTCAACGGACTCCTGGTCGGTATTCCCAGAGACTCTGGGCAGCCATCCCTTACCCTATCCTCTAATATAGAACCCCCTGTAGGATGTGGGGAGAGGAGCAGGATACTGTCCTGTGGACCGATGTCAGGGGTATTGCTGCAGACTCCAGGACACGCCATCTGGGGCCTAAAACAGGTAGAAGAGGGACCACGTTAGGGTCAGCAGTTCCAGAGAGAAAATGTCTGTGACTCTTGCTGTCCCATCTCTCTCTCTCTCTCTCTCTCTCTGGGGGAGGGGGCCACAAGAGGGGGAGAAGAGACAAAAGCAACAAAAGTATTTCATTTCTTTGTGGGAAAAGACTCTCCAAAGTTCATATATATATATATATATATATATATATATATATATATATATATATATGTGTGTGTGTGTGTGTGTGTATGTATATATATATATATCTCTCACACACACACACACACATATGTTCAAAGGTGTAAAGGAAAGCAAGACAGAGGTGAAGCAAAGCAGAGCCCTGAGTTTCCATCATTGTCAGTGGTGACTTCATGTGATTCAGGCACTCTTTCTGTGCCTTGATTTCCAGTGTGTGTGTGTGTGTGTGTGTGTGTGTGTGTATCATCAGGTGCTGATGGCATGTGTGTGGGAGCCGGTGGTCAACCTCAGGTGTCATTCAGAGGAGCTGCTCTCATTGAACCTGGAACTCACCAGTTTGGCAAGACCAGCTGGCCTGTCTCTGCCTCTGCCTCCTCAGTGCTGGGATGACAAGTGTGTACAAGTGTGTGCCTTTGTACACGGTCACTGGGGCTGGAACTCAGGTCGCCATGCTTGCATGACTTTACCAATTCAGTGTGCCAGCTGAGTCAATCTCCCCGGCCCCAGTTTCCTCCTTCGACCGGCTTCTGAGAGTGGTTCCAAAGTCTGACTGAGTTTTGCCATTTGGAACAGAACTTGGAGCCACAGCGCTCCGTCCACGTGTCATCTCAACTTTATTTATGCAGGATGAGTGTTCTTGATGCCTATTGCTTGGGAACCAAGTAGGATGATTAATTTTAATTGTCAGCTTCATCAGAGTGAGACATAGCTAGAAGAGAGCTCCTAAGGCACGCCTCTGAGTGTGTCTGCCATGACTTTGCCGAGGAAGAGTAGATTATCAGTGCTCTCTCTTAGTCAATGGCTTGATCCCTTGGTGGGTTTATGGTGGATGCCGTCACTGAGAGATGGCAGAAGAAAGGAGGTGGGGTTTACTTAAAGGATGTGGGTCCCTGGCTCATGTTGTTTCCATGATCACTTCCTGAATCTCTCTCGCTCTATTCCCTTCCTTCTAAGAAGAGACACCTCTGTGTTGTGTTTCTGCCGCCATGACAGTTTGTACCAGTACACCATGGTGCCAAGCAAGCACAGACTGAACCCTCGGAAACGGTGAGCCAAAATAGAGCTGACTTTATTTTTAAACTTTGTCACTGTTATTTTGTCTCAAAACAAAATCTGACTAACATAAGAAGTGTTTGTAGAGCCGCTGGCTGGCTCAATAAGGAAAGACATTCACTGCCAACGACCTGAGTTCAATTCCTGGCATCGTGCAGTGGACGTAGAAAACCGATTTCTGCAAATAGCCTTCACATATATGTTATGACACACATGTATGTGTACATACACACAACAAATCAATAAATAAGTATTAAAAATATTTAAAGAAGTGTTTAGGATTTTGCACCTTTCAGATTTTGAAGTATACACAATCAAAACCAAAATACCTTGGAGATAGGTCCAAGCCTAAACTCAGAACTATCTTACATTTCAAATACATCTGACACACACAACCTGAAGGTTCCCTTATATGGTAGTTTTTGAACATCTGCGTTTTGAGTGGAGCACATGATCTGATGTTGGGTGTAAGAATTTTCTACCTGTGATGTCATATCAGTACTGAAAAGGTTTCAGATTGGGTGGCGGGGAGGGCATTTTGGAATTTGTAGTTTTGTACAAAGTTTTGTGCAGAGAGTTCCGATCTGCACTCCGAGCAAGGAAGTTCATAGGTCTAGACAGGAAGAAGTCATTTCAGACGTGCCAAAACTCTGTTGTATATCATGTGGAAGCCCCACATAGTGGGGTTTTGGCTCAGTGGTTTTGTCTATGATTGACAGCTGTCAGGACTATGGATGTTGTCCTCAGCAGCCAGACTCAGCACTGCATCTTGTGGTGAGATTTCGTTTGTGCTGTATGTAACAAAGCTTGCCTGAAGATCAGAGTGCTGAGCTAGCCATGCTAGTTAGTCATAGAGGCCAGGCAGTGGTGGCACACACATTTAATCCCAGCATTCGGGAGGGAGGCAGAGGCTGACAGATCTCTGTGAGTTCAAGGTCTCCGTGGGCTACACCAGATTGAGTCAGTCTAAAAGAGAAACAGAATCAGGTGGTGGTAGTTTATACCTTTAATCCCAGTACTTGGGAGTCACACGCCTTTAATCCCAGTGCTAGGAAGGTGAAGGCAGGAAGGGATGTGGCTGGGCAGAGAGAGGAATATAGGTGGGAGAAGACAGGAGCTCAGCGCATTCAGCCTGAGGGCTCCTGGAGACAGGATCTTCCCACTTTGGTCTGAGGGTTCTATAAAGGTAAAAGATCTCTCGAGTGGCTGGCTCCCTTATTTCTCTGGTCTTTCAGCATTAACCCTGATAACCTGATATCTGACTCCAGGTTTTTATTATTAAGACCAATTAGAATTCTTGCTATACCATCTCATCTAGCCTCTAGTGCCGTGAAGGTTTTCTACTGAAGATCAAGATCTCGTGGAATTTATCCTTGCTATGCCTAATAAATGTAGTCTTAGGCACACACTGAGTGCTTAAAGCCCCTTCTGTGGCCTTTCTCTCTGGGGGCCAGAGACCTTCCAGCCTTCAGTCAATGTTCACTTGCCAGGCTTAATCCCCGCCTCCATACACTTCATCCTAAGACCCCATCCCAGACCCCCATGGACAGAGTGTGGGCTCTCAGAACTGTGAGACCTCAGTGGTCAGCTCAGCCTGCCCCATTTTAAGCCTCCCCTGGCACCACAAGAGAATGGAAAAGCTGGTTTGTTTACAGGACATGGGGCCAGGAGAGCATTAAAAAATAAGCAGCAAAGAAGACGTCATAAACAAACTTCCCTTCCCATACAGGAGTGCAGCCTTCCCTGCCTTCTAACATGGAGCGCTTTTCTGTGTTTGTATAAACTTTCGTCTTTCACACTTCCATTCCCAGGGTAGGGCTGCCTATTTCCGCTGGCTATTTATTTTGATTCTGATCATTCTTCTCTGTTTGAGCATCACACACCTAATTATAAAGAAAATGAGTTTCCTATGGGCGCCCAGGGAACAACTCCTCCCTGCCTCTATACAGCCTCCCGTTTCTTCCCATCACCGGGCACCTCCTGACTGGGCTGGTGGTGGTGGCGGAGGCAGCATGGTAGACCTTCGGTGCTGGCTAGAAGCTGCAGCTCTCCGGGAGGGCGCTGAGCCCAGGTTGAGTGAGAACCAAGGAAGGAAGGAGGTGAAGCCGAGAGAGAGCTGTGTTTTCCAAGGAAAACTAGAACAGACACAAAGGGCTGTGTGGGGTTGAGCAGATCTTCCCAAGAGCCCTCCAGCCTGAGTTTTTGTGTGAGCTGAAATCCACAGATCTCACGTTTCCTGACCCCAGCAGGTAGCTTATTGTAAAACAGTTCATCCAGAGGGGAAAACATTCCTTCTCTCTGCATTTCAATCTTCTCTTTCTCTGAACCAGACTTGGGAGAAAGAATGGAGGTTGCTGCCTGTGTCCCCGCACAGAAACTCATGGGACTGCAGATGGAAACCCCAAACAAAGGCGCCTTGGAATAAATGGTCCACCTAGCTTTAAATGCACGTGTGGCCCAGGTGCCCTGTGTGCATGTTTTAAGCTATGCCTCCCACCCAATGCGTGGTTTCTCCTCAGCTCTGGTTTTTCCTTCCATGTTGGCGTGGAGGAGGGAGCATCCCCCATGATGGTAGTGATAAGCGTTAGTAATTCTCACATTCTCTTTAAAATTAATTTAGTTCCCTGCTTGCCTTTGCCGTGCCGAATTCCGAGAGGCTGTGAAGAACAGGGTGGCTCTGACTCATTGGCAAGTCCTGGAATCTGTTTGGCTTCAGAGTTTGCTCAGTGAAGATACCCGGAAGTGGCTTGGCTGGAGGGCGGGGTTGGCTCTCCTGCCACAGCTTCCAGATGAGCTGAGTCCTCAGGCTTCCCTGGCCTTCAGTTTGACTTCCCTACCCCCCCCCCCCCCACTCCGTCCTATGATTTCCCCAGGTAATCTCTGCAATGTGCTCTGGCTGCCATGATATGCACTGGGGGTGGGGAGGGGTAACCATTATCTGAACTTCCTGAAACAGTGGATAGAAGCCTGTCTTCCTTGACCTGGGCTTGGCACCTGGGTTAGAGCTGGTAACATAGGGACTTTGGCATTGCAGAGGGTCTGAGCGCCTGGGAACAACCCCTGGCTGGCCTTTGATAGACAGTTGTTGAAAGTAAAGCAGTTTGCCTGCCTAGCATGTACGGAACCTGGGTTTAAGCCTTAGCACTGCACAGAAACGGATGTGGTGGCACACAGCCGAAGTCTCCAGTCTCCAGAGGGTGGAGGCAGGAGGATCAGAAGTTCAAGGTCATTCTTAGCTATGTTTTGACGGTTCTAAGCCAGCCAGGGTTAGGGGATCCTGTTCCCAAAAACAAAACCCAAATGAATAAAGTATAAAAGAATGGGTCTACTCTGTCCAGAGCCACACAGTACTGTGGGTTCTGAGTGCCTCGGGAATGGGCTTTGCCTGGATTCTTCTGGAATGAAGCATAAGACCTTAAGGAACCATCCTGATACATACATGGGCTCTACTGAGGGCAGCGGAAGCCTCTAATGTAATAGACATCATCCTCCAACAGCCTAGTGCCCGCTGATGAAGTGGTCTGTGGTCTCTGCTCTTAGACATGGGGGTCTCTGCTTCCCGACATTCATGGCGGGAACATGGAGGTTCTGGTGAGCTCACTGAGTCTCCAAGCATCACTCAGCAGTTAGTAGTGAGGTTTCATCTGGAGCCAGGTTCCTAGTCCCTGCTCATAATAGGCTCCCCAAGTTGTCTTCCAGGACAGACATAGGTCTTGGAGTCTGGAGAAGGCATCATCTGATGTTTGCGGGGGGGGGGGGGGGGGGAGGGCTACCCAAACCAAAAAAAAAAAAAAAAAAAAAAGTGCTGCAGAAGCAAAATCCCCTGGTGGCAGCTTTGTGCCCACCGTCAGGGTCTGGTGCTCTTGGGTCAAGAATGCTTTGAGTAAGAGGTGCTGGGGGTAGGCCAGCCACTGTGTGGGGAGCTGAGCTCTCCAGGGAGGGGAAGACTTCATTGGGCTGCAGCCCCATGCTCAGTTCCGCTCTATTTAGAATCCTTTTTTTTTTTTTTAAAGCAGCTTTGAGGATGAAAACCCAAGGCCAGGGAAGCTGAAGTTGATTGTGCTGAGCTTTGTGAATTGAGGTGGTGGTGGGGAGGAGGGTGGGCGGCTGGGGGAACGGACCAGCCTCGCAACCTCCCGGCTTTTCTTCTGCCTCCCCTCACCATCGGTTTTATCACCTCCTGCTGGGCAGCTCTTCTCCATGGTGTAGAACACAGGGGCCATGGACATGTGCTAGAAACCTTTGAGACTGACTTTACCTGGGGCAAGTGACACAGGCGAATAAAGCATGTGACCGTGACCGTGTGCCTCTCTGTGGCAAGTGGTGCTGAGCTGGACTAGGGGCATGCACATCAAGTGGTCAGGTCTTCAGCGGCATGTGCCCAGAGCCTCTGCTGTGCCGTTTTGTTTTTCCAAAAGAACTTGAGGTCTAGGAAGTGGCTTCTGCTGACCCTATTTGGGACTTTTTTTAGAGCTCATGAGGACAGCTGACTCCATCCACTGGTCCTCAGTGGGCATCCTGGATGTCCCTTGGCCGAAGGCTTCCTCCTTGAAGTGTATGGTAGCACACACACCAGACCCTCTGAGTCAAAGCAACTTGGAAGCAAAGGGCAAATGTTTGTAGAGAGCTTTGGGAGCAGGAGAGGGTAGTGAACCTGCTCGTCATTAACAGGTATGTGTGTGTGTGTGTGTGTGTGTGTGTGTGTGTGTATGTGTGTGTATGTGTGTGTATATGTATATGTGTGTGTGTGTGTGTGTGTGTGTGTGTGTCGGCCAGAGGTCAACCTTTGGCTAAACTGTCTGGCCAGAGAGTCCCAGGGTTCCACATGTCTTCCCCTTCTTCAACACTTATTACAAGCATGCACCATCACGCCTGGCTTTGTGTATGTATGTGGAGGGGTGGTCTGCAGATCAGAGCCAGGTCCCCACGCTTGTGTGGCAAACACTGTACTGACAGAGTGTCTCCCTAGCCCACTTTTTATTGCCTTCCAAGGAGACAAGATCCTAGTTTCATTGGCCAGGGGTACTTGCGGAGCAATTTTACGTAGGCACTGGCAGCCCATGGCCATTAGTGACCTCAAATGCACGAGGCACTACGTTCCTTCCCAGCTAGCAATCTGTATGTCCCTTTCCAGCCCTGAAAGAGGCCATAGATGTTGCTCCCACTCAGGTTTGGAGAATTCCTGGCTGTTTAGCATGCTGGGAAGTAGTGGGTGGGAGGAGCCTCTGGATCTCAGTTGCAGAGTCTAGGGCACTTCTGTTTGTCACAGCTTAGAAAGAGTCTTGTTGGGATTTAACGGCAGAGGCGAGAGATGCTACACACATGTTGTAGTGCAGGGGACAGCTACCAAACAGAGGCTGACGTGCCCCTAGCAGTCGGGTGTCCTGGGCCTAACAGGTGTGCAGCAGATCTCTGCCACACTTCTGTAGGTGAGTCCCGAAGTCACCTGCTGGAGAGTGTCCTGGGACTTCTGCTGAACTCTCTAGGTTCCTGCATCACACAGCCGAGGATTGGACCGAGGGACATTTGCTGAGAAACAGGAACAGCAACGTTCACTGGGAGAGGATCGGTCACCCGAGAATGGGAATGGGCTCATGAGCAGAGAGAAAAGCTTGTGCTCAAAGCGCCGGGCTGTAGACCTTGGGGCTCTTTACAGGTAGTCCACATAGCATCAGCTTCACCTGTGTGTGTAGACTGTGGATGTTTGGAGTGTGTTTCACGACTTGTGTGAAGCCCACGTGAGAAAGGGATTCTTTTCTGTGTTAGTCATGATGTTTCTTTTCTTCAGTCTATACTTCCCTCAGCCATGGGCTCCTCACCTTTTCCTGGCCCCTTGGCTCTCTAACCTTGAGGGCCCCACTTCCTGCTTGACCCCTGCTCTAACCCCAGGTTTCCCACCTCCTGCTTGGCCCCCAGCTCTAACCCCAGGCTCCCTCCTCCATCCTCCTTGGTCCCCTGCTTTAACCCTGGGCTTCCCACTTACTCCTTGACCCCAGCTCTAACCCTGAGCTCCCCACCTCCTCCTGGCCCCCCAACTCTAACCCCGGGCTCCCCACCTCCTCCTGGCCCCCTGCTCTAACCCCAAGTTCCCTACCTCCTCCTTGACTCCAACTGTAACCCTGGGCTCCCCACTTCCTCCTTGTCCCCCCAACTCTAACTGTGGGCTCCCCACCTCCTCCTTGGTCCCCCAAGTCTAACCCTTGACTCTTCACCTCCTCCTTGGTTCCCTGGCTCTAACTCCAGGCTCCTCACTTCCTCCTTGGCCCCCAGCTTTAACCCCAGACTCCCCACCTCCCCTTCATCTCTTTATTTACTTACAAAGCAGAGGAAACCTGTTATTTTTCCAAGTGCGTTTCCCTCTGTATCTTATCAAGAACCACCAAGTTCAGCACACCCTTGATTAGTCACTTCCATTAACAGTGTTGATTTTGGGGTTTGTGTTTATTTTTGAAACGTGGTCTCCTTTTTCCTCCTTGCTTCCTTATGCACTAGTGGGATCGGCCGGTTTCTACAGAAATCTAGCCCGCTCTTTCCCTCGCCGCCGAAAACCATGCAGCCCGCCTCTGAAGACACCTGTTCCTGTCTCTGTCCTCAGAAGGGGACATCTGTAAAACTTCAAGCATCTCTTAAAGGGACAATTATGGGAAGACCCCTTTCCCTATTTTTTAAGTGTGCTTTATTTAGTTTGAAGCTTATTTTATTTGTTTATTTTTTAATTTGGCTTTTGAGAATTTTATGCATGGGTATTGTATTTCCACCACATCCCCTGCTCCCTTTCCCCTCCGACTCTTCCCTTGTCCTTTCCCAATCCCTCTTAAATTCCTCTTTTTTAAATTAATATATATGCACATGCACATACACGGTAATAATTAGAGAAAGGAATTTAATGTTGAGTCCATTTAGTTTTGTTCATGTGTATGTGTTTAGGGCTTACTGTTTGGCATTTGATAACTTATCCGAGCCTCATTGATTCTCCACCTCTCAGCAGCCATTTTTTTTTCTTTTCTTTTTTTCAGTATCTAGTCTCCAATTTACTGTGTAGGCGAGGATGATCTTGAAGTCCCCATCTTCCTCCTTTCTCTGGGGTAGAGATGTGTGCCACCATAGCTATTTGCACAGTCCCGGAGCCTGAGCCCAGTGCATTCAAGACAAGTCCTCTACCAACTTAGCTACATCCCCAGCTCCTCAGACGGGCTTTAAATCCCTTTGTTACTGACTGATGCACAGCTCATCCCCTGCAAAGCTTCCCTGTCCCCATTCCCTGGAACCTGGTGATTTCTATGGCTTTCTCCACTGAGTCAGAAGGCAGGGAGGTTTCTGCCTCCAGTGTTCTTTCCTCTCTGGGTTGTGAGGTGTTTCTGACTCACAAAAGCTCTGCTCACTGTTTCTCTCCACCCTCGGTGGCTCTCGGCTCTCCCTCTGGTAGGAGGGTTGGGAGGTTTCTGGTTGAGTGATGGAAGCATCACACAGAATCTCTACACATATCTTATGTTTTATTTTTGCCTGGATGACACTCAGCATCTGCCTCCTCCTTAAGTTCCAGCAGCCACAGCCTTGCTCCTGTCTCCTGCGCTGTGCCTTCACTCTGCCTGTGAATGGCTCTCACTGTAGCCTGTCTCAAACCAGTGGCGCAATACTGACCCAGAAGGACTGGCCAAGGGTCCTTTATGGCCAGCAAGTGGCAGAGATGGCCCAGGATACCGCCCTACCCCCACCCCGCCCATTCCTTCCTGGGATTTGGATACCACCCCCACTGGGGAGTGGGTTCCTTTGGGATATTTATTTGTTTAAACATGGGTGGTTCCTAGAGAAGAGGGTGTCAGGTTTCAAGGTTGGAGACCAGGGCAAACAGAAGGAAAGTGGGTGGTCTGGACAAGTGAGTAGGGGAGCGAGGGAGGGAAGGAACCCACCCCCTTCCCACCCACCTTCATCTCAAGCCTTTGAGGATAGACATTCTGCAGGGTGACCTCCTGTCAGGCCCGGTGAGCTGGAGTGTGCATGTCAAGGTCGCTGAGGCTGCCCCTGGGAAAGGATCATTTGGAAGTAGATGAGCAATAAATGGGATAAATCCACCTGAAGAGCTTTGGTGACTGTTCCCCAATTTGGGGGAGCAGCAGGTTACAGGCTGGGTAGATCACATTACAGCCCTGCTTCCCCACTTCGGGGATTCTAGAAGATCCCAAAGGACCTGTCTGCAGGACCTGAAGCAATCCGTAAGTCAGTGAAGTGTGTCTTGCAGTATAGGACTGAAGCTCCATCCTTAATTCCTGCATTAAAAAGCCAGGCTTGGTGGCACATACCTTTATCCTACTGCTGGACAAGTGGGCAGGTAGGAGCTCTCTGGTCAGCTAACCTAACCTAGTTGGCATGTTTCAGGCCAGAAAAACTAAAACCAAACAAAGAATCAGGTGTATGGTGCCTGATGAGGGTTCCCTGATTTTGTTCTTTGGGTTGCACATGCATAGATACACATGCATGAGTGTGCACACATGCTCACACACACATGCATGCACACAGGCACTCACACACACACATACACATACACACCAGTGCCTGTATGATCATTGAATAACATGTCTCTCTCCCCACGGAACATGTGTGTGTGTGTGTGTGTGTGTGTGTGTGTGTGTGTGTGTATAGCCCTTCAAGTATCCTGTGGCCAGCTTCCTTTCTGAGTTGAACCAGCCAAGAGAAGAATCTTCCTAGTCCTGAGTTCACATCAGCTCTAGCCCATGGGGCTTAGAGTTTTACATAAGTCAGGAAACTACTGAGGATCCCCAAACAGAGGGAAAATCAGTGATAGAGGGGGGAAATTTTCACTCAAGGTATGCCATACCCTGAAGCTGTGGTCACGTAGCATATTGTCTCTTAGAAGACAGCAGAACATTCATTCGTTAAGGATCTTCATGGACAGAACACTGAGAGACCATCAGAGACTAGGGGTAATTTTTTTTTGAGAGAGAGAGAGAGAGAGAGAGAGAGAGAGAGAGAGAGAGAGAGAGAGAACACCAAGGAAGTTCTGGAAGATAGGGCCGAGCACTCAATGACATGACTAAATAAATACCGAGGGGTCCAGCGGAGATAGTGGTGAGTGACTCTGAAGAGATGGGCTGAGTGGGGTAGTGGGAAATAGGTTGGCCAGCAGCAACCAGCTCCTGTTACTGACAGCTATAACACTAAGACAGAATATCTCCCACCCGCCCCTGCCCTTTGAAAAGATCAGAGGTGGAGATGCCTTTCTGCTCAGACTTAAATCCTGTCCCATTGAAGCAGAGAGATAGTCACTGGGTTAATGATTCTTGAGTCTCCAGCGTAGGGTTCTGAGTTCACAGCATAGGAGTCAGCTGGAGGGAGACTTAGGAAGAAGAGGAAGAAGAAGAAGAAGAAGAAGAAGAAGAAGAAGAAGAAGAAGAAGAAGAAGAAGAAGAAGGATAGAAGGATGTGTAGGGCTGGGTAGTATCTCAGTGGACTAAAGTGCGTCCCTTGCAGGCCTAAGGACCCAAGTTCAATCCCTAGAACTCACATTACAAATAAAAAGGAAGCCAGAGATAGTGGCCTATGCTTAGAATCCTAAGGCTAGGGAAACAGAGGAGGGGGAGCCTTGGAGCTCCCTGGGCAGTGTGCCCAATCTGTTTTGTGAGTTCTAGGCCAATGAGAAACTGTGTCTCAAAAACCAAGAGGAGGCCTGGAGCGATGCCTCCAGGGACTAAGAACACTCACTGGTTGTTCAGTTCCCAGTGTTCCCATGGCAACTCACAACTATCTGTTATTCCAGTTCCAGGGGCTCCAACACCTTCTTTTGGCCTCTGTGGGCACTACTCACACATGGTACAATTATATGCAGGCAAACCCTCACATAAAAATAAAAACAAATGAATATTTTTTTAAAAGAAAACAAGCCAGGTGGTGGTGTTGCACGCCTTTAATCCCAGCACTCACGAGGTAGAGGCAGGCAGATCACTGAGACCAACCTGGTCTGCAGAGCAAGTTCCAGGATAGCCAGAGCTATGCACAAGAGAAACCTTGTCTTGAAAAATAAAAATAAAATAATAATAAAAAAATGCATACCACCCGAGTAATGACACTTCAGGTTGTCCTCTGACCTCACAGCATGCACGCGTACATGTGCACATGCGGACACACACACACATTGTACATATCTTTTGGAGTGTTTAGAGATGCAATATCCTGCTATCTGCAATTTACCTGGACATAGTGAGCAAAATGAGCTGGATGGACAGAAAACTGAGCAGGTTCGTGGATGCTGCAGATCTGTGCCGAGGCAACTGTGGCAAGAGCTTGAGAATCTTAGATTGAGTGATGGGCACAACACTTCTCTATCTTTGACATTTTCCAAATAAAATTTTGGGGGAAGTACCAGTCCTTGTCCTTCCCACGATGACTTTGATTTGGCACGCTGGTGTTAGCATCTATAATGAAAACGTATTTATCATTAGTGTATGTGTGCGGTAGGGAGAGTATACACACTCCATGGCACATAGGAGGAGGTCAGAGGGAGCACTCCGGAATTTGTTCTCTCCTTCCACCACTGGTTCTGGGTGATGAAGCTTGGGTTGTCAGACTTCTCTGGCAAATGCTTTTATCTGCCGAGTCATCTCACAGGTCTAGCCTTCAGCTTTTAAAGACTCTTTGGGGTTCTGTGGAGTCGATGCTAATTCTTCAAGTTTGAATGTGCATACAGATCCCAGTGAGCATAACAGCATAGCCGATTCAGTAGCCTTGACAGGGTCTGAGACCGTACAGGTTCTACCAGCTCTCGAGGGATGCAGATGCCGTTGACCCATGGACCACACCTTGGACTTGCCTGGTCCCTCTTCTCTACATAGTTGGGTGGATTTCCACTTGGGCTTCACATTGGAATTGCCTGGAATGCTTTAAGATGCTCTGATGTCTGGGGATGTCTGATTCCCAGGGCTTCTGGTTTAAGTGCTCTGGGCTGCACCCTGGGGAAGGAAGAAGTTGGAAGGCTACTCTGGTGAGTGTAATGTGTGTGAGGACTGGTTTCACGTAATGAACAAAGTACAATGGATGTGTGGGTGTGGGTGTGTGCATGCAGGTCCATGGGTACATGTGGAGACAACCTCCGGCATCTTCCCTCATGTGCTGTCCATCTTTTATTGAGATAAGCTCTCTCACTGGCCTGGAGCTCACCAAGTAAGGTAGGCCTGCCTGGCAGTGAGCCCAGGGATCCCCCTATGTCTGCTTCTCCAGAGCCGGGATTACAAGCACAAGGCACCACGGCAGATGGTTTTTCTAGTTTTCTGATTTTTTTTTTTTAAACAGGAGTTCTGGTGATAGAGGTCAGGCCCTCATACCCTCAAGGTAGCATTTTAGCAACTGAGGCATCTCCCCAGCCCTTCCCCAGAGCTATTAAATGGTAGGAAGTGAAATCTTGCACAGGACGCTGTGTTCCCTCTTCATGTGGTTGTTCATAGACGTCCCCAGTAGCAATGGCATTTCCAGTGATGGTGAAAGGCTCCGAGGTCCCTCCCCTCCATTCTTCCTGATTTCATTCCTAATGAGAGTGATTAACAGCCAGCATTTTATTGAGCGTGGTGCACTTTCCATTGGTTAGATCATCTAGTCATCAGGGCAGCCTGGCGAGGCAGGCATTTTTATCCGGGTTTACACAGGCAGGTGCTGAGCTTGATTGATCACGTGTCCATGATAATGCACTGAGTTTTGGGCAGAGATCTGAACAAGGACTGCTCCACTTCTATTTCCTACTCTGTGTGTATATGTGTGTGCGTGTTCATGTGTGTGCAAATTCATGCAGTGCATGTTCATGCATTCATATTCATATGCATATGTGTGTTCATGTATGTATATGCATGTCCACATTGTGTGAAAGCCCATGTGCATGTGTGTGCTCATGGGGGTATGCATATTCATGACTTTATGTCCATGTTTATGTTTGTGCATGTTTGTATGTGTGCGCGTTCAGGAGGTGTGTGAATGCTCAAGTGTATATGTGCATAGTCATATGTATGTGCATATGTGTGTATTTGCATGTGTGTGGATGCACACACATATGATATGTCAGGAATCATTTCCTATTGCTATTCTACCTTGTGCAGTGAGGCAGGGTCTCTCCAATCCAGAGCTCACTAATAATGACTGGTGTCCCTAGCCAGTTTGCCCTGGAGATTCTGTCTTGCCCTTCCAAGGTTTGAAGTATAGTTCATGGCCCACACCCAACTAACTTATATGAGTTTCTGGGGAATGCAACCTCAGGTCTTCATGCTTGGATGACAAGTACTTTAACCATCAAGCCATCTCTCCAGTCCCCACTCCCCACCTTGTTATCTTGAGATAGGGTTCTCACCAAGGAGACCTGGCCTGAACTCACCAAATATACCAGGCTGACCAGTCAGTGATACTAGGATGCTGCCAATCTGCCCCCCAGGGCTGGGACGTTTGTATGGGTTCTGGCATTTGTGCTTAGGTCTGCATGCTTGCCTGGCAGGCACTTTACGGACTGAGCCATTTCTCCAGCTCTCAGAACCTCTAGTCCTGAACCATTGTATCTTTCTCTCAACTTCACCATCCATGCCAGCGATTGACACACTACAGGACACAGGCCAGATCTGTTTTACAGCATCTGATTGGATTATGCTAGTTGTCCATGCCTTGCTAATGGCTACAGTCCCTCTCCGACGGAAGACGCAATTGGCACAAGGCAAAGGACCTGACCCACAGTGCCTGTGACCTTTACTACTGGCTCTTGGTTCAGTGCTTGAACTGTGATGGATGGTCGAGGCACTTACACGGGACAAGAATGCAATTCTCAGCCAAACCCAGAGCAAAAAGGATAGCCTGCGGAAGATGAACTTGAACTCACGATCCCCACTTGAATGTTGTAACTCAATACATGGCCTGCATTCACCCAGGGTTACTTATTTCCTCTGCATAGATTTCATTTTGATGCCAGATTTTCTGATCTGTTTTCTTAAGAGCAGAAGGTCCTGAACCCAAGGCCCTGGGGCCATCACACCACTCCCTGTGGAGTGGGGTGAGGGAGGCCAGCTGCAGGCCACCTTCCGCTCCAACACTGTGGGAGGCCTGCGTGGAAAACCTCCAGCCCCTGTTACTCTGGGGAGGTGTCAGCAGTGAGAGGCTTCCGCCCATCCCATCAACCATCCACCAAGAAGCTCTAGCGAGAGGTCAGGAGGGAAGAGAACGGAAAGGAAATGCCAATCAATTCATCAAAGCCCCACCTTCCTGTGGCTTCCAGGCCAGGAGCTTAGCTGGAGCATCCTTGACCCACCCCCAGGGGTCCAGGGAAGGGCAGGCAGGGAAGTGCATTTGGTAATGATTCTGGATTTCCTGTTTTCCTTCTGTCCAGGGGGCTTTGGGATATGCTAACTCACATTATATATGTACACATGCATACTGCATTCCTCCTTGTCTCTACTCTCAGCTTCCTTCCCCCCCCTTTTCCCCTTTCTCCTCTTTCTCCTTCTCCTCTTCTTCCTCCTCTTTTGCTAATTTTCCTCTTCTAGGGCTTTGTCATTATTATGATTATTATTATCATTATTAATTGTGACAAAGCAGAGGAGCAAGTGCTCAGTCCCCTGTTACTCACCCCCTGCAAAATGTGTGGAAAAGGAAAGATGAAGGGCCAGGGGAGGCCAGCCAGAGTCCCCCACCGAGAGTCCTTGGGTTTGTCTTGAGAGCCAAGGAGACTCTAGATGCACACAGTGGTAAACACGCTCGAACATTTATTTAGTGCCTACTGTCTCGCACAGGACAGGAAGGCACAGAAGGAAGTGCAGCTTGGGGCAGGGATGGTTCAGTGGATGAGGGCTTGCTGTGCTCCCGTGAGGGCTTGCTGTGCTCCCGTGAGGGCTTGCTGTGCTCCCGTGAGGGCCTGATTCCCCGGAAGCCATGCAAAGCCAGATGTGGGCATGTGGCTCTGTGAGCCCAGCACTTCTGAAGGGAAGCGGGAGCTAGAGGAGACTGTCGGGAAGCCAGTGAGCCCGCTAATCTGGTCTATGCAGTGGTGAACAGGAAAAGACTGTCTCAAACAAGGTGGCAGGGGAGGACCAGTGCCTGAGGTTGTCCTCCGACCTTCACACGCATGCTACAGCACATACGTGCAGATACGCACATACATCATACAGGCACATATATCATACACATGTGAGCACACATAGTACACATGCACACAGAGAGAAAACAATAAAGACAACTTGAGAGGGGAAGAGAAAAAGAGCAGAGAGGGCTGGATGGAGGAGGGTGAGGGCAATGGGAAAGAGGGAGGAGAGGAAACGGGGAGGAGGGGAAGGATCATGGGTCAGGAATCCTCTGGCTCAGGTTTCTCTTCCAAGCAGTATTGGGCTGATTTAAATGCCCGGGACATCTGTCACTAAATAACCCAGTGAATAATAAACCTGGGCATCACTTCCCAGCCCATCGCCTGCTGTCTTGGGTCTGCAGCCTTGTTGCCAGGTAGTGCTAGACCCCGGGGCAGCCTCTCTCTGCTCCCCAGGCTCAAAGGTCTAGCTTGTAAGGAGGTTGGCCCGCTGGGGCTCCAGGCAGGAGGAGCCTGCACCCCAGGAGCACAGAAGCCATCAGGATCCAACAACCCTGTCCACATTCAATGAACACTTTGATCCCTTTAAGGGAGAAGAGAGAGCCCTTTTAGGGCAATATTTTCCAATGTCCACCCCTCCCTGGGCTTGGTCTGCTGTCCTTTACTCTGAAGGAGCAGGGTGTTTCCAGTCGGGCCCTTCCTCTTCTGAATTTCAAGAAGGAGTGTGCAAGGCACTCTGGAAATGGGATGAACGGGGTTGAGTCTCACGGCTCAGGTTCTGCCTACCACAGGTGTGCCTGGGAGGTAGTCACAGGATAGACACGAATGGTTTGCATCTGCGCGGCATGATGGGTGTGGAGTGGAGTGTTGGGAGTGCTGTTGCTGTGACTAGTCCTGTACCCAGGGCCATAATGGGGTCAATCCTCCAACCTTCGTGGCTCTGATAGAGAGCTCAGGCCAAGGCCAACCTCCCTGCCTTACGCTGCCCTCACCTCTGGAGTCTCAAGCTGGGTGGAGAGACCAACAACCCGCTGTTGGCCTCCCTGTCTCCCCTCATCCTTGCATCCTTCACCCAGGCTCATCATTTTTCTAAGAGTGAAGGAGCAAACTGTTTCAAGATGGCAGTAATGTTGGCAATTGCTGGATAAGATAAGTACTCTGCTGCCAAAGCATGTACACGCGTGTGTGGTGGCCAGAGGTCATTGTTGGACATCTTCCTCAATCTTTATTTTTCTGAGACAAGAACTTGGCATTCCCAGTTTCAGCCAGGCCGGCTGGCCAGCGGGAGGCTTTTGGCACTTTTGCCTCCCCAGTGCTAGGATTACGGGTGAATGTCACCACACCACAGCTGGCTTTTTACCTGCATGCTGGGGATTCAAACTTAGGTCCTCGGGCTTGTCATTTATACCCTGAGCATCTCAATCTCTTCTGGTGTTTTCTAACCCAACCCCTGGTTCTTCTGAGTTTTCCATCCCCTCAAAGTCTCTCCTAGTCCCTGCTCCAGCCTTGCATAAAGGAACATTACATTTGATCTTTCATACCAGGCAAAAAAAACAAACAAAAAAAAAAAAACCAAAAAAAACCTGCTTTTGAAATGTGGCTACTTCTCAGTTTATCATGATATACATACATATGCATTCTCATGGATATATACACGCACATATGTGTATACTTTCAGCCTATATGTATACATAATGTATAAAGAGTTTTGCGGAGTCACGGAGTCTTTACATAAAATACCTGGTCCCGCGTGGTAAAATGACCAGCTCATTCCAGTTTACCCAGAGCTGTCTCCATTTTAAAATAAACCTTGTCCGGCTCAGACCTAAACAAACTGGGAAATCCAATTACCCCGGAGCCAGGCATGACATCTGTCATCTCACAGTCCCACAGTGACACTGGAAATTAGGCACTGGTTTTACATAGACAGGGATGGAGATGCTCAGTGAGCTGTTGGAGGGGTCACAGTTGGTTGCTCTTGAGTTAAAAACCATGCCCATGCGTTTTCCAGTAGGACACAGTAGATCTTGCAAATATGAACACGGATAGCCCTGTTGATAGCCCAGATGACTGACAGCAACTACCCAAGGTTGGAAAAAAAAATATCTTCCAAAGGCAAAACAGAGGTCCGGAGGAGGAGAATGTTCTAGATGGTTCATCCTGGCTAGGTTCAGGCAACTCAGAGGTCTCCAGCTTTAGATTCTAAGCAGGATCAAGAACTTTTCTCCAATCACCTAACATCCCTGAGTCCCTCCACAGGGTCTCGGGTTCTAACCTTCTCCCTACCCTCAGCCACACAAAGGTGGGCCATAGGAACTGGTTTTGGTGGGTAGGGCTGTAGAAACTCCCTAATAGTGTCCCTCCTGGCTGCAGACCAGAGTCTCTCCTTCCTGTTGGTTCTTCCTACCCCTGGTGCATCTTCTCCTCAGAAGTTCCGAGCAGGTTCTTTTGGCCCACCTGCCATCTCTGCTTGGGGCTGCTGAGCCTGGGCAGGAGCAGGCAAACCAAAAGACCAAGAACTAACTAACAGCTATTTCCTCTTCGACTGCCCTTTCAGCTCTGCCAAATGAGGAGTCTCATGCTGCAGGGACCCCAATCCTGTCTTGATACCTGGAGGTATCCCAGGCATCGAATCTTCTTGCTCATTATCATGGGCCTGTCTTCCAAACCTGTTCCCTCCCAGAGCTGTCCCACCCACCTACCCCCACCTGTTCCCCTGAGCCTTCCAGTTCAAGTTTCTTGGGTGCCACTTAGACAAAGGGATGGATGGGATTTTTTACCTGGGTCTTGCCAAAGCTGAACAGATAGGAAACCAGGCCAGGCCATTCCATCCCCAGAGGGCTGTGAGAGAAGGGGTCCTTTGGGGAGTTTCTCACTTTCAAAACACAGATCTGGAGTGTAGACGTCCCCGAGGACAGAGGAGCTTCAGGCACCGAGTGCGAGCAAGAAGTGACAGTGACCGAGAATAAGAAAGCAGTCAGCTTCCAGGACAATTCTCCCGGGCCATGGGAGGGGAAGAATTCTGGGGGGAAAGAACCACTGTGCCTGTTTTCTGTGCATGAAGCTTGGTGGCTCAGCACCCCCTGTCCCAGCCCCACTTTGCCCTCCATCCTGTTCCCATTGAAATAATCACCGGGTAGACCCAGCCTGGTTGTGTTGCCATGACAACTGCTCTAATTTCTTTTAATCCCAGTGTTCCTTCCTAAAAGGGACCCCCCTCCCCCGCCGCAACCCCTTGCAATGTGTTTTAATTGTAATGACTCCTGGGTTTTCAATAGGTAATGACCGCGTGTGGGGAGCCAGTGTTGGCCTGACTCCATCCCCAGAGCTGCTTGCCCAGCGGCGCCAGGCAGGGCTCTGCCCCCCAGCATGAGTCTGGGGGGAACCCAGGGCAGGCTGGAGCAGGGTCTGCCCATGGGGTGTGTGGCCTCAGTGCTAATGAAGACAAGCAGGGACCTGAGGGGCTGGGCTCTGAGAGGTTCATGTTCTGAGGCCATTTGATGGCATGTTACACCCTAGCCCATCTTCTCCCTCAACTTGAAGGGAATCCATGCACCACTGCCTGAGCTGGTCCCAGGGTTGGGGCCCTCTCTCTGCTACTGCGCACCCACCTCCCAGCATTCCTGAGACAGATACAACGCCCTACCATAAATGTAGGCTGGATACAGCTCCCAGGAAGTCTTTCTGGCAGGACAATGTTTGACAGAACTGTTTGTTAATAAGATAATGTTCATAGGAAGTTTAAAGAAATGAATATAGCTATAGAGATACAGAAGATCTAACTGAACCAAAAATATAGGAAAGGAACTCGAGAGATGGCTCAATGGATAAAGCTCTTGCCTCCAACCGTGAGAACCAGAGTTCGAATCCCTAGAATCCAAGTAATGCCCGTGCAGTGCACCCATCTGTGATCCTAGTGCTGCTATGGTAAGGTTGAGACAGGGGGCAGGAAACTTCTGGGCTAGTGAACAAGAGACCCTGACTCAAAGAAGGTGAAAATTGAAGATGGCTGGATGTGCATGCACACATCCACACCCACACAATGCACTCACATGCACATGCATGTGCACACACATGCATACTTGCATGCATGATTATATGTGTGTGTGTCTGTCTGTCTGTCTGTCTATATATATATATATATATGTATGTATATATATATGGGACATATTGTCCAAAGTCCCCATAATCCCAGAGGTTACCACTCTCGCAGGCTGCTTCAGGAAACTCTGAGATGTTCACCCTGAGCAGCCAGCAGGGCACAGGCTTTCAGGTGCCCTGGATCCTCATTCACAAGTCTTGCCCCCTATGCAAGTTCCAGCTGGACTTGCAACTCTCTCCTTCCTCACTGGCTCCAATGCAAGTTGCCTCTCCACCAACCACAGAGCAGTCTAGAGACCCCTGTCCGGTCCTGGGGAGCTGTCCTCGGAGGTGGAAATGTCCCAGTCTGTGCTACTCAGTGGATGATAGAGCCCCTAGCCCTAGGAGGGCTCACTCACCATAGAAAGGCATCGGACAGTTGAAGTGGGACCAGTGGGACCGACAAAGGGGACTTTTCAATGTATTTGATGTTTGTCAAACTTTTAATAGCTGCCTTACCTTTGTAGCTACCATATTGGATAATGGAATGCTCCATTGTGAGGTGCAAGTTCCTGCTTTGTTCGGCCTCTCACTGTGAAGAGAAGGAAGAGCTGAGGGCAGACTGCCTCAGACGGTCTTCTTCCCAGAGGCTGTTCTCAGGAAACCCTTTCTGCTTTAAGGGTGTGCTATCTCTCTGGCTGCTGTTCTTCACACGGACCGCTGAGAAGGGAGCAGAAGTTCAAGCAGCTGTGTCTGGGGGAGATAGTTTAGGCAGAGGGCCTGTGCTCCAACGCAAGAACCCTCATCGGAAAGTGGGGAGCACACACTTGTAACCTCAGCATTGAGAAAGTGGGGATAGGAAGATCCCTGAGGGTTCCTGGGTAGGTAGCCTGGTCTATTTGCTGCATGTCAAGCCAATGAGAGACGCTGCCTCAAAAAACAAACAAATGAAAAGTCAAAAAATAAACCAAGGCAGATGGTGCCTGAGGAACGGTGGCTGAAGTTGTCCTCTGACCTCTACATGCATGCACAAACATATGTGCAACTATCTGTACACACATGAGCCCCTCCCCAAACACACAGAGACACACACACACACAGACACACACACACACACACACACACACACACACAGACAAACACACACACTCACACACAAACAGAGAGAGAGAGAACCTGAAAGAGTCCCCACAACTCTTCGGGAAGCGAGTTCTATCCACAGCCACACTGAACTCACAGGGCCACCCCATGGTCAGGTGCTGCCCCAGATTGCTCCGTCCCTCCCAGAGACTCCAGCACACAGGTTTTGATTGGTACACCAATGGCTCAGAAGCCCTCGGTCCCCATCTGTTCCTACCACCGCCCTCTCAGGCCAAGCTTCCCCTTCACACACTGAAATATTAGATGTTCAGTTGGGAGTCCAGCAGCAAAATATTTCTGAAATTGTGTGTGCATTTTTTTTTCTTCTAATTTAATGTGCCAGACAAGCCTCCCTGTAATTAAAACCAGAAAGGGACCAGACTTAGACAGAGATTTGAAGGCTGTAAAATTCTAGGACAGGTTTATGTAAAGCAATTAAAAAGGGAGTTAAAATTGTTAAAAAATTAAACACTAATTACTTTTTTTCCCCCCTCCTCTCATTTCTGCTGAGCTGTTCTGGCCACGGAGCTCGAAGAAAGATATAAAAAAGGAGGGGAGGGGGAAGCGCCTTTTGGCTTCATTGCTGTAAATCATGTTCAACCCAAGCTTCTCCAAATTTTGCAGCCGAACCCATCTGCTGTCAATTAGCCTAAATCATGCCTTTTCAATTAGAGTGGTTTAGGAAAGTCTGGTAGCGAAATGTGCATGGTGTGTGTACGTGTGTGTGTGTTTCTGTGTGTGTGTCTGTGTGTGTGCCATGAGGTGGTTTCGGGGGAGTGGGAGAGAGGTTAAATATGATTTTAAGCTGCGAAGTGGAAATATCTTTTAAAAGGTGTGATCCTAGTTTAGTGTTTTCCATATAAAAACAGGCTATTATTTGCCATGCTGCGGGGAGCAGTGAAGGGGGGAGGCAAAGTTGAGGAGGTGAGCCGCGGAGCTGGAGGGAAATTCTTGTTGTTTGGAGCCCAGTTCCATCTGAGCGAGGTGCATGCCCAATACCCAGGGTGCTGGCTGGGGGCTGCCTGGTGAGGGTGTTCTGAGACCACCGGGATGTAAGGATCCAAGATGGGGCAGGAGAGGTGACTGGAGCAAAGGGATCTTGGGGTATCCACACAGGCAGGTTGTTTCCTGCTTAGAGGCGATGTGGCATAAATATTGGAGCCTGCGGCTTTGAGAAAGTCTATACTGGAGTGAGGAAATTAGGCCTGGGGGTGAGGGCCAATGAGGAATAAATGAAGTAAAGGTGGCTGTTGTCACTCAAAATGTCCTTCCAATATCTGAGATGGTCAAGGCATAGTCCCAGCAGGGCTAGAAGGAGGTGCAGTCTCCGAGGACAGTTACGGAGGCATCAGTACCTGACTCTCTCCCTTGGCAAAGGCCACATTAAGGAGTGATTCACCCAGAAGCCAAGGTGGTTTTGCCTATACAGACGTGAGTTTCTGGGGGTTCTGTCTGTGTTCCGCGTGCTTCAGTACCACCTGTGGTCCCCCAGTCTGTGGTGATCCCATGCCTCTCAGCTCCTGACTTTTCAACAGATTCTCAGGTGGAGTCGAGGGTGGTAGTCTATGTGTTGTAGGCATGCCTGCCTTTGTTTGCCCTGGGAGAGGAGTTTGTGTCGTTCTTAGCCGGAGGAGAGGTGGAAGGTTTGCAAGTGGTATGCTGAGGTCTTCAGACTCTCCCCTGCCTGCCTTGAGCCATCGGCCTCCTGTCTGCCGGAAAACCTGCTCCTAGGCTGAGGATGGGGGGGGGGGGTCAGTGAAGGCGGGTCTGTCTGGTCATAGCAGCTGGGTCCTACAGAGTTGGCCACACACTGATATTAATGATAGGAATAAAAGCTATGATTTATGGAACATATCGGGTATCTAAGCACTGGCCCGAACACTTTACCCAGAATTCCTCTTTTTAGTCACTTGCCCAGGATCACAAGAGCACACACAGGGTCTGAGCTGGTCTGCAAGTCTGGAACCCCCATAGCGAGTTGCCACCAGAAGTCAGTCGGGGGGGAGCGGGCTTGAAGAAAGTTCATATGTCTATGGCTACATGTGATTAATCTTTATTTTGGACATGGTTGGATTTGGAGTTGCCGAGGAGACCAACCTCTGGGTGTGTCTGTGAGGATTTTCAGAGTTTTAATTGAGAAGGGAAGACACCCTGTGAATGGAGCTGGCACCTTTCCGTGGCCTGGGGCGCCATACTGAATAAGAAGGGGTGGGGGTGGGAAGAGCAGAACGCAAGCAAACTCACAGCAGCTTTCTGACAGTGGACACAATGTGATCAGCCATGCCTTCACTGATGTGTGGACCGCATCCTCTTGTGCACCACCAGTGGCTAACACACTATGCCTCCAGATCAGGCTTTGGAAGAGCTGAAGGCACCCTCAGAATTGTTTCCTGACGATTTGGGTGGGATCGATGATGTACCAACTTTGGAGCGGGTTTATCTGGACACATATTCTCACTGTATACCTGCTGTGTTTGTAAGCATCACCTTTGCCCATCTGCAAAGTGAGGCTCACCCTATCTATCTTCCCTGGATGACTGACTTTTCCCATGTACGGGGCGTACCCGACTGGAGGGGACACTTGTCAAACACTGGGCTCCAGACATTCCTTGCTGGTGACCTGATTCCATGCAATTTGACCTGGCTTCTTCCTGGATCAAAGCTGGTGATATGCTTCACAAAATGGTTAAAGGTCTTTGGAAGTGATTCACCCTAAAGAAAAACAAAAAACAAAAAAAAAAAACCAAAAAAACAAAAAAACAAAAAATCATGAATGGGATACCTTCCTTGAAGCAGACCTACACCACTAAGGATTGGGCTCGTGTCCCTCATCCAGTAACTCCAACTATTCTGAGTTCCCCTCTCCCGGGGAAAGATCATCTGGGGCCTCTGAGGACTCCTGCCTTTCGCAGTGGTTAGCAGGCAAAGTGGAAGCCAGCTCAGCCTGTGTTCTCTGTCCATGGCTCCTTCAGGGTATCTGGTGGCCTGCTGGATAGCCCAGAGGAAGAAAGGGCCTTCTGCCTTGGTACGGAGTAGGCCCACCTGTCTCCAAGCAGGACGACTTCACTCTGAGCCCCTTTAAGCCAGGACCAGGCCTCTGGTGGGGGACTCCTGTGCCAGGCGCTGGTGTTCTCCATACTCTCTGGGTGGCAGGGAGGTTGCTTCCTGGCTCCTTGGAGTTGGCAGGAGATGGGAAATGAAACGTGGAGGCAGAGGCTTCAGTCGGCTGCACAAAGGTGCCCACTCCTTGGTGGGACCTCTGTTGGTCTGAGCCCACAATGGAAGGAGAATTGGGCAAAGACAGGCAGGAGAAGCTGGAGGGATGGGCTGCTGTCAGGTGTCCTGGTTCTCATTTGCTGTTTGCTGTCATCTTCCCCTGCACCCCAAGACTGCCACGGCTGAGGCCAACTGCCTGCATTTCAAGTCTTGCCCCAGCCCTTGGCACCCCGTTTCTCTCCAGCTTTTGACACTGTGTTTCTCCCTAACTCCTGGCACCCAGTTCCCAGCCCTACCCGTCTGCCCTTAGGATAACTGGAAAAGCTTTTCTTTCCATAGGGGTGGGGTGGAGGTGGCTGCAGTGGGGTCAGATGAACCAGCTTGCAATTCTCCATTCAGCTACTCAGACGGGGGTGGACTGAACCTTCTCCGGGCTTCAGTTTCTTCATCTGTAGACTGAGGGCAAATCATTCAGCATGTTCCTGGAGAGCTGAAATAATGGAAGTGAAGCCCTAGCCTGGTGTCTAGCACTCTGGTCAGTCAAAAGGAAAGACATAAGTTACCCCGTATCCCATAACTCACTGCCCTCAGGGCCTTCATTCCATGGGGCCACCCCGGAACTGAGTGACCTGATACCGTATGCCCATTTATTGGAAGAAGCCTGCCTAGGCTGGGGCAATTCATTCTGGGGCCCACAATGAGTCACAGGATTTGGCTGACAAGCCAACTTCTTGCTGCTGACCACTGTTCCTGACAGCTGGGACTAGAAGGTGACCCACAGTCCATTGTCCAGATCCATTTACAGGATATAGTTGAGACTTAACATGCCTATGGGCAAGATGACCCAGTCGAAAGAGAATCTCACTTTTCGCACCCCTACCTGCCAGCGGTACACTCCTGAGCCCACCCTTCTGGCTTCCACCCTGTCTTCAGGGAGGCAAGTGTCCTTGAAGGAGACCTTCAAGTGCCAGCTTCCTGGTTCTGGGGATCCCTGCTACCAACTCAAGGGACAGGACCTGAAGATCCCATGGTTTCTCAGGGAGAGTACTCCTGCATGAACTTGTGTGAGAGTTTGTGTCTAGCTGGGCAGCATTGAATGGAACCAGATGAGAGTTGGGTTTTAGACTTGACGGCCAGCAAGGCCTCCCTTCCCACTCGTGACTAGTTTGACAGGGGCGTTTCATGGATGGAGAATATTGAGTGAGTGAAGCTGCTGCCTGTCCTTCCAGGCTGCCTCTGACGCTCCTAGAAATCCTCTCTCCTGGGTTCGGAGTTTATGGCAGACAATCAATCTGCTTGAATTTGGAAAGTTTAATTAGTTCGTATGCGTATATGCAGATGTGTGCATCTGCAGCCAGAGGAGATGTTGAGTGTCCTGCGCTATCATTCTGTTTTGAGATAGAGTTCTTGCTGGACTAGGAACTAGGCTGATAGCCAGCGGCCACTCCCCATAGCTGTGGTGTTAGAATTTTACATTGGTTTTTATGTGGGTTCTAGGGATTTGAACTCAGCTTCTCATGGTTGTTCGGCAAGCACTCTTACCCATGGATCCATCTCTCCAGGTCCTGAATTTGTGTGTGGGTGTGTGTGGGGGGGGTTAGAATTTCAATAGCCCAGGCTGGTGTTAAACTCACTGTGTAGCCAAGATGGCTTGGTTATTTGGTGAATATGTAATCCTCCTACCCCCACCCATTTAGTGTCAGGATTGTAGTCATTGTGCTATGGTGATGGTTTATGTAGTGCCGGGGTTGGACTCAGGGCTTAATGCCTGTCAAGCAAGCACTGTACCAAGGAAGCTGCATCACTAGCCCCAATCCACCTGTTTGCTTGACCATCTCACTTGCCAGCCCCAGAACTTCTTGAATGCACAGGCTGTTTGTCTAAAGTGCCTACAGGGTCCTTGGCTGATGGGAGAGGGTCTTCCTAAATGTTTATTGGATGGATAGGTGGGGGAGACTAAGTGGAGAGATTCCTTTGGTGAACACAGTTTTAAGAGGTGGTCCTGGTCTTCAGAATGCCCTCAAGATGTCCCAATCTGGTAGCACATGCTCAGTTTGCTGAGTGTGTTTCGGGGTGTCTATGAGTTTTGCCTACACTGGGAAGCACAAAGTGCTTGGAGCTTCCGCAGTCCCGCTCTGAATGCTGCTACGGTGCCCCAGGAGAGGCGCCCCAAACTGACAGAAAGTGAGAAGCCACATAACAGCCCAAATAGTCACTTTCCAATATGGAGAGAAAGGGACTTCATTAGGATTGGGAGCTGCCCTGCCTGGGTCGGGGTGGCTAGCTCAGGATAGGCATCAATGGCTGTAGGCAGAAGGGTGCACGGCAGTGGGGTGGCCACACCTGCCCACACAACCAACATGAGTCAGCACCCGGCTTCGCCAAAGGGTGAGAATGAGCAGCATCATTTAAGTCACCATGTCCTGTACACATAAGCATCACTCAGAAGTCAAAACCCTGCAGCACTCATCATTGGGAACCTTCTTCCAGCAGAACTCACAGCCTCTGAGGTTTTGTATTCCAAAGTGGAAGATCACAGGAACAGCCCATGGGCACCAGTGCAGTTGTATAAGTCTAATTACTCTCAGGTCTTCAATCCTGGCTCCACGGAGGGCTTGAGGACTTTGCCTCTACCTCACCACATGCCTTTATGTCCGTCACTGAGGCTCTCTGAATCCCTTCTATTGCAACTGAGAAAATTGTCCTTCCTGGCCCTTCCAGAGTTAGGATAACAGAGAGGCCTCAGGATGGCTATTCAAAAGTATCTTCCCCCAACCCTGGAAGAGTGTCAGGGGCCCTTGGTGTTTGGTTGGAGTGGCGCTCCGCAGGGCTCATGTGAGCACCGCCCAGAAATTTCCCGCTGCTTCCCTTTAGCTAGATTGTCTCAACCTTTCTCTAGATCAGACATTTGCCTTGTTTGTTTGCTTTGGCTTCTGATAGAAACAAAGGGCCTCGTGAGGACGAAGGGTAGGGAGTCTCCTGATAGCCGGGCAAAGGCCCAGCGCTCCTGGCCTGGACACCACCTCAAGGAAGCTGGGGTTGTGGTGACCAGCACACTCCATGTGACTTCTCTGCAGACAGTAGATGGACGTGAGGTTTGGCAAACTTCCTGTGCCACTGACCCATCCAGCTCACCTTGGAACAGCCTGGTCCCTGCCCCCCGGGGTGAGCTGGTCCTTTTGAGCTGTGCCAAGTTCTCACTGAACCTGTGGCAGAGTCCAGTCCCCAGTTGTTCCTGCCCCAGCCCCAGCCATTCTGAAGTACAATATAAGCCAATAACGCCATCTCCCTAGGGCCGCTGACTTACTCTAAATTCTTAATTTTAGAGCATTGAGGCAGTTTCTGAAGAAGTATGGCTTTATAGCTTCCACTTGGGTATACACTACAAAAGAAGGTATGGAAGAGATGGATGAGTAGATTTATATAAAAATAACACGAACAAAGGACCTATATAACGTCATAGGCTCTAGGAATTATTCCCTTGGATCCCGCACTAAAGTGTAGCAAAGTTCTGAGCCAAAGGCTAGTGTAGGAAATGAGGAGACCCTAAGCCTTATTTTTAGGGATCCCACCCAAGAACATTAGGACACACCCCGCCCCCACATTAAGTATAATTTTATAGGGGTAAAGGGGAATGAGGAAAGAATAATAACTTTTGATTAGTTTGAGGGTTGAGGAAGAAAGAGCATCTATTCTTATGATTTCAGCTTCTTTTGTATTCACCATAACTTGGAGAATTGACTAGTGAATATAGCTGACAGTGCTGTTTTGTAAATAGGTAACTGAGCATTTGGAAGGGGGATAAAAGGTTTTGCAGTTTTCTGTGTTTGGGAGCCAGCACTGAAGAGAAAGAGAGAGAGAGAGAGAGAGAGAGAGAGAGAGAGAGAGAGAGAGAGAGAGAGAAAGAGTTTCCAATGTTTCCATGGGTCCTTGAACCTCTACAGTCTTCAGCCACTGCCTGTGTCTCCTCAAGATCCATGTCAGAGTCAGGCTGTGGTGTGCAAGGTCTGTGCACCACGTGGTATGTGTGTGCTCCTGTGCACATGTGTATGAGGTGTGTGAGCATATGTGAACAGGTCTAGACGATAACCCTAAGTGTTATTATGTCTTAGGCACCGGTCACTCTTGGCTGATATCGATTGTCTGCCAGGCCTAGAGCTAGACTGGCTGGCCAGCAAGCCTCAGGGATTCCCTTTTTCTCCCACCTCCTCAGCCCTGGAAGTACAAGAGTATACCTACCCCCACTTTTATAGGTATGGGGGAGCAAACTCAAGTCCTTGTGCGTTTTCTGCCCACCAGGCTCCCCAGTCCCCTACCATATGGCTTCTTTCAGCCTCATCTTCTCCAGCTGTAAATGGGGCCAATTTGCTCTCCCTGTTTCTACAGTTGTTGGGAAGATACTGTGATAATGAAGGGAAGTTCGTAGCCTGGGGCGCGGTTCCACTTAAAGACATATCTGGCTAAACATATTAGCATGAAAAATTCAAATGAAAAAGGCAGGTGGTTCTAGAATTTGGGGGGCAAACTGTTATTTGAATTCGGACGACTCTCTTATTCTCTCTTAAGAGCCTGAAAGCACATATTTAAGTATACAGGTATTGTAATCACAAAGGATCTTGTTTGTTCAGAATTCAGGATAATTTCCCTATGTTTTAGGTTTTACCTTTGGTTGCTTTGTGATGAAAGGATGAAGCAAGAATTAATGATGTAAACAATATTGGATGGAGGTGGGGGAGGCGTTTGGTCTACTTGAAGTAACAAGTTTTTCCAACCTTTAGAAGCATCTGCTTACCAGCAAATTAGTGTTAATTAGTGCAGCCTCTTATCAGATCCCCAGAACCTCTTCTTGGCTACAGCTGCAGAAGGACCTTGAACTTGAAAACAACGCAGGTGGTTCTGCTTCTGCAGGAATCTGTGGCAGAGGGCTTGCTTTACGCTGGGCAGTCTTCCTCACTGAGGGGCTGACCTCAGAAACTGGGAGAGGGAGAGGGAACCTGATGGGCGTTCTGGGAATCTGGGACAGGGGTGGGGGTTCCCCACAAGCACATGATGAGCACAGACCTGCACGTGATGTGAGTCATGCCTGAATGACTCCAAGTAGTTTACCCAACATGGCATTTGGCAGTTGTACTTCTTGTCTTTCTAATTGGAAGGGCAAGATGGACTGATGGATGGGGTGCTGCAAGCTGGGAAACGCGCGAGCATTTCAGAGAGGATCCTGCCGGTCACATGGTACCATTCGAGTGCCAGCTTCTCTGTTGAGGCCATGTGTCTTGGTACACCAAGTGCACATTACATTCCTGGCTGTGTGGGAAGCCTGGGGGTTCGGGCTACCTAAACTCCAACTTGCGTCCTGTTAATAATAAGCCATGGCATGTTAGATAGGTCGCTCCGGCTATGGATTAGCCGGGTTTAGAGCATGCTGAACTCAGTAAGAATGATAGATTGGGGAAATTAGATGCTTTCAAAGAGTAAAGCACTAAATGAATGAGGTTTGGTTTGACTGCCTGGTTAAAAGAGTGAATGTGGCCTGGAGAGTGGTCCCCCTCTGCAGCTTCCCAGATGCTCAGGCAGCCATGCCCAAGATATCAATCAAAGGCTTATTTCAAGTCAAAGTTATACAGCGGGACTCTGTCCCTGTCTCACTTTGTATCAGCGAACTGACTGAAGATCAAGACCATCTAAAGATGACACCAGGCCAAGGAGCAGAGCCGACATGCATGATGCAAGTGTCAGGATCCTTGATAATCCCTACAGACCCCAGCACGCTCAGCCAAAACCCAGAAGATGGAAGATTTTCTGCTCTTGTTGTTCAGTTCCATGTGGTTTCCAATTCAGAAGCGCGAGAACTAGATTAGAGAGCCCCGAGTTGGCGGCAGCTCACATGAAAGGGATCTGGAGGTTTCCGTTGACCACAGGCATAATGTGATCCACCAGTGTGACTGTTGCTAAGAACATGAAAATACTTGTAGGCTGCCTTAATGGACAGATGGCATGCAGACCCAGGGAGGTGACATGACAGGGTCTTCTGACTGGAGTTGGCCATGTCTAGAGGAACGTGTCCAGCCCTGAGCATCACACTGATCAAGGGTAACTCTTGGGGACTTACAATGAAGTAATGAATGAAGACCCCTCAGTGGATTCATAGGTCTGCTGGGAACCAGCAAGATGCTTACTATTCTGCAATCTCATCCTAGACAACCTGGAAGTCAGCACTTCACAGCCTCCCATGTTGGATTATGTGCTAAATTCCAGCTGATGGACCATGAACAAAGTTGTCAGGCTCCAACTCCAGCCTTCCCTGCCAGTGACCTCATGATAGTGCACTGTGCTCTTTTCCTCTGTCGCTCTAGGGTGTGACAGAAAGACAAAACGGAAGGAACCGAGTCCTGGGAACCCTTCAGACTCCCACTTGGTGGCTCCTTAGGGGACATCCACTTTTAGCAGGAGAAGAACGAATCACGGATCTTTATTGTCTTAAATCAGATGTGGGGGACATTTGTTACAGCAGCTAGCACTGATAGCTCTGACTACTCCCAGTCAGCTGTAGATAGATCAATAGGGAAAACGATGGTTATGTAATGAATGCTAAGTAGTGAGCTAGATTAACCCACTGAGATGCCACCTGCTTTCTCAACTGCAGACCACTTAAGAGGATGGAAAATGATTTTATCCTACTAGGGATTCATTAGTGAAATAGCTACTGTCTCTGCCCCTCTTTGAATGTACTCCCCAATGATAGCTTTTGATTTAAGTTTCCTTTGTTTTTATAGTAGTCGAATTAGGTCTCTCTTCCTTGCTGGTCATATGACCTTGGCTAAGTTACCCGGCTGCTCTGGGCCTCTTAGTCTCTGTTTTATGGAATAATTACAACGTTAACCATCTTAGCAGTACCAGGAGCTATTGTTATTTCATCTTCTTTCCGACACTTAGGGCTTGCTATGGAAGCTAGGCCATTCATACTTTGCATAACTCAGGCGGAGATAAGATCTTGTTTCTCCATATATGATATGATGGTTGATCTTGGTTGATAACTTGATTGGATCTGGAATAGATGAAGAGACATATTCCTAAGTAAGTCTGTGAGAACCTCTCTCAGGATGGACTGACTGAGAGAAAAAGACCCTCCCTAGAGTGGGCAGCACTTTCTGTCTGAGGCCCAGACATAGGGCGGCCCTAGGGGGAAAGAGAGGTCTTCTTAGCTGCCTACTTTTGCTTCTTGCTAATCTGTTTGTCAGCTCTGCCATAGCCACTCCTGCTACCACCCTTCACTGATATCAGAACCTCATTTCTTCCATCCTCCAACACAACCTAAAGACAGGAGGCTCTCTGGGAATCCTCCAGACCTTCAACTCCAGATTGGGACCACTGAGGTATCTAGCCTTTTCCATGTAAAGACAGCCATTGTCAGACTACCTTGTCCTTATCGTGTGAGTCTGTTGAACAAATCCCTCGAGACACACATGTGCATATGAAAAAAATACATTCTTTTTACTCTGTTGGTTTTGTTCTTCTAAATGACCCTGACCGATACAGTCATGAAGTCAAGATTTGGCCTGGGTCTTAATGCCTTTATGGAGTTGGGGGGTTTGTGACAGCAAAGGTACCTTCCAGGGTGGCTGGGAGTGGGGACAGGCTATAGGTGTTCAGGCAAAGGGTTGGGGAGAGGGGCTAACCTCTGTTTCTAGGGGAGGGCCCAGCAGGAGAAGCTATGATTGACAGCCGGGCAAGGGATTGACCTGGGCTCAAACTGAAGGTGGGTACTAGCTGGGGATGCAGGCAATCACCTGGATTCTAGCAATTAGATGTTTCAGGGTCCCAGAGACCATATGATCCTGGGGTTTGGGAAGAATTTCCATGGCAGGTGGTATTAAAAGAGATTAGGACACGTTATCGAAAGGTTATATGCTGTTAAGAGCCCTGAAGTCCTCATGACTCTCAGTCACATTGCTGTGCGGCCCTGGAGGTGCCTAACCTTTCCTGGCTTCATTTTCTCCTTCTGAAACCAGACTGAGGTTTTGATGCCTCCCAGGTGAGATGACAGGTCAGACTACGGAGGCCGAAGACTTTCACAGGCTCAGCTGTCCAACGACAACACACAGTTCAAGCGCCGAACTTCCTGACTTAGGATGCACTAAGGAGTTAGTTTGTACTAACCTTTCGCCTAGGCTGGAGCCGCTCCATGAGACAGAGGGTCCCTGGGAACCAAGAGTGTCTAGCAAGATGTCAAGGGTACAGGTGCGGTAGCCTGATAAGAGCGGAGATGATGTCGGGCAAATCCCAAGGGGAACACCCTCAGGACAGGAGCTCTCAAATGCGCTGCCCTGGCTTTGCCTATAGGTGGGAAGTTGGTCCCACCCCTTCACCAGCAGGGTGGGCAGGCGAGAGAGATGATCAGGGGAAGAGAGCGCAGACACCAAGGCTCTCACATCATAACTCAGGGCTGGCTGCAGTCAGTGAGGTGTTTCACGCTCTGCACAGGCGGGTTGTGAGGCATTCTTCTGAAGTGAGAGAATGTGCCTTTCTTTTGTTTTTTCTAAAATTATGATTATTTCCTTTTGCCAATAAAATAATTAACCTAGGGTTTCCGAAGGCTGCCACCCTGCCCTTCCTTGCAGTTTCTATGGGGTGTGGAGGAGCTGGGTTGGCAAGGGGCTTGGCTGGTGACAGAAGGAGTGGACAGACAGTGACATGCGGAAAAAGGTGTTGAAGTCCCAGAGGGCACTGGGGAGCACCCCCTCCCCATTGACTTCTCGTCACCACAGGTGACATACGACTTAGCACGTCCCCAGGTCTCCTGAGCCACAGCTGGCTATGTGTTTTCCACATGTGTTTGGTATTATCGGTGTTTTTGCAATAATAACTATGGTTTTGAAAAAGGACTAAAATTAATTAAAATGCAGCACTCGGGCACATTTGACGTTATGGTCGTCAGAATGCTTGGCTGCAAAGGGCCTCCTCGGGGAGGGGGTGGATCGTCTCATCCATCCCCATGTCTCTGCCTAGGTTTTTGTCTCCGTTGGGTCTGCCAGCCGACTCTCGAAAATTACCAATGAGGGACCATCTATTATTGTCTCGCGGCTCACCACGATCTCTGTAAAGCAAATCCTTCTTGGTCTTCCGACTGTAGGAAAAGAGGGAAGCACCGATAGTCAGACCTGTTTGTGACTTGTAGAAGGATGTGAGGGTGCCCCTACAGGTTGTGTGTTTTAAACCCTGCTCGTTTGAAGAGCCTCACTCAGCATCCCTTGGAGCGACTGGAGAGATGGCTCGGGGGTTAGGACCGGACGCTGCTATAGAGGATCCAGGTTCAGTTCCCAGCATCCGTATCTGTTAGCTCACAGTTGCTCTTAATGATAGTTCCAGGGGATCCTACCTTTTCTGGCCCCCGTGGGCACCCCCACACACATGGTGCACACACACACACAGGCACATAAAAAATAGAATTAATAAAAGAACGTATTCTTTGGGTCAGAGGTGAACAACCGGGCTTTTGGTTGAGGGCAGGTTCTCAAACTCAGTTTGGCACCGATAGTGTTTGGGGCTGGGTTTTCCAGTGCAGGGAGATTCTGTCCTGCTCCTCATAGAATGCTTAGCAGTGTCCCTATTCTGTATGCTTTAAAAGCCAGGAGTGATTCCATCATCCCTTTAGCCCAAATTATAGGAATGAAACATGTCCCTGGGCATGGCTAAATAACCCTTCTCCCCCAGTGGGGTGGGAAGGAAAAAATCACATCCAACTGAGAACCATTGACCTAAAAAGAGTTTCTCAGGAATCTTACCCACCTCCCTGCCACCCGCTAGGACCTCCTACCCTCACTGCATGGAAGCATCCAATTTGGAATGACATGGGAGTGTGTCATACTCACTCACGAGCCAAGGAATAGGTGACCAGTTATGAATAACATCCTGAGGTTTGCAGCTGATTCACTTTTTGAAACAAATTACACTAGGTACGAATGTGAAGTCGTAGAAAAACCAATAACCCAGGGAGGTTTCAGATTCTACCCTTTGGAGGAGTCTCCCTGCAAGGAAGAGGCTTGGTGTCATGAACCACTGCCCCACTCACGGGAAAATGCTAGGTGGTCATACTCCTACTTGGGTCAGCCCAAAACTAAGTCCTTTCTGAAAGGGAGAGCTGAGCCCCTACAGGGCTAAAAATCTATGTTCTGTAGCATAGGAACCTATAGATCTTGCTGTGGTTGTCTCGTTTTCCTAGAACAAAGCCTGGTGTGTGGGAGGTGCTCAGATCAAACTGTGGAAAGACCAACACTTGTCCTGAGGGAGAGAAAGCAGAGTGAACGGCTATTGCAGGATACCAAACGTTTTCACCCTGCAGTGCCTTCTGGGGTCTGAACAGTTCAGGCGTTCAAAACCTGTAGCTTGCTTTTTACAGTTGGCTGGGTAGGGATCTTTCAAGCCTTCTATATCAGTCACGTGGGGCATGGGGGCAGGTGACCAAATCCCAAAGAATCCCAGAGGAGAGAGGAAAACAGCACCATCAGGTGGGCCTGCCGAACCGGAATGGTTATCTGGTCTGGCAGAGCCAGCATCGTGGGTGGCCAAGCAAACCTCAGATATGGTGTTCCCAGAGACTGGGGGTGGGGACACTTGCCTTTCCCTTCAGTCTGCCAGAGGAGCCAGGCAGGAGTGGGCTTGTCACTCGAGTGGCTAGCCTCTCAGGGCACAGGTTGGAGCCCGAGATCCTAAGGAAACAGGCCCATCCGTGCCGAAGCCCCTTTATGAAGCAAGGCAAAGAACTTTTCAGGGAGGCAGAGGCACTGGGGGTGGATGCCCAGAAGCCTTGGGATAAGGAGGGGCACACGTGAACCCCATGTGTCATGTGCAAGAGAAAGAGAGTGGCAGGGTCTGGTTGAGAGAGATAAATGCTTGGCTCCCAGGGCAGGTGTGTGCTTCAGTTTGTAGACCCAGGAGTGGAAGAAATAAAGCTTCGTTTTCTTTCCTTTTTATTTTCGAGACGGACTCTTTTGTGTTGCGTAGCTGAGGGTGTCTTCGAACTTCTGATCTCCCTGCCTCCACCTCCTGGTGGTTGGGATTACAGATGTGCACCACTGCACCCAAATTATGCAGTGCTAAGGATTGAACCCAGGGCTTAACTCATACTGGACAAGCTCTCTGCTGAGCTCCGTGCCCAGGCCTCTGTGTGTTCGTTTCGAGACAGTGTCTTACTATGAAACCAGTTTAGGTTGCCCTTGAATATGTGGTAATCCTCCCACTCAGCCTCCCAAGTACTCGGATTATAGTTGTGTAGCACAGCTCTGGGGTGAGCTTCATTGTCTACAAGCCCAGTAGCATCAGGGCATTCCACGATCCTCTCTAGTACTCGGATTATAGTTGTTTACGATGGCTCTGGAATGACCACTGTCTACAAGATCAGTAGCATCAGGGCCTTCCCCGCTCCTCTCCTACTCTGTCATTGGATACTGGGAGGGAAGGCACCAGGCTGTAGGGCCCTGTCTTCCAACTGTCTGAATCCCTTCTCCACACTGGACTCTTCTGAGACCAACATTGATTTTCATGACTATCAGTCTCTGCCAGTCACTGCTGAGTTATCATTTGTTTTTCACCAGAGACCCTCCAGGGTCAAAGCTGCTGTCCCTCTTTTCTGAGTGCCTTACTAATCCCCCCTAAGTTCTCAGAATAGCACCTCATTTTCTACTGTGTCTGATTCCCCCAGCCAAGCAAACTCTTTGCCTTTCTTTAGGAGGGACTTCGTTCTCCCAAGTCTACTGTTTGCCCTCCATTTCTAAAGTGTTCAGCGATATTCACAAATCAGAATTGATTATGCCATTGATTTTTCCCATACCTGTCCACTCAGTAATGTCTCAAAGTTAACTAGATGAAGAAATGCCATATGTGCGCAGGCAAGATGGGAGTTACATTTCTCATCCTTCATCAACATTCCTCTGCCACCTTTGCTTTGGGGACTTTGATGTCTAGAACCCTCCAACCTTATGACACACGGTTTCGCATACAGCTCCCCATCCTCAAGGACTCCAAGAATGCCAGCAAGAACCTGTAGGGGAAGATGCATGTGTGCGTTCCTCTCTGTTCTTGGTGATGGTCAGAATCCCTTCATTGAGGATCAGAAGAAGAGGAAGCAGACACAGCTCTGGGAAAAGCATAGGACCCTCAAGACACAAAGGCACTCCCAGACCACCATTTTAAAATGACTCAAAGGAAGCCAGTCAGTCCAAGGCCACACCTAGGCAGTGCTGGTGTGGCACCACGCGCTCAGAGCCAGAGCCATCAGGATTGTTGGTCCCCATGGTTATTGATTCTTAGAAACTCATCTTGTTCCCTCCTGTCTTTAAAGAGCTGCAACAAATGCTAACATAAAATCCATGGATGCTTACAACTCCCTCAGAACACTGCTTGACCTGTATTTTCAGGCTAAATGACTGTGAGTTCTCTTTCTCTCGCTTAGGAAGTCCACGAGTAAGATCAGCTCTTATCTTGAGGGTCCTGAATATTGATTTAATTTCTGAGCAGCCGTAGAGGACATACCACCAGAACCCTCCTCCCTTTGCTTTCTTACCTCTGCTCCAGGGAAGGATGGGTAATCGGGTGTCTCATCTTGGCACCGACCCTCGTGGGGTGTGACTCAGTCTCTTACAATGCCCGCAGACTTCTTTCATCCCTGAGAGTCTCTCACGGGTAAGAAATGTTTCCTTATTCAGTATCAATTTCTGTAGCTGATTGGCCCTGTTCCCTAGCTGATTGCCACAGCTGCTCACCTAATTCAAGTCCAGCTGTAATACTTTAAAAGGAAATGCCCAATAAAATGCCTGCTTCTCAGTGAGCTCACCACGTATCGAAACCAAAATTCTGCGGGAAAGATGATGGGGCGAAACTTAAGCCCTGGAGGGGGCACCTCTAATCAGAACCATGTGGGGGTCTTCTTAGCAGGAAGTTGAGTTTCTGCATCCTTCGAAAGTCATTCTGCTTTTCAGTTTTGGGGACCTTTGGGGTTAAGGTCACCTCCAAGATCCCTTATTCTCTGAAAGCAGGAAGCTCTGGGATTTTAAGGGGAAGGTCAGCCTTAGGAGAAAAAAGCCCTTGGGTCTGAGGCGTGGGAAGACAGAGGCCCAAGCACAGCAGAGTCGGAGAAGAGAAGAGCATTCCCAGTGTGGGGTGGGGACATCCAGATGGTATAGAAACTGCATCGGACATTGCTCACAGGTGAGTGTCTCAGGCTGAGGAATGAGGGAGGTTGGCAGCACTCCCCGGGAGCTGAACTATTTATGTTATCATGACTTGGAGGTTTGAGCTGACCGGAGCATAGGAGAGAACGTAAGACCTGAAATGGTGGGGATCACTGTCATTTCTTTTTACTTAAATGGCTGTCCTTTACCATCAGGTGACTGACCAGTTCCTCCACCTGTGAACTCAATAATGCAGATTTGGTTGACTGTTTGTCCTTGCCCAACCCTAGGGAAGGGCTCAGAAGGAGGACTAGCTAGGGACAGCTCCCTTCTTTCTCTCTCTTTCTTTCTTTCTTTCTTTCTTTCTTTCTTTCTTTCTTTCTTTCTTCCTTCCTTCCTTCCTTCCTTCCTTCCTTCCTTCCTTCCTTTCTTTCTTTCTTTCTCATTCATTCATTCATTCTAAGTTCCTTGACCTTCCTTGTGCCAAGAAGAGCATCTGGACAAAGTTACAAAGCTGCTAGCTGTCACCAGTGGTCACCAATGGTGGAGGAGGCTCAGGCAGTGGCAGGGCTCACATCAGTTGTCATGAGACTGGAAGACCGGAATGCACCTCAGAGATCATTAGCTCAATACCCTCATCTTTTAAAAGTCATTTTAAATTAATCTACTTTGTATTTTTTTTCATATACTATATTTTGATCCTATTCACCCCTCCCCCAGCTCCTCCTAGATTCTCTCTCCTTACCCATCTGACTTTTCATTCTTTTTCTCCCTCAAAAATCAAAAAGAACAAAAAGTTAAAGCATGCAAAAATCCAATAAGACAAAAATATGAAAAACAAGCAAAATAAAAAACTCGCAAAAGTCATAGAGTCTGTTCTGTGTTGGCCACCTCCTCCTGGGCATGGGGCCTGCTGTGAGCATGGCTGATATACCCAGAGACATTCTGTCGGAGACAGCAGATTTCCCCCTTTCTCAGCAGATATCAAATTCAAGTAGCTTCTTGATTGCTGGTGGAACTTTGTGTCCCTTCCGGCATCTCAGGACTGGGGTTTTGTCTGGTTTGAACCAGAGTAGGTCTTACACTCACCATCTCTGTCTGCTGTGTCTGGAAGACAGGATTTCCTTGGGCTAGTCAACTGCCTCTGGCTTGGAAAGTCTTTCTGCCCCCTCTTCCACATAGGAGCCTTGTTAAAAGAATAATAATAATAGTGAAATAATAAAATCTGCAGGTAAATGAATTGAACTAGAAATGGCTGAGAGGCGGGATTTGATTGGTATGTTCTATTTCGGGTCGAGGGCTTCAAAGTCTTTCACTCTCTACACACTGTCCAGTTGCTAGTTCCCATCTACTGCAAGAAGAAGCTTCTCTGGTGAGGGCTGAGTGATGCACAGATCTCTGGGTGCAGCAATGTGCTATTAGGGGTTGTTTATGGCTATGTTCCTTTAGCAGGATAGTGGTGGTAGGTTGTCCCTTGTGGTCCCTGACCTATCTAGTCTCAGGTTCTTGGCCATGTTGGCAGTGTCAGGTATGGGTTCCAACTCATGAGGCAGTACGTGCATCCAATCAAAAGGTTGTTGTTTATGTCTTTAACACTTGTGCCATTACTTCACCAGCATTGCGGTCCAAGTGTTGGGTTTTCAGATGAGGTCCTTGATCCATCCGTAGGTGAGTTTTAGACAAGGTGTTAGATGTGATACTATTTTCATCCCAAATGTGGCTAACCAGTTTGGCCAGGACAATTCCAATGAACAGACCCTGCTTCCCCCTTTCTGTTCTCCTTACCCCCCCCATCCCCCCCGCACTGGGCCCCAAGCAACTAACCTATATTAACTGCATCAAAACACCCCGCAGCTCTGGCTTCTGGCTGGCTCTGGGCCATGGCGTGTGAAAGAGGGAGGGTGTCAAGCTACAGATGCCACTGCTCCTCCCGCCTGGTCCTTCCACATTGTCCCTGGCAGCTGCTAGGAGAAGGGCCGTATTCGAGCCCCTGTGAAGGGCACCATTCCTCTGGACTTCCCACACTTGAAATGCAATCCCGTTACCAGCTCACCTCAGACTTACCTTGGTTGTGGGTGCCGTCTATATCTTGCCAGGGCCTTGACTGACATGGTAGCTCTCGTTTCTGAAGAGATTTGAGCCACAGTGGCTTTTGCACCACCATTTTGCGCTGGCACGCCTTCATAGCAATTGCAGCTTTTGAGAGCCCGCCCTGGGCAGGGTTCACGTACTTCAGAGGATGGACAACTGGCAAAGGTCCCTCCATTTTCTTCTTTGTTTCCTTTCACTGTTATTGCCATTGTGCTTTAAAATTATATAGATGGCTTGGGACTGCCTTCTGTCTATAGACAAAGCAACACAGGGATGTGAAAGTTGGCTAATTTAATCTTGCCTTCCCTGTTGCTAATTGCACTCTCGTCCTGAGAGAACTCTAAGGACAGACTAGTAAGTTGGATTCTGATCTGTTTCTAGGCATTCTTTTTTTTTTTTTGCAGGGGGAGGGGGGTTCAAATACCACATGCACATATAATGTATATGTATGCAGATATAGTTTATAAAATATACATTTGGTTCACAGTATAATACAATCTGAATAGCTGTCTTCTTCCAATACTTATAAGTAGGTGTTGTAACTCCAAGTTGGTAGAAATTAAAGGTGTAGTCTTGGGGGGCGGGGTCACTAAGTCCTGAGGGAATGGGAATTGGTATCTTTTATTCAGGTCTGGGGAACTGTTCTTTTGCTCATTTTTCTATGTCAGGACACAGCAAGAAGACAGCAGTCTGCATCTACGAATAGGACCATTACCGGATGCTGACCATGCTAGCAGCTTGATATTGAGCTTCCAGCCTCCAGAACCCTGATAAACCTTTGTTATTTCTATGCCACTTAGCCTGTAGCATTTTGTTACAGCTTCCTGAGCTGACTAAGCCATGAGCTATAGTTCCGCTGTTTTCCTGTTGGTGTATATGAATACTGTATTCTTTTTTTTTAACCATGGTATAATAGTTCATAGAATGCCTATGTGATAAGTGCTAATGACTGGATGAGTAGAGTTGATTTTGAGCTTTTAGTTGATAGTGATAATCTTAGTCTTACAATTAAGATTTTATTTAAGCCTACCTTTATTTAAATTTATTTAAATTTATGTAAATCCTAGCACTCAAAAGACAAAAGCAGGAAGATCTCTGTGAGGATAAGGCCAGCCTGGTCTACATAGTTCCAGGCCAGCTAGGGCTACATAGTGAGAGTCTGTCTCAAAAAAAAAGTTTATTTAATGTGCACTTTACATACATATGTGCATATGTGTGTATGTACACATATGAGTGCAGGTGTATATGTGCCATGGCATGCATGTGGAGATCTGGGGACAACCCTGGGTGCTGTTTTTGCCTTCTACTTTGTTTGAGGTTGCCTCTCTTGTTATTCAGCACTGTGTACCTCAGGCTAGCTCCCTTTGCATTTTCAGGGAGGCTCCCAACTCCCCTCATCTCTCTACAGGAGTACTGGGATGAAAGGTGAGCCCTGACAGATTCTGAGGATTCGAACCTGGGTCCTCGTGCTTGCATGGGAAGCGCTTGACCCACTGAGCCATCCCTCCAGCCCACTCTCTCTAATTTAACCCATTTCAAATGAATTGCCCTTCCTGGATATGTACATACGCTAGCAGTGATGGTGGCAGCAGAGTGGGGTAGCTTAGAAATGAATACGGCCCCACCAGCGAGCCAACGAGGAAAGGTGGGGCTGTTACTGTTCTTGGTGGGAGGATGGCAGGGCCTATAGAGCTGCCGTGGGGCCTCTCATCAGTGATGCTGGGCTAATGGGTTTTCTGTGTTGACTTGGCCAATGTGAATCTAGATACTGCTGTGAAGGTATTTTGGAGCTGTAGAGACAACTGCCCTAGATAATGTGGGTGGGCCAGTCCCACCAGCTGACGGCCTTGGAAGCCAAACCTGAGGTTTCTCAGAGACGAAGAAATTCTGCCTCCAAACTGCAGCTCCAGTTCCTGCCAGCCAGTCGGCTCGCCTTGCAGATTTCAGACATGCTAGGCCCTGCAATTGCACGAGCCATTGCCTTAGAATAAATCTCCCCATGTACACAGTCATCCCTCCGTATCTGTGGGCTCCGCGTCTGTGAATTTCATCAATGGTGGAGGGAAAGACATATATATTTTTTTAATTCTGGAAAATTCCAAACAATAAAACTTGAGTGTACCACACATTGAGTCCCATACTGCCTCCTTAGGAGCAAAGCGATGCTAAGATCAAGGACTGGAAGTAGCCAAGAGAAGATTTAACTCACAGAGGGTGTACGGAGGGTCCAAGCAAGTACTGTCGCTCTGTTTGTAGACTTGAGCATCTCTAGATTTGGGTATATATGGGGATCCTGAAACTGGTGTCCCATAGATACTATGAGATAACCGTGTGAGTCTACGCTTGCATGCATACAAGCATACATGCATATGTTTGTTCACACCGCACATACGCACACACGCACACACGCTCACAACATGCACACAGTTTCTATTGTTCTCTTCTTCTACAGAATTCTGATTCATATATAGATCTAGTCTTCTTAAAAAATAATAGTTTTTAATCTTTGAAGTTTATATATATGTATTTTATTTTTTATATGCATTGATTTTATCCATCCACCCCTACCTTCCTCCAAGTCCCTCTAATGCTCTTCACCCATTTCCTTCCCAACTTTAGGACCTCCTTTATAATTTTTAACACCCTGAGTTCAGTTAGTGTTGCCCATATGTGCATGGGTATGCGGCCAGCCACTGGGCAATGAGCAGCCCACCGGCAGGTTTGTAGTCCCCAAAGAGTGTGATGTCCCCCACCTTCAGCAGTCAACTCGTCCTACAGAGTGGGCCCTCTGAGGCCCACCCCCCACCCATGCCGGGATGTTGACTGGCTTGATCTGGCGCTGGTCTTGAGTGGATAACCACATCTGTTGCCAGTCGATGCGTGCAGAAGTCACGTCGCATCTAGAAGCCCGTGTTTTGCATATTTCCTCCCCGTCGCCTAGATGTTCTCTTTGCCCACACTCAAACACCAAGAAGAGGAGCTGCTAAGACCCACAGGGGCTCGGGAACAGCATCTCACAACGTTCTGCCGGCCCAGCCCCTGCCTGCTGTCTGCAAAGACACCAGCTTCTCATGGGCCTCTGCTCAGCTGGATTTGATGTCGGGCTTTCCTAACTCGGCTAGCCGTCGGTTCCCCTCTACCGCTGAGAGCCATCTTCTCCACTGCTTCCTGATGGCTGTGAATATCACCCCCATGACACGCCACTTTTTATCACTGTGCGACCCTTGTCTGCATAGATGCACACCTTCATGAGGTGCTTCCTTCCCGGCTCGCTGGCCTCCAGCACTCGCCAGCTGTCTTGATAGGATCTACCACTGACAGTGACGGCTCCTTGCAGGTGGCTGAGGAAGGCAAGACCTTCAGAGGCTGTGGGTGGGTGCAAGGACACAAAAGAGGCCACTCATGATTGTCAGCTCCCAGAGAAGCATCCCCGTTCCCCGTTCCAGGAGAAGAAGAAGGAGGGAAGGTAAAAGAGTGGCTTGGCAGAGATATGCCCCATTGGGGGAAAAAAAATCAGTCATAAAAATCAAACCTCTTAGGCTGTGTCACTAGGGAAGGTGGGGGGTGGGGTGAGGTGGAAAGCTGGCCAGAGCAGGCCGAGTTTCCTGTTTTCAGGCAGGCGGGAAGCAGAGAGCAAACATCCTCCTTCTTCGTTTATGGTCTTTGTTCTTGCTCAGCCAGTGTGTGGTGCAGCAGGGTGGCCTCTTGGGGTGCGTGCTCCTGTCTGCGCTATCTTCCTCGGATCAAAAGAGAAAATGCATGAGAGCGTGTTCCGGAGGCCCGGAGACCGCACACATGCTAGTTACGATCATGATCAGGAAAGCCGGGGCTGGGACCTGCGGGGAAGCTAGGATTGTGTCCCCCAGAGCTGTCCCCTTCTTGGAGGCTGCATGTCAAGGCACCAGGCACTAAACTGAGCACTGGGGGGTGGGAGTGAGAGGGGAGGATCACTAGTCCCTAAACAGGTCCCTTAATGAACTGAGTCAGAAGATGGGGAACTAACAATGTCTGATACTGACAGTGCAACTTAGGTCATTAATTCCCTCACGGGGCCTCCTTGAATGTCCCGTTCTCTCTTGCTTTGAGTAGCTTCTTCTGTTTTCCTCTCCTAAGGTCTGGACAACCCACAATCATCCCTCCCCACTTGTCCAACAGGATCCCAGTTTATACCAGTTTATACCAGTTCCTGCTATGCCATGACTGAGAAAACCTTCTTAGAGTGCACCAGTGTGGTCTAATCAGAATCTCAGTAGATGAGGCAGGAGAATCACAAGTAAGTTCAAGGCCTTCAGGGGCTACAGAGCGAGCACCAAAACAGCCTGGGCAGCTAAGCGAGGCTTTATCTCAAAGTACAAAGTGAAAGGGGCTAGAGACTGTAGCTCAGTGATAAAACACTTGCCTTAACGTGTATGAAGCCCGAGACTCAACCCCCAACGCTGCAAGAAAACCAAAGTAGCCCGGTTAAATTATGAATACTAGGTTCTCCTGAGCTCTGACTTTCCTGAGCATCGGGCTTGGTTCGGAATAGATAGGACCAATTGGGCTATTCAGTCACCTGGAACTGAACTTGAGGTCTCTAAAACCAAGGCTGGGGCCACAGCGCCTGGCTTCCTGTACAGCCTGGGAAATGGCTGAATAGGAAAGAAGAGTTAGGCAGCTAGAATACATGAGGACAGAATCTGGGCATCTCATCTCTGGACCCAGTTAGCCCTGGATTCTGAAACCTGCCATCAGGGAAGCACCGAAGATTCCTTCCAGGGCTGCAAAAAGATGGCAGAAAACATGACTCCAAGTGCAAAAAGAACCAGTCTGAGAGCCCAGTATCTGTGGCAAGATGTTCCCACACGTCTAGTGGGTTGGATAACTAAGAATACATGTCATCTGTTTAGCGTTTGGCACGGACGGGGCATGTTTGCTTGTGATCTGGCTTGGGGCTCCCAGCGATGGGAGGCAGGGAGTTACCACCCCCACTGTTTTCACCCTTTAGGACGAGGGAGATTTGTCCTGGACTGCATAGCTCAAGTGTGGCGGGATGTGGCATCCCCCAGAACCCCATCCTCCCAAGGTCTTCTAGTCCTTCACCTCATTTCTGTGAAGACAACTTCAAAGATGGCCAGAAGTGTTTTCTAGAAGGTGGGTGTTCCAGTACCCACTGCAAAGTGAGCTCGATCCCCGAGACCAAGGTTGGGGCTTTGTTCTTGTAATTTGTACCATCGGAAAAATGGATCAGAGATTCTGATGCCTCAGGGATTGGTACAAAGCCTCTGTCAGAGACTTCACGTGCTAAGCGGAGGCATCCCTCGGGCTGATTTCTGTGACTTCCTTGTCGGAGTCCATCCCTAGCACCAGCCAGGTAGGACCCAGCTCTGTAGGCAGCAGCCGTGTGCAATGTTTCGAGAGCCCCGCTGCAGGCCTGCCATTCTCACTACGTGATTGGGGACATGTGAAGGCAGGGCAATTGAACTGCCGGTGACCCCGAGGAGCAAGGAGGCTAATTAAAGCTTCTCTCCCCACACTTCAGTCAAGCCCCTCCTGCCCTTCCTCCCGATGGAGGGGTTGATAAGGAGGGATTGGATTTATGAAAAGAGATGAAGATGTTTGGATAAGCCGGGGTACCAAGGCAAGCCGGCCAGACGAGTTAGGGCCTGACCAAGGCAGCGGGGTGGCTGACAGAGCCTTACAGGTAAGACAGGAGATGAGGAAGGGAGAGAACCCAGCGCTAACTCTGACATCCCTCGGCCTGGTCTCCTGACAGTTCAGATGGAAATGGAGGCTTGCCACCTCCCCACTCCCACCCGCCCTTGTTGCCAGCAGCTCCCAGATCTGCTACCCAAGTCCCTTGTGATTGGATTGAACAGCAAGGCAGGAGGCCCCCCAGTGAATGGGTCCTGGGAAGGAGAGCTCTTGCATCTTTCCCATTCAGAGGTGAAGAGACCAGACGGCCCTCAGGAGCAAGTGGCTTTGGCTTCGCATGTGGCCTGTCCTCACTCCAGCCGTTTCTTACTTTGAGTGGCGTGTTTGTTATCAGACCTGTTGTGTTCATGTTCTACGTGAAGCTCAGAGATGTTTGGCCACTTCCTTAAGGACACAGAGCTAGGAAGTGATAATCTGGAGAGCAAAGCCAAATAGAAAATTCAAAAATACCCATCAAGCAGTAAGATTCTAGTGTTTGGGCCAAGTGATGGTGATACCGGTCCTTCATTATGTGGCAAAGTGGGACTTCAGGAGGATGTACTTCTAGTGTTCGTCCTGGACAGCCCTGACTCACTCCTGGACAGGCGGTCTTAACTGCAGCCAGGGGGAACTTCAAGCATCATCTGGGAGAGCCCCAGCTTCCAAACTATCTGGAATGAAAATAAATATCTAACATGCTCTTAGTATAGACACCTTGGGGTGCTGTGGCTTCCTGGCCTCTTGGCGTGGCCCCTGGTTCTGGCTGCCCTTGTGGCATGGCATGGCTGTCCCCTGCCTAACTCTTTTTTGGCGCACCCAGCCAGACGCACTTGGGCCTGTGGGTCGTGGATAAAGAGGAAGAGGTTTGCCTCTGATGTTGGACCAGGAGACTCGCTGGTGTGAGTTCTGTGTCCTAGGAGGTGGATGTGGATAGCACACTTCTAGACTGAAGGTTGAGCCAGAACCCAGCGTGCTGGGGAACCAGGGAAGACAGTGGGGTTTTCCAGTTCTGGTCTCATAGGAGCTCAAGCCAGTATACCACACCTCCAGACTCGGTTCCTCCCCTTTGGCAGAGTCGGCATTTCCTCCTTGCCTATAGCCTACAGCAAAGACTTAGGTGCCTGTACCACGGCAGGATCACCCAGGAGACTGATTCCAAAGTCACATGCGACGTACATCAACTTGAGCAACAGATTTCCTGTGCTTTTTGCCATTTGTTGGGAATGTCTTTTCACCCAACAAAGGGCAAAACTAGGAACCAGATCATTAAGCCTGGTCTAGCCTGGTCACATCAAGTTTTGGCTGGGATGTAGGAAGTATAACAGTCTAAAGCCAAGCTGGAGGAGTCCTCTGTGTGCTTGGATTGCTAATATCTGACCTTCTGGTTGAACGCAAAGCGTGATGTAGAACCAGCCAGGTTCACCGAAGTCAACGGCTCTGACTGGGTTTTAGCGTTGGTCATTGCACCCCCAGCTCACATCATTAGTGTCAGTTTAACAGTTGGCTACATGGGCCAGGGGTAATATTAATGATTACTTGTAAGTTAAGTGGACACGGTGCTCTTACATAGAAAGACGTCAGCCTTGGCTGGCTCTTGTGGGCAGCCTGCTGTGAGCGGGCTGTGATGGGCAGCGTGGAGCTCTTGGAAGAATGTATGCTGAGGATCCCGAAACCGTAGTAGGTCTAACTGGGCCTCGTCCTGATGCTTGCGTGGCCCAGAAAGCCCCTGGGAAGGTGAGCTGACTCCCCCTTGGGACTGAGTCATTGTTTGAGCAAGGGCTTTCTCTCCAGAGCCAGAGACCAGTGCAGAAGGCCGTTCCCTAAAGCCCAGAGTTGGAGAGAGCAGGCCCCCAGCTTCCCTCTCTAGGAAGAAGCTGGCGAAGAGACCTAGGCTGAGTGTTTCCCGTGCCAAGAGGGGAATGCCCACCAGTGATTTACACAGACATTTATAGAAAGCATACAGGTTTACTCATTCATAAAATAGAAGAACAGAGTGTTTTCTCCCTGGCTGGGCTCTTGGGTAGTGTGGCTGATCTCAATCATTTCCGGACATGCCCTGATTTGCCCGCAGGGAGAAGGCCAAGGCTGCATGGGAACTGGCTGCAGACGGAACTGCCCCAGTGCAGGCTTCCTGCCCCATGCAGGACTGGAGCTACACTGAGCTGATAGCAAGGGTCTCCTTCCAGTCCTGGAGCAACTGGTTCTCCTCTCAGATACTCTGTTCCCAACTGGTAGGCAGGTCATGAAGGCTGTGCCTGAGACCCGGTGAAATGAGGCCTTGAGGGCCACCACGTAAGATGGTGGGACTAAGGGGGTGGATGCTGCCTGATCTAGCCAGGCTGCCCGTTAATATCGCACAGATTAAAGTGGGTAGCTTGGTGGAGCTCTTCGGGGCCTTCCCTTCCCCAGCAGCTAGTGTCCGCCACAGATGACTCACTGAGCCCAGCCAGTGTCTCCCATGCCTGGACCTGGCAGCCTTGCTGTGGGTGGGCAGCAAGCGTCGGTTTTGTCAGAAGCCACAGACCCACAAAGAGTGATTTTCTCTCTCTCTCTCTGGTGTTCTGGGTCCCCTCCATCAGGATGCCAACGGCTGTGGGCTGAGCTTTGGTGAACAAGAAGCTAGAGTTAAACACAAAGAGGGCATCAAAGAGGTTGGCGGTCTGGACCAGATGTCCCTTCGGCATGCCATCTCCTCTAGAAGGGGCCCCAGATAGACTCTGTCGTGGGAATCCTTGAAAGCCCTGGGGAACCCAGAGTGCAATACCACAGAGGAGAGGGAGAGGGAGAGGAGGGAAACGGTTGTGTGGAAGGGGAAAGCTATAGCAGTTTCTGCCCATTGCTCTACCAAAACTCTGCAGACAGCCACTTAAGTGACAGGCATTTGCTTCTTGCAATTCTGAAGGTCTGAATGTTGAGATCATCAGGGTTGGTCTCTTCCAAAGCCTCTTCTCTTCCTTCTTTACTGACTGCTACCCTATCTCAGTGTCTCCATGTGGTTACTTCTCTGCGCATACATGTCTGCCCTGATCTCTCCTTGCAAGGATCACAGGCATGTTGGGTTGGGGCGGGTGCACAAGACTATAGTTTTAGCTTTTATACCTGTCACAACTGCTTCAAGGTTGACATTTGACAACACACAGGACCAAGACACAAAGCGAGGCATATTATTTGCTTTGGGGTTTAGCATCCATTCGGGAGCCCTCATCAGTGTAGCTAGCCCAGGGGGAGGTGGACCTTCCACAGGTGGGCTGTTGAATCTACCAAATAATTTACTAGTCTGAGGCTGAAGAGGGGCCTGGAAGTATGGGGTCACTGTTTGCTTGAGGGGAAGCAGTGTTACCTCACATGCCAGAGTCCATACACACAGGTATAAGGCCTGAGGTAAGTCTGTCGCCTTTCAGAGCCTTCAAGTCAGCATTCATCAAGAGGAGAGGAGAAAACCGCCCCCAGTGTTCTCCACGGGGAGATCCGCATGGGCATGAGGAACATGGCAAAGGGCTGGAGTCTCTGCTGCCAAAAATGAGGATGGTAATAAGGACCCTTGTATTGAGGCTGCTAAAAACTGCCTAGGAATCCACAAAAATGTTAAGAATGTGGTACTTAGAGCTGTATGTCTCCAGATCCTCGACTCTCAGTTCCAAGAATCTTCTCTGAGGGGCCATGGCACACTCCTACTGTCTGTGACTCTCTTTCTAGAGGTTCTGATCTTCCTGATGTCCTGAGGTTTACGTTTTTTGTTTTTGTCCTGCAATGGGTTCATCAGCTGCCATGTGAAGCAGGATCACTTCCCACGTGGTGGAGAGAAACCACTGGAAACTCCCTCTGCATCCTTCAAACGCTGGCCCTTCCAGATGTGCGGGCTGCCTCTTGTTCCCACGGGTACTCCTCAGGGTAGTCATAAGGCATTGGTAGTCAAATTGCAAGAGTGACATGGAATTTTAAAAGATGAATTTTGATTTAAGGATCCGACAAAACCAACTTGAAGGAATTGCCGCTGGCCATGTTCAGCACACGTTTGAACACCAGTGTGGCCTAGTATGGCATTAATAACAGGAAGTCCAAAGTCCCTGGTGATTAGGCAAATGAATAGGTAGTTAGATGACAGGTGGATGGATAGATGCATAGATAAATGATAGATAGATAGACAGACAGACAGACAGATGATAGAAGGACAGATGCATTAAGATAAAGGGTTGATGTTGTGGTTTGAACATAAATATGACTTGACATAGGCTCATGTATTTGAACACTTGATCCCCAGCTGGTGGTACTATTTGGGAAGAAGGTGAAGTCTCTCTCAGAGCAGTGGATCACCAGAGGTAGGCGGGCTCTGTGATTTTAGAGACTGGTCCCACTTCCTGTCAACGCTCTACTCCCCGACTTCAAGATACAATCCAACGAGCAGCCTCCTGCCTCTTGCCCGCCGTGTTCTCCCGCCATGATGGCCTTTATCTCTTGAACAGTATGTCCAAACAGACGCTTCCTTCCTCAAGTTGCTTCCTGCCAGAACTTTTCTCACTGCCAAGAGCAAATGACCAACATAGCAGGTTTTTGCTGATTGGATTGTGAGAGCTGAAAAGTAGGTGCAGGGGGAGTCCTAGAGTTGGGACATCCTTTGAAATCACCATATAAAAGTTGAATCAGGTGATGCTCCCCATTGTATATAAATCTAGAATCAAGACATTGACAGTGAGCAGGAGAGTGCCGGCTTCCTAATATGTGCCCTCTTGGGCTACTTGTTATTTACAATGGGTGGTATAAGCCCTACAAAAGTAGCTATTATTAGTAAGGGCATTGGGAAAATCTTGGGAATTGCCATCAGCACTGTGGGACAAATGACAGCTTGTGCCTCCAGAGGACACAGCATCACCTATAGACCACCTCAGCAAAGACACACATCTGTTCCTAAGGACTGGCCAGGCCAGATATCCCTGCCACTCATAAGATTCTATTAAAAGAGGGGGAGGTCAGATGGGGTGGTAGACCCTAATTTCATCACTCAAGAGACCAGAGACGGGGCAATCGTGGGTTTGAGGCTTGTCTGATTACATGGTGAGACCCTGCCTCAAGACACAAAACCGAAGGCAGACCCAAATAGCTGCTTCCTGGTTCTACCACCATGCCTACTGCCTTGCCATTTTTTCCCATGAAGGAATAAGCTCCTTAGTTTTAGGTCAGAATGAACACATACCTTAAATGACTTTTTAAATGGGGAAATGTGGGCACAGCAATTTAAAAAGTAACTAATATGAGGGTAAAGGACCATATAGCTTGTAGCTTGTCCTTAAGTGGTGTAGAGCCACAATGCTTAGGCCCACAGATAAATGCTATGGAATGATAGCATTGAGTAGCTCTGGACCATTGCCTCATCATGTCTCTCTAGATGCATACAAATGTCCCAAATAAAAATATTTTAAAAACATCACCACAAATAGGACATGGATTGTTAAGCTCCACCTGCCACTTCAACACACTGCCTGGATTTTGCTTTATAGTGAATGGATTACCCTCTAGTTGGTAAAATGGCCAAATCCTGTCCTTTCTTGCTTCCTTCCCGTGTCTAGGACCATGGTCCCAGCTTCATCTCAGTGTCCTGAGGCAAGAGTATCACAAGTTCAAAGCTAGCCTGGACTGTATAGCAAGAAGAAACAAAGCAAAACCACAAATCAGGAAGTGGGCCTCTGTCCCTTTGTGTCATGGTGTCGGGGTTGTTTATTATCTCTGTGTAACTGAATCCGTGCTCTCTGTGCTTAAAGTGACCTTCACTCCTTCTACTGACAAATTAAGCTTATTATTATTCAGTATATGTATGTGTGCTTGGTATATATCTGTACATGTTCTTGACAATATGTGTGTGTAGATGCCAGTCGTCAGTGTTGGGTGTCTTCTTCAATTTCTGTCCCATCTTACTTACTGAGACAGAGTCTCTCCCTGAACATGGAGTTCACTTGTTGGCTAGACCGGCTGGCCAGTGAGCCCCAGGGATCCTCCTATCTTCGCCTCCCAGCACTGCAACTGCAGGTGCACTCTGCTGCACATAGCTTTGACGTGGGTGCTGGGGATTCAAACTCGGTTCCTCACACTTGTGCACCAGCGGCTTTATTGACTGAGCCACCTGCGTAGCTCCACAAATTGTTGTTGGCCATCCTCACCTTGTCTTTCCTTAGAATGGGCAGGAGCTGTCCTATGCAGCTTTACTCTCTGGCTCTCTGCTCTCCTGAGTCTTGACCTTGAGTCACGGCCCACCATTGGTCTAGCTGCTCAGTGAAGCTTTCCTGGCCTCCTCCGGCACCTAGGGTGGAGTCTTCCAGGTTACCAAGCAAGTTTCAGATCTCCTCTTTAGATCATCATTAATGGCTCTTTGTCTACCATGAATGTGTTAGGACTATGCTTCTTAGTCCTTGGAGATTGGGAAGGATCATGTTATCGGTTATGGGGGGAGATTATTGGTAGCTGGGATGTGCCTTGAGTCAAGTACATGCTTGTGGTCCCAGCTACCTGGAGGCTGAGGCAAGAGGATCACTTTAGCCCAGAAGTTGGGAATCACTCAGCCCATGAAGAATTAATGGGGCCCCAACTCTGCAAGGAATGAAAAAGAAGGTGGGTGTGGCTCCTCCCCTCTTCATTTCCCTTATTAACCAGCAAAGCTCTAGTAGTGGCCGGCTCAGGGGATGACCAGATCCTGCGGTAGAGTCACTAAGTAGCTCAGAATAGAACATGTCCAACATCAAGAAGGAAGCTGCGTGTGGTGGCACACACTTGTTATCCCAGCACTGAGACAGGGGGATTGCAAGTTTGAGGCCAGCCTGGGCCCATCAGAAATCAGAAAGTGAGCCTTCATTATTTTGTGTCGTAGGGATGCTAGGATTGTTTGTTATCTTTCTATGATTCTGTTCTCTCCTGTGGGGGGTTTGCATGCATATGTGTGTGTGCGCCTATGGAGGGCAGAGGTCTGTCAAGCTCAGGTGTTATTCCTCAGGTGCCATCCGCTGTTTCTCTCTCTCTCTCTCTCTCTCTCTCTCTCTCTCTCTCTTTCTCTCTCTCTCTCTCTCTCTCTCTCTCTCTCTCTCTCTCTTTCTCTCTCTCTCTCTCTCTGGCTCTATCTCTGTGTGTGTAGGTGGGTGGATGTTTGTGTGTGTGTGTTATGCGTGTGTGTAGCTATGGGGAGGCGGGTAGTTGTGTTTGTATGTGTATAGGTATAGGTGTTTGTGTGTGTGTGTGTGTGTGTGTGTGTGTGTGTGTGTGTGAGTTTGTGTTTGTTTTAAAACAGAATATTGGACTTGGCCTGGAACTTGCCAACCAGCTAATTCTAGTGATCTACCCAGGTCCGATTCCTCGGCTCTGGGTCTATAAGCGCATGGTTGTAAATCCTCCTAGCTTTGTAAAACCATGACTTCTGGGGGCTTGAACTCGGGTCCTTGTGTTTACGCAGGAAGCCCTTTACTGACCGCTGTCTCCCCAGCCCACTGTCCTCTTCTCATGTGACCCATCTTCATAGATGGTATTCTCTGTTTAAATAGCACCTCCGTCCACAGACAAATTAGCTTACATCTTCCAAACCCCTTTGGATATTCCTTTGTCCTATAGTTAGAAACAACCTTCTCGATGCGACTCTGTTTACTCATTTGCCACAGCCTGGCTACTAAATGCTGGGTGCTGTGCCTCCAATACAACCAAGTCACTGCCTTTTTAGGCTTCTTGAAGTGTACTTTCTTTAGTCTCCGTTTCCTTCTCTTCACATAAGTGCCATGAGGGCAGACCACAGGCACAGCCATGTGTGTATTGCCACTTGTCACAGTAGAATATCCATTAAGTATTTGTTAAAACTATGAACAAGCTATCCTTTCCAGTACTCTATAATACAACATACCTTGTGCATGTGTCTTCAGGTCTCCTGTTTTGTCTGTTAGCATCTGAGTCTGAAATGCTTCCAGAGAGACATGTTTGAAAGGGTGACCTCAGGTCAGTGGTGCTATTTTAGAAGGTTCTGGAAACTGAGAGTCGGGGCCTAGTTGGCAGAGATAGGCTCCCAGAGATGGCAGGTTGAAGGGCATCCCAACACCCTTGCCTCATTCTGATTCTGCTTGGTGGAGTCTGTGCTTGGTGTGTGCCAAAGCTGAGATCCAGGGCTTGCTGAACGCATGTGCGTGTGTAGCACAGTCTGCAGGGCTTTCCCCATGTAGGTCATGGAATATGGAAGAGATGGCCATGAACGCAGTCCAGCTATGTGGTCACTTAGCATTGGAGATAGTCACCAGAGGCTGGTAATTTCCCCTCCCCAGGTCCTAGGACAGTGCCCTTGGCTTGTCCTGGGTCGTGAGCAGGAGAATGAAGACAATCTCGGGCCTAGCCTTAGATTTACTGACGGTTACTTCTTGGGCTGGACCCTTTTCTGGGAATTGGTATGTACATCTATAGAGCAGGAGTAAATATGGGGAGACGTGGGAATTTTTGCTTCTTTGTTTCCTCAAAGCCGCATAGTTCCAGAAAAACCCTGCTGGAGGAACCACATTCTTCTGCACGGCTCATGGCAGAGATAGCTCTGGTTCGATCGGAGCCATTGGGCGTACCAACCTGCGTCCTAGACTCCTGGGAACTGTTTTGGCATTTGGGGGAAAGGTTTTAGCGTGCTAGTTTCTAGCCAGCCTGGCTTCTGAGTCTTAGCAGAGAAAGCTGGCAGAGGAAGGCCACACACCCTCCCCTGTCCTTGCCTGGTGGTAACACTTCAGTAGACTCTCTAATGAGCTTACACTCCTCCCAAAAGCCAGGCTTGTTTGCTTCTCCTGGGAGCCTGGCACCGATCCCTAGATGCTGTCATTGTCTTGGGGACAGACTCCCCTCCCCCAGTGCCCTAAGTGTCTCACTCTGGTAGACCAGGCAACTTTGTACCAGACCGGGCTCCTACTCTAGGGACCTGGGGTCACAATTCTCCATCCTTGTGGCTACTGAGAGGGGCTCGGAGAAACTTAGTTGGGTATGAGTGAGTGTGCCCCTAAGTGTGTCCATGTCTGCCCGTTCCATCTGGAAAGTTCTCTGGCTGGTTTTGGGGGTGGCGGTGATCTGCAGATTCTTCATCCGCAACTTGTTGTATTTCTCTTCCAAGAGAGGCGGGGGTGTGGTTGCAAAATAAATCTTAGTTTTTATTATTTTTTTTTCTTCTCCCCAAAGAAATCATTGTGTTGTTATGTAGGAGAGCCTGAACTGCTGACGTTTTTATGGGCCCGCCGCTAGAGAAGACTGCCCTGTCTGCCTGGGCCATCCAGAGGGTCCATAGATTTCTTTCTCTCCTCCCATTGCCGCCCCCACCCCCTTTCTCTCTCGACAATACAATTTCAGTTCAATACTTGTCCAGAATTCCCAGTGGGGCTACCTAGGCACGAGGGGGTGGGCCTGGGGGGAAGATGACATCATATCTTTGCCAGAGGATTGGCTGCTCCCAGGCTTCAGGAATGATATCATCTCTGCTTGGACCTCCCCCCCTCTTTACTTCTAGTTCTTTACTGGCTGGGTAAGGGCCCCCACCACAGGATACCCCGTTGCCTTGGAGACCACAAGTTTTCAACCTTGTTGTCTGAAGGGCTGGTCATTCATTATATGTGTGACATGGGGGTAAAGGGTGCGGGGAGGGAGCCCCGGGCGGGACGGTTTTGAGGGAAGGCTGTGGACAACAAACTAATGAACAAACATATGTTTCACGCATGAGAAGCCGTCAGAGATGGCAGCGAGGGAAAGGTCACGGCAAACGGCACCCAGTACACGGAAAACTGAAGACAGAATTCTAAAGGCAGACAAGCAGTGGCCAAAATATTGTGGAAAGTAGCCGCCCCCTCCCCGAGACAGCTCATTAGGAAGGCTGCGGAGTCCGAATCCCAGGAGGTGTGTCGGGAGGGGGTGGTTGAGGCTCTTTGGACAAGAGGCCAGCTCCTCTGTCCCCTGCTGAATGTGGACACCGAAGCAGCTGTGTCCGGAAACCAGCCTGTCTCAGGCGCAACAAGAAGCTTCTTGGAACACTGAGCCAGATAAGGACCCACTGCCTGTAACTCCAGAGACTGTGGGTAACTCCAAGAATTAAGGCGTAGCCCCTCAGTTCCCATGGATGGAGGAGGGCAGAATTGCTCACCGAGGTTATGTGTATAGAGCGTTTGTGCCCTGCTGTCTCACCGACTTGTTCATTGCCTATGAGCATGGATCTCTGAGACTGGCTGGAACTTGCTGTAGAGACCTGGGTGACCTGAAACTTGCTATGTAGATCAAGCTAGCCTTAAACTTCCCGTGATCCTTTTGCCTCTACCTCCAACGTATTGGGATTTCAGATGTGCACCATCACTGGCTTCCCCCGGAAAGTTTAAAGCCAACAGCACTCAAGTTCCCTTTAGTTCCTACCTTGCCTGCTTTCCCACAAAAGCACTTGATCTCACTCAGTGACAGATGGCGCCTTAGGTGATTTTGTCATTGCGCGAACAGCATGGAAGACCATGATCAGAGCTAGGGTGTCTGTCACACTACGTGGTCCCTTAATGCAACCAGACACAGTAAACCCAGGTTCCAGGAGGCAACTGCTGATGCTGGTAGTGTCTCTTTAAAGAGGAGTGCATTATAAAAGAACAAGAATAGTACTGTAGTAAATATATGGCCACTAACATAGTTGTTCCGTCTCTTTGTCAGGCATCAGGTGTGTGCTACGGTTTTATACTCCTGGCAGAGCAACAAGCTTAGTTGTGCCTTTGTCACTAAAAACACATGACTAACACATTGCATCATGATGTGTAGGGACTATGGGGTTGCTGCATGAAGGGAATTTTTTAGTTCTGTTATTGTCTATGGGATCATGGTCATGTGTTCAGTCTGTCATTAGTTGAAACTAAGTGACACACAACTGCTTATTTATGCATATCCACAAACATATATACCAGTCACATGCATACACACAGTGTGTCTGCACATATGTGTATGTCTATATGTCTGTGCATATGCACTGTGTATATGTGTGTGTGTGGTATATATGTATGCTATGAGTGTGCACAGGAGGCCAGAAGAAATACCCTGATTTATCAGTTTTCATTTTATTCCCTAAAGATAAGGTCTCTCACTAAACTTAGAGCTAGGCTAGCGCTCCACACTGCTGGAGTTCAAGGCACATGTTCAGCCGTACTGACTTTTTCCTTGGGGGCTGGGGATTTGAACTCAGGTCCTCATGCTTGTGCAGAAAGTGCTCCTAGCCCCAGCCCCTTTTATTTAAACACAGATGCAGAGCCATGCCTCTGTGGACCCTGATGTGTCTCTGTGTGGTTGTACTTCCTCACTCCTGTTGTTTGACATTTCCAAATGTTTTGCAGGATGTAGGCATTACAAATATCCTTGGGGGTGAGGGAGGCTATTTGGGAACCCAGTCATTAGGGAAGATGTTCCAAATGGCAAATGAATAAAACTGCGGAGGTGAAGTGACCGGATGTCTGTCATCTCACAGAAAACAGGGTGTGCATTTGTCCCCAGTGGGGCAGTGACCTGAATCCTGCTGGCGTCTTGTGAGTCATGTGTTCTGCCTTGCTCTGTTTCTTAGACATAGAAAGATCTCCAAGACCTCAGAACGGGGAGTGTTCCTGGGAAACCTCCCATCTACCCTCTGCCCATCTAAACCAAAAATTAAATATAAGTTCCATCCAAGCTTTCACCTCAGAAATCATGTGCTTAAAGCCAAAGTCATTATTTCCCCCAAGTGTGTCTTCTACTTCCCTTTAAAGTTCCTGTATCTGTCCCCAGGATGGCTATTTCTATCCAAGCTAGAAAATGTGTAGGGTTCCCCCCCCATTTTTCTATATCTATGTGTTTGTGTGTGATATGCTTGTTTATATTTGCATGTTTGCATTTGCGTGGGCATGTATGTGTGCCTGTGTGTGTGGTGTGCATGCTTGTATCTCTGTGTGTTTTATGTATGTGTATGATGTGCATGCTTGTATATGTATGTGTTTTGTGTGTGTGTACATGCTTATATATCTGTGTGTGGGGTATGTGCGATGTGTATGTTTGTATCTTTGTGTGTATGCATGCTTGTATCTGTGTGTAGGGTGTGTGTGTGATGTGTATGTTTGTATCTCTGTGTGTATGCATGCTTGTATCTGTGTGTGGGGTGTGTATGTGTAATATGCATGCTTGTGTGTGTGTGTGTGTGCCTGTGGAAGCCTGAGGTTGATGCTAAGACTCATCCTCCCTTACTCTTTTGCTTTATTAGTTGAAGCAAGGTCTCTGAGTCCCACCCAGAGGACACCAATATGTATATAATCTTGCCAGCCAGCTTGCTCTAGGGATCCCTGTCTCCCCATTCTTAGGTGGGTTACTGTGTTCACCAGGCATTTCTGTGGGATCTTGGGATCATAACTCTGGTCTTCATATCTGGAGAGCAATATCTTTAACCACCAAGCCATTTCCCCATCCCCACGGAGGCTTTTTTCACTGACCCTGCTACGGCGCTCTTTGAGAGACCCACCAAGAAATCCGTTTTTTTTTTTTTAATTTGACCACACCACTCTGTCCATCCTTGCCGCCTTCAAAGTTAAATGTATTCCAGCTAAATCAAATGAGAAGCTTAGCTTTTCAGTCACACCAACCATGCTTCACAAGCTCAGGAGCCCTCAGTGACGAGCGCCTACCTACCAGAAGCTGTAGTCACAGGACATGTCTGCCATTGCATAAGGTCAGCAGCGTGGGCCTGATCCAACCCGATTGCTCCATTGCTATAATCTTTAGCTGGGTGTCTGGCTTTGTGGGCCAACATCCTCATAGTTCCTACCACCTTGAGCTGTGGGGGCCTTAGATCAGTGAATTCTGGTAAGTTCCTTGGCTTACTGTTTGGGACATCATTACCAATTAGTTATGGCCGGTACCATCTGCATGGAAGTCTGTTGCTGGCTACCGATGTGGGCCGATGACCTGATCATGGTTCTGTATTGAATTGTTTTTGGTAACGGCAGTCTTAGCACCTTAGCTTACTGTTTGGGACATCATTACCAATTAGTTATGGCCGGTACCATCTGCATGGAAGTCTGTTGCTGGCTACCTATGCGGGCTGATGACCTGATCATGGTTCTGTATTGAATTGTTTTTGGTAACGGCCAAGGATCCTCTTTGATCTCCCAGAGAGCACCTGTGGAGCCCATCCTTCCGTCACCCTCTAAATTCCTTTGAAAAGCTAGAAGTCTCTCCTGTGAAAAAGAGGGGCTTATGTGGGAGCTAAGATGGGGCTGTGAGATCAGGGCTGAATCCTTGTGACCTCCAGGCTGAACCCTTAGTCTTGGTCTACCAGGGGACCAAGGACATTCTGTCTTCTCCCTTGTATCTGGAGCAGCAAGCAGAGACTCCGCAATGAGGCTGAATTAGCCTAGCATTCCTCCCTGGTGACCTAATGAGCCGGCATAACTAAATGACCATTAGACAGAAAGTTTGTGTGAACTGCAATAGAAACGTTCCTCGGAACTTCCTGAAAAGGGAGATAATCTATCTAAATAGCTTCCTGTCTTTCTGCTGCCAAGCAGCAGCCGACTAGATTCTCCTACTGGGGAATTGTGTAGCATGCGGTGATCTAGACCCTCCCTGCTTGGGGGAGTGAGTGGGCCATGAGGCTCTCCAGATGCAAGGGGAGTGTGGAGACAATTGTTCCAGCCATCTTTCTGAGCTGAGAGATTAGGAAGGCACAGGGAAGGGGCAGTGAAGGAGGGGTCTCCAGACTCCTGGGGCAGAGAGGGCAGCTATTAGGCCCTGTCCTCAGAGCCTGGGGCAATCTTTCGCTCTGATTCTTAGAAACCTCCGTTCATGTCTTAGCAGGAGAGGGAAGAACAGATTACTTCCTGCAAACCCCTGTGTGTGTCTCTTCCGAAGACCTTTCCCTTGCTATTAAAAACATGTTTGGGGGCTTTGCTTTATATGGAAACTGCAATTTAACATAAGCAAACCGCAAAATGGAAACCAGAAAGGCTCCAGTACGTTTGCTGGGAGCCCCTCATGAACTGTGGGTGAGGCAATCCCCTCTCAGGTCACGTGGTGCGTCCCCCACCCAAGTCTTACTTCCCAGAGGTGTGGGTGGTGGGACAAGGGAGGTGGGGAGGGCGAGGAGGATGCACACGGTGTCCTTGGAGACTGACTCTAACAGACGAGGCTAGCTGCCTATTGCTCTGGAAATGTCTCAGGTGTGAATATGGGTCTCTCCCTCTCAGCAGCTTCTCAAGTATCCTTCCTGCCCCCTATACCAGCCCCATGACAGCTTTTCTAGGGATGTGAGCTAGAGATAGTCTTTCTCTCTGTGTGTCTCTCTCTGTGTCTCTCTCACACATACTCATTTTTATATTGCACTTTATAAGTTATTTGAAAAATCTTTTCATACAACATATTTTCATTGCATTCTTTCCTCCCTCCAAGCCCTCCCAGGTCCTTTCCAGCTCCCTACCTACCCAACTTCATCTTCTCTTTCTCCTAAAAAACAAAAGCAAAAAAACAAAACCCCCACAACTAAGGACAGGGCCTTGTCAGGCTGTGTCTGCTCTCCACTGAGAGGAGTCACCAGGGGGCCTGACATTCATTATGGCGGCATTCATGGGACCCTGCAGAGTGACTCTCTAACCTGAGAAAAGAGAAACTGAGGCTCAAGTAAAGCAATGCTCAAAGTTCCAGAAAGCAGAGGGAGGAGTTGCCTTCAAATCACGGCCAGTGGGCTCCCTAGGCTGCCCTGTCCTCTGTCCCTCACTGAAGTCATCGAGATAACCAGACCTTATTGCTCTCTGGACTCTCAGGGTGGTGTTGGCAGGACCTGTGGGTCCCCAAGTCATACGCTCTTTGGTTTCCGTTAATGACAACGAAAGAGTATGTCCTGTTCAGTGTCAGGAGCTACATGGGCAGTGCCTAATGGCGACACGCGCTAGCGGCTACCATACTGGGCCTTTCCAGCACAGAGAGTTGTGTGGGGCAGGGCCAACACTGACCTTGACCACAAGCTCCTTCTTTGCCTGGCTCTGACAAGCTTTTAGATAGAACAGGAGAAGGGGAAGAGTGGTCAGCTCTTCTCTACACACAGGCTGGCTCTTCCTGTGGGAACGTGTCCCCCCACCTCTCAGTGCAGTGGAGAGGAGCGACAGAAACGACAGAATGAGCTGAGGTGGGACCTGGTGTTTTCCCCCCGATATTCCTAAGCAACGGAGTCCTAAAATCTTCAGGGCTAGCCACAGAAACATTGTTTACCAGGAAGAAAACACTTGAAAAGGAGAATATTTGGCGGAAATGTGCTGGGATTAACAGGTTTCACCCACCTCCCCCCCCCCCCCCCCCCCCCCGTTTTAATGCTGTTTTGTTTTTCTTCTGGGTTGTTCAAGGTACTGACCTAGCATTAGCCCCCTTTGCCAAGAAACTCTTTCCCTGCCTAATTAGCCTGTGGTATTGTTCCTGGGTTCTGGGAAGGGAGGGGAGGGGGAGGGGAAGGCAGAGGGCCGGGCTGGGCCTGGCCAATGGGGAGCTGCAATTAGTTAGAGGGGTTGTGGGGAGCCAGGGCCGGTCATTAGATGCAGAGGTCTTGAAAAATCCCTCTGTAATTAATTTTCTCCTGCATTAATTAGAGCGCTGCTGGAATGAGGGGCAGGGAGGGATTTGTTGCCCTGGACGGCTTTTCAGGGCGACTTAAGGGAAAGATAGAAATCGTCTCGAGAACAGGCTGAGTGCAGGCCTGCGTTGTTGGGAGAGTTTGGCCTTCGCAGGAGAGCTCGGCTGAAAGCCAAGGATACAGGGAGGCCCATAGTTGATCCTAACCTGGACTGGGTCATGGTCCATGGCTCAGAAGGAACCCAGAGTGTGTATGTGTGTGCCTACGTGCGTGTGTGCTTACATGTGTGTTTGTATGTGCGCACTATACACGGCACAAGGATCTCTGCTTCTCATACATTTGGACACTGCCTACAAGAGCTTCTTCAGTCTTCCTCTTTAAAAACAATATGGTGTGTGTGTGTGTGTGTGTGTGTGTGTGTACATGTGGACCTGTGTGTGTGTGTGCATGTTTATGTCTGTAGAGACCAGGGGTTAATCTCAGATGTCTTCCCCAGTTGTCGCCCACTTTGTTTATGAGGTGGGCTCTCTCATTGGTTTAGGACTGGCTAATTCGGCTAACCTGGCTGGCCAGTGAGCCTGAGGGATCTGACTCTCTAGGGGTGGAGTTACATGTGAGCAGACCACCAGGCTCAGGGGGCTCCTGTGTTCTTAGAGATTGAACTCAGGCCCTCAGCAAGCACGTTATCAACTGAGCCATCTCCCTGGCTCCTCTCACTCTTTACCCATCTTACAAGTGTAGTCACAGTTACTGTAGATTAGAGCATTGCTTGCTTGAATCCCCTCACACACTCCCATTTCCCCCTGAACAGAGACATGGGTATTTCTCTTTGCCTTTTCTGCACTGTAGACATTCCATTATGACTGTTCACTGACACGTGTACTGGTAAGCCTTATAGAAGAGGGCTCCAAGAAGAAACATTTTTAAAAGAAACTTCATTTTTTAAAAGAAAGTTTATTTATTCACATATTTTGTGTATTTAAGTGCTCTGCCTTCATGCACACCAGAAAAGAGAATCAGATCCCGTTACAGATGTTTGTGAGCCACCATGTGACTAGTGGGAACTGAACTCGGGTCTTCTGGAAGAACAACTACAGGTGGACTTTTCTTTCCCACCCACCAGTTCCCAAATGACCGACATGGAGACTCAATATACATGTAAATGTTCAGTCAATAGCTCAGTTTTGTTACTAGCTAACTCTTACATTTATGTTAACCCATATTTATTATTTATGCTTTGCCATGTGGCTTGGTCCCTTTGCTCAGTACAGCCTGAACATCTTGCTTCGCCCTGCTTCTGCTGGTGACTCCCAGCTCAACCCTTCTTGCACCCAGCATTCTCGGTTTGACTCTCCTGCCTGACTCTATCCTGTTCAGCGATTAGCCAATCACAGCAATGCATCTTCACACAGTGTAAAGGGATATTCCGCAAGCAGTCAGTGCTCTCACCACTATGCCATCTTTCCAGCCTCCAAGAAGATTCTAATGAAAGCGACTGCCAAGCCCTGAAGCTCTAGTATACTAACACTGACTGGGGCATGAGCAATAAAAACCAGAGACAGATGTTGAGGCTCAACCTGAGGATCAGAAAATCAGAGCGGCCAGCCACTGGCTGTTACCTCTATCTCAAACCAAAATGGCGATCCTGCCTCCAGGAATCCACAGAATGAGATGGGGCGTGAGACCTGTTTCCTGCTATCTTAAATTCCTCTCTACTGCTGGGATTAAAAGCGTGCACCACCACCACCAGGCCTGTATGGCTGACTAGTATGGCTGCTTTTCATGGACCTTTAGGCAAGCTTTATTTATTAAAACATAAACAATATACCACTATAAATGACATTTGGGACAGCAAATCAATACGCTTTTAGAATTTGATGCTAATTTCCTGGTTCTGTTAGCCATTTCTCTAAAATATTAAAATGAGTTAAATTTCTTCAAGGCTTTGTTTCAGATGGATCTTAGTAATTTGATCAGTGTAGTGCGAGCTCTAATGGGTCTGAATAATAAAAACCCAGAGTCAGATATTGGGGTAAATGCTGAGAGATCAGAAAGACGAAGAAGCAAAACCACAGCCACCTTACCTACTCAACTTCCCAGTCAAAAAGAGAGCTCCTCCTGACTCCTGCCTTAGCACTTCCTCTCTCCGCCCAGGCATATCATTTCCTGTTTGTCTGTACAGACCTCCAGACCTCTATGGTTAGCTAGTGGCTAGCTCTGCCTTCTGATCTTCAGGCAAACTTTATTTGTGCAAACAGGATATCACCACATTTGGCTTAATTGGCCTGCTATGATAGCTGGTGGGTCTTATTCCATAATCAGTAGTTGGAGGTCTTCTAGCTTAGTCAACACCTTCAACGTGTTTGTTGCATGGATTTTTGTCCAAAGAGGGAAGGTTCGTCTGTTTATGTCCGCAATTCTTCCCACAGTAGTCAGTCAAATTGGTGATTCAGAGGCAGGCTTAGGATCTGGGCTCAAAACGAAGCATTTTCTTCTCTGGTTGTTCCCCGCAATAGACTGAGCACTTCAGTAGGAAGACATGGCGTGGGTTGGATGGCTGAACCACTAATGGAGTAGGAACTGGGGGACTGAAAGGAAAGTAGGGGTGACAGAAGGTGGCCTGGGGGGAAGGGAGCAGCTCTACTCCCTGTAATTTTCTTTCTGTTCTACTTTGGTTTGGTGACTTATTTCTTCGTGATTAGAAGAGAAAACACAAGAGAAAAACCCGAAGAGTGTGGACGCGCATTCTGTGCAGAAAGCGGTGCTGGGAATGCAAATGATAAGAGGGCTGGGTCTCCTGGAAGCTCTGGAAGCCATCAGTGTTCTGGAAGGCTCCTGGTGCCCTCTTCCCCTGGCCCATCCCTAGCACATTCTTCACAGCAGCTGCTTCGACTCTTCTCTCCCCTCCCTGGCTTCGCAGTCCGCCCCCACCATTCACAGGAGATGATCTCACCTCCAGCCCTTGGGAGAGGCCCTGGCCACCACTCTAAACTGACTCCAAGTGGCCCATAAGCCTGTGTCCCTGGGCACAAAGACCCCGAAATCTTCGGTTGTGGGTAGCTGACTCGTTTTCTCTCAAATTTGATTGCCTTATGTACATGTAGAATGGGGGTTGTTGTAAGGATTAGTTTCAACACTTTGGGGAACTTGCACGGAAGCAGGAAATAATTGTCTAGACAAGTATCACCACTACCATTACCATCATTGCCATCACCATTACTACCACCACCACCACTCCCAACACCACCATCACTATTACCTCCATTATCTCTACCACGACGACCGCACCACCATCCCCACCGTCACTCATCAACTGTCTACTTATAGCAAGGTTTGCTTGTATGTTAGCCGTGTTTCTTTTGACGTTTGTCTTCCGCTAAGTGCTGCTCTCGAGAATCTTCCTCTTGGGGTTCAGACACACTTGAGTCCCATTTAACTTTACAGATACGGGGCTGGAAAGATGCCTCCGTCAGTCAAGTACTTCCTGTGCTAATGTGAGGACCCAAGTTTGATCTCTGGCATCCACCCAAAAGCTGAATGTGGCGACGCGTTTCCGAAACTCCATCCTTTGGATGGGGAGGGACAGGGCTAGGCATATCTCTGGAGCTGGCTGGTCAGCCGGTGCAGCTGGATTGGTGAGCTCCAGATTTAGTGAGAGACACTGTCTCAAAGGAAAGGTGAAGCGATACTGAGAAAGACACTTGATACTGGCTTCTGGTCTTCACAGACACACATGCTCACACCACACACATACTGCAACCCTTCCTAAATGCCTGTTTTCTTGATTATAACCTCAAAGCAGTCTCCCCCTCTTTCCTTCCTCCACTCCCAGATTTATCCAGCGTCATCTGTGGTTATTGACCCCACTTCCTCCCCTCCTACCCATTCCTCATCCCACCGCAATTGCCTTCTGTCCCTACTGTCCAAAGGAGATGGGACTTTCAAAAGATTTTCTAATTGCATCTTCCAGCCCTAATCAGTCCTTCGGGAGCATCTGGCTCTGCGGAGCCTACCAGCCGTCCTCCAAGCTTCTTCCCAGGCACCCCGACTCTGCTCCCTCTTGCACAGGATTTAATCTCATTTGCCTGTGTCCCCCAAGCATCATCTCATCTTTTCTCTTCTGGGGTGATCTCCCTAGGGTCTTACCTAGGAGTCTGGCAAGTCTGTGCCTCCAGCGCTCACCCATGTTCCCCGCTGAATGCTCAGTACCGGCTTCTCCTCCTTCTATGCAAGGCGTTGGGGCAGCATCATTTCCTGGCTTGAGGATCCATGGCCCTTGTGATAATGTGTAATGATCTCAACTGTGTCCCCAGCTTTTTAGTAACGGGTCCTCTTTAGTTTGTTTAGTACCCTGTCACTCCTATACTCAACACTGTCCATACCTGACTGTCCAGGAACCTTTCCTGGGAAGGTTCTGGACCCTCCCGTCCCCAGCCTTTGCTCTCCTTGCCCCCTGGTCCTGTACTTTAGATTTTGCTTGTTTGCCAAGGGTCTGTGTATGAGAGATGTGGTTGGTCCTTAGCATGGCGACTGATGGAACCTTTAGGAGGTAGGACATAGAGAGGTCTTGAAACCATTAGGATCATTGGAAGGGAATAACAGTTTCAAGAGTGGATTGTGAGCAAAGCCTGAGCAGGGTCCCTGAACCACCCTTTGATTTCCTGTCTGCTGAGAGAGTGATGCCTTCTTCCCACCATGACGTTATGCAGCCTGCTGCTCTGGAGGCTGAGCCAGTGAGGCTCCCTAATCTTAAACTTTGAAACTCCAAAATAGTGAGCTAACTAAGTCACATTTTTTTTTCCCTTTATAACTCAGATATCTCAGGGATTTTGTTAGGGTAATAGAAAGGTATCTGATGCCCCCTACCCAGAAGCTCTTTCTGCATCTCTGCCCCTGTCCTTCATGCGTTAGATCAAATTCTGCACCTCCCGAAGCATCCCTCTACTCACTGTCAGAATGTATACCTTCCTTCTCTCAGGTGTATTTCACGGCTTCAGCTTCTCAGCCAGCACTACCTACTGAGCCATCTCGCCAGCCCCGAGAACCAGACTTAATACCCAAAAGGAAAATGAGTCCTTAAACAGACAGTTGACTACTGAGTGTGGGTTGGAGGGTTGGAGGCGGGGGCTGAGTGTAAATGTCTTCTTTCTTGGTTATGGTATGCGGAGGATTTTATAAGATTTATAAATCTTTATGAAGATTTTTTACAAGGACTCAATGGAACTCCTAATTTTTTCAATGCAGCATCTCATTCTTTCCCCATCCCTATCTGCCAGGATGCTGGGACACCTGAAGAAAGCTGCCTTGCTTATTATCTTTTGGGTCACCTAGCAGTAAGGTCAAGGCAGTTTAGGGGAATCAAAATCAGGAACCAAAGGAGGACCCTGGAAGAGCCCTTAACTCACTGGCTTTTCTTGCTAGATTGGATGGTTTTAACTGAGTTTCCCACCCTTTGTTTAATTGGTTATCAGAATAAATGACAAGGAACTTGAGGTCCCTGGAGGGCCACTGTCATTGCATAGTCTCCTTACTTATTACCTGTCATGGAAATGGCACTGCACTTCTTTTCTGGTCCAGGACAAGTGCTTGGTGTCTAAAATGGATTAGACAAGGATTTCCTGTTGGAAACAAACCAAAGAAGCTGGGACTGAGAAGAGATGGGAGTCGGTAGCAGGACCCGTGCCTGGTAATGACTGTGTACTTACCCAGGTGAGTGCATGGTATAGAACTGCAGTCCTAAGGAGAGAGATTTCCAAGGGTTGTGCGTGTAAAGGCATACATTTTTATTGGATGCTATCGGTATAGCATGTGCCTTCCTTTATCTACCAAAAAAAAAATCATGTTTCCCTTTGAGCACTCCCAAGTGTGCAAAAAACATAGTTCATTTTCCTTCTCTCTCCCTATTGCCCTATGAAACACATTAGCAAGGAGATACATTGGTAGGATGAGGTGCCCACTTCCTAGAAGCCTCTGTAGCCATGTGATTGGGAGAGAGAGAGAATCTCCACTAAGTCACCAACAGAGTTAAGTGTGTTGTGTCTGGCTTTAAGGTGTCTGGCTTTAAGGTGTCTGGCTGTCTCCCTCACACACCCTCATTTGCATGAAGGGGTGAAGTGGGGGGTAGGTCAAGTCACCCAGCCTTTTAGAAGACGGGATCATGGGCTCCATGTTCACATTGATGGCTCAATAGAGAGATGGCTACAAGAGTCTTACTTCCCTCCATCCTGCCTACGGTCTTCCTCATTAAAGTTATTTGAGACTATTTGGGGCTGGGAGGGATTTAAATCTTTTCAGCTGGGTGTCAGTGAACTAAAAATGGATTAACTATTAATTTTCATTTTTTTTAAAAGGGGAGATGCGACTAGACCTATTAGTGATAGAGATAGAATGCTAGAGAGCTTGCTTAGTACATGAAAGGCCGTGAGTTTGCCCCCTGGTGCAACACACACACACACACACACACACACACACACACACACACACACTTTATTAGAAAAACAGTCACTGCCCATTTGCTGACACTTTGTCTGTACTCCTTTTGCATTACGACAGTGGAGTCGAGTAATTGTTACACGGACTACTCGGTTCACAAAGCACAAACTGCCCTCAACCTCGCCTACCCAGGAAAACTGCAACCCCTTTCAGTCCATTGCTTAAGTATGGGGCATTGTGGATAGGGCATTGTGTGTGGAGGGAATGCCATTTGGCAGAATGCTTATTTCACATTATGAGGTCCTGCATTCCATCTCCAGGCCCCCAGAAGCTGGGTGTGATGGCCCACACCTGCAATCCCAGCTCTGAGAAGACAGAGTCAGGAGGATTGTAATTTTAAGGTCATCCTTGATCCTTGACTACACAGTGAGTTCCAGGCCAGTCTGAGATACATGAGACCATGTTTCACAAAAAATCACGTGTGTGTGTGTGTGTGTGTGTGTGTGTGTGTGGTGTGTGGTGTGTGTGTGTGAACTCTTAAACCATAAAGCAGAAAATAAAAAGCCACCTATAACTCTATCATCCTTTAATAAAAATAATATTTTACTATGTTTGCATTTAGCCTTTTCTACACACATGTAAATTATAAGCAAGTGTAATTACGTGATTTAAGTAGCACTCTATTGGGCTTCACATCTTATTGTGTGTGCTTATGATCTGAATTTTAGGGTGATTAGTTAACATGCCCTTAGACCTACCTTGATCATGTGACATGTGCGTGTGTGTGTGTTGTGCGTGTATGCACGTGTGTTACTGAGAATTAAATCCGGAGCTTCACACATGCTGGGCAAGTATTCTGACACTGGGCGACATCCCCAGTCCTTTAGAACCTTTCTAATACAATCCACGACACCACCCAGCTCATAAGCAATGCTTAAAGATTTCTAACTCAGAATACCAGGGGCTATCACGAATGCCTCTAAACAGAAACCCTTCTCTGGTTCTTGATTGCTTCCCTGAGATAAATTCCCACAAGTGGAGTTACTGGGTTAAGGGGTCAGGACAATTTTCAGGGTCTTGATAGCATATTGCCAGATTGCTTTCCTGAGAGATTGGATCAATTTATGCTCCCACCAGCAATGTCTGAAATTGCTGCCTCACCCTCCTCTTGCCAGCCCCGAGGACTATCATTTTAAAAAGTTACCAAATTGATAGGCAAAAATTGCATTTTGTTGTTTTGATTTGAATTTCTTTGATTACTGGTGAGGCTAAACATTTTTTTTTCATTTGTTAAACACTTCTTCATATGTTTATGGCCAAAGGGAATCTTAATAATGGTCTCCAAGTGTGCAAAGGGGTTATTTGGTAGATTGAGACCAGCTGTTCTCCAAAAGAAAATGGAGATGTTTAAGTTCAGCAAGGACTCAGTCAGCCAAGGGTCCTTCCATGCAGGATGGGCATCTAAGTGATCAAACTCCAGGGATAACTGTGGTGCTGCCCAAGACCTCTTTCTCCCAGGTTCAAGGATACCCGAGAAAAATAGCTGCAAATTGCTGACTGCTCATGAGTGTCGGATTTGTCTGGCATTTACATATGTTTGTATTTAAATGCTTGCAAACACTCTATCAGAAACATGGACATGGACCTATGTTATTATCAATTATGCCATGTAGGCCTGAAATGTTCATCCTAAAATCCTAGTTTTGTAACTGCTCTGAGGGATGCAGTCAGTGAACTTTCCCTGCTTGAAATGTCTTTGTAAAAATCCCTATGCAAAATGAAGGAAGTACAAAACTCATCTTTGGTAAACTTCAGCAAGTCAAACCCAGGCCAGCAGCCTGAATGGCTTTTCTGGTTCCCAGGCCTGCCTGCAGCTGGCTTTTCTTCAGTTCAGCTACTCCTGACTCTTTGAATGTGTGGGGGCCCACTCTGCCTTACTGGAAGCCCCCTGTCCCTGAGGATTTAACTGCCATGATGTACTTACACATTCAAATACACATGATTCTTTGGACATGTTTTGTGATTTTTCCATCATAGAATGAGTGATTATTTGAAACTCAATCCCTTACTTTAGAGCCATCACCCTAAGAAGAAAACAAGGGATTCAGGCTTGCACATCAATTTATCTATTGAGCTCCATGGAATCTCACAGCAGAGACTCAGAACAAATGTCTCTTGATTGAATAAGTTGTGAACGAGTGAATGAATGAGAGGTTCTAAGCTCCCTGCAGCTGTCTCTCGGTCCTGCATGCTCTTAGCATGGCTGTCAGCCTTGCCCTGGGTTTCTCCTCTGCCTATCTCTCTGTTCTCCCAGATAGTCTTGCCATATTTTCATCCCTTCCCCATGCCAGCATGTTTGGACATCCATGGCATGGGGCTTGTAGGGAACCTGCCCCTCATCTCTCCTGTAGCTGCAGCTCCTGACCAGGATGATGATGATCCATCCCCTGAGTCATCAGTAAGGGACAACTGACGGCTCCAGATCTTCCAATTTCTTCTTGTAGACCTATGTAGGGAGCCACCATGCATGTACCACTTCCGCGGTTGAATAGCTTAGATGGCTTTACATACAACCTCAGAGTTCTGGTCCTCTACCCTTCTTTTGAAGATATTTTTATTATGTTTTATTTATATACTTATTTATTTTCACTTTATGTTTGTACATGTGCATGTTATGTGGAGGTCAGAAGATAACTTTCTGAAGTCAGTTCTTTCCTTCCACTATGTGGGTTCCAGGGATAAAAATTATTTATGTTATGTAGGTGGAGACTGCTTGTCTGTTTCCTGACTGCCCAGACTCGAAATAATCACTCAGAAACTATGCTAATTAAATCACTGCTTGGCCTATTAGCTTGTGCGTATTTCTAGCTAGTCTTTACATCGTAAATTAATTCATTTCTATTAATCTGTGCATTACCATGAGGCCATGGCTGACTGGCAAGGTTCTAGTGTCTGTCTCCTCCAGAAACTACAGGGCTTCTCTCTGACTCTGCCTACTCTCTCTCTATATCTCTTCCAGCCTGGCTATATTCTGCCCTGCTATAGTCCCAAAAAAAGTTTCTTTATTCACTAACCAAACACATTCACAGCATACATAAGAGAATCCCACATCACCTCCCCTTTTTCTGTCTAAATAAAATGGAAGGTTTTAACTTTAACACAGTAAAATTACATATAACAAAACAGGTATCAAGCAAAAATTACAGTTACAATATTTATATCTACTTTATCTTTTATCATAACTAAGAAAAATTATAATTATAAGAATTTACTCTTCAACTTTCATCAAAGACCCCAGAAAGATATAGTATTACCTAAGTTAATAGAAAGTGCATTATAAGCAACTTTTAAAACTTTAGAATTGACAGAGACATCTCACTGCCTAGACAGTCACCCAAAATTCTTCTGTAACATTCTTCTAGGCATCCATCTTCAGCCTACAGGCCCACAGTATCTGGTAGACTTTTCCATGAAGTATTTTTATCATTTCCAAAGACAGTTCCACCGATATTGGCAGTTTGTCAGTCACTCTCTTCTGTATCCTGCAGAATGTCTGGCTGACTCTTTCATGAAGCAGGAACCCGAAAGGACTGTCTCACCTTCTTTAGACAACCTCAGCAGTCATTGTTCTGTGGGTCCTGCATGTCCAGATCATACAGCATACCATCAAGCAGTCCAGGCAAGAGCAGTTTCTTGTCCAAATGGCTAATCAACTTCATAAGGAGCCTCTTCAGTATTCATCATCCTCTTGAAGTAGATTGGTGCTGCCAGGAGCAGATGTGTCTCATTGACAAGAAAAGTCCTAAGTTCTAAAAGTGTTTTAATTGCCATATTCTGTAGGTCTTTGAAAGGTTTGAAGAATATCTATCTAACTGAAATATATCTCTATATATGTCAAAAACCTAATTAATGACTACAAGCTTGACTATTATAGACAACTATCTATTAACTGTTACTTCTTAATTACATATTACATTTTTAAATGAGCTGCACAAACACAATAATCAAGAGCAGAAATATACATATAACAAAATTGACCTTAAATTGTATCAATAAACCAAGATCCATACCAATGCAAGCATTTATCTCTATGACATTTCCCCTTTAAATGTAAACAAACATTATAAACAGTTTTTGGGAATTTGGGCATAGTTCTCTCCAAACTGCTTCCTGCTTTATGTTGAAGTATTTTTTTGGGGGGGGGGGTTTATGGAGAACTTTCAGCAGGTCTTGGTTCATCAAACCACATTAGTCTGGAAGAAATTCACAGGTTCTCATTCTCTGTGGAAACAAAAGCAGAACTTCTTTTCCAAAGGAAAATATCCTTAGAACCCAAATTTGAAGTCAAGATCCCTTTAAAGTATATATGTTGGTTTAGCTTAGCAGCCCATGTTACAATGAAATGTCTCTCTGTACTTAGCTCATTCACAGTCAAAAAAGTCAAAGAAAACACAATAATATGCATAATCCAGACTCTCTGTGTATTTTTCATCTTTATGTGGCTCATTTTTCTTTACTCCTTTAATCTATGACTGTCTGTACTCTGTCACTTTGAAGCCATTTACTTCCTTTTATAGCTGTCTATATTCTTTTTCTTCTCTCTCTCAAGTCTACATACTTTTTATTTAACATTGTGACCCATTTAGAGGTCTTTTTTTTTTTTTATCTGAACCTGGCTTTATTGCATATCTGTAATTATCTTTTGACCAGGAGTGCTTTAAAAAAAAAGCTAAGTAGCCATGGCTAGGACCAACTCCATGGTCCTGCCTGTTGGTTCTGCCCAGCCAGTCCAACAGGGCAGAGGCATGTCCACTGCCTCTGAGAGCCATGCACATTGCCCCAGCTCCAGGGCTACAGCAGTTCTATGTCACCATAAAGCAATTTGTAACATGATGCCGATAGAACCCATTTAAATGTTCCCTAGCCAGACCTCCCAAAAAAGTCAGAACTGTTTAGCTGGTGTACCAGGAAGCTTCCATTTTTAAAGAATCTGCACAGTTTTTACTTGCACCTCTCTTAAACGTGTCGTGGCACCCCTGCTCACCACCAGCAAACAGAACCCATTAAAAAAAAATACAACTAAACTTTGATTTTTTTTTGTGTGTCTAGAATTTCTTTCCAAGCTCTCTCAGGTTTTATGTGGATTTAGCTGGCACACATTGGTGTGCTACATCCAGAACAGCCTCAAGACTGCTGGCTGAGGTGATCAAGCCTCACAGAATATTCCAGTAAGGACTTGACCATAATCCTAAACTTTCTTTAGGTCCCCACAAGATTACCAGCACCCCCAACCAGCACGAAAACAACACCCACATTTATCAAAAATGGATTGTGGATTATTTGTCTTTGTTTAGAGTGTTGGTTACAAATTGTTATGGATAATGGTAAGGAAAAAAGTTAAACAAAGGAGATTAGACTCAGAGTTCTTATTTTAAAAAGATAAAAAAAAGGCAGGGGGAAGTAATGTGGGACAATGATCTTGTACCCTGTAAAGATTTGTTACTTGTATGGTTTAGTAAAATGCTGATTGTCCAGTAGCCAGGTAGGAAGTATAGATGGGGTGACCAGAATGGGAGAATCCTGGAAAGAGGAAAGGATCAGTCTTCAGTTGTCACCCAGAAGCAAAGGATGCAAGATGAGACTGCCTCGTGGATAAAAGGTACCAAGTCACATGGCTAACACAGACAAGAATTATGGGTTAATGTAAGATGTAAAAGTTAATTAATAAGAAGCTAACAGGCCTACCAGTTAACAATTAACGTAGGTCTCTGTGTGTTTCTTTGGGACTGAATGGCTACATGATCAGACAGGACAGAAACCTCTACCAATGTCATCAGACTAGGCAGCAGATGTCTTTATGCACCAAGTCATCTCACTGTCCCTGTGCCCTTCTTTTGAAGAGGCATCCCCAGCTGTCTCCCTAACATCAAAGTTCTTCTCTAGAGGTAGGTATGAATTAATGGTAGCCTTCAACCCAGCATCTAAACATGACCTGAGCTCTTTGCTCAGAGAAGAACAAGTAAATGACTAACACAGAGGACTGGCCCCAGGATGTGGTTCTGATTCTTAGTGCTGAGAATCGAACCTAGGGCCTTGTGCACATCAGCACATGATTTATCACTGAGTGACATCCCCAGCAAGTTTTGCTATTGTAGTTAGACTCAAGCTGAGGCTGGGCAGGGATATTCATGGTTACCCAAACACTTTGAACAGTGCCTGGCAGAGAATGGATAGCATGAGATGGTATGGTATGGTATGGTATGGTATGGGATGGGATGGGATGGGATGGGATGGGATGGTATGGGATGGGATGGGATGTCAAACCTGTGTGGGAGGAGTAAAAAGAAGAAAAAAGACTTGGCCTTATATTTGGGTGTATCCTCGAAGAGTGGAAGAGATTACGGTGCTTCTTCATGGACTTCAGATGGCAGAGGACTTGGGATCAGCTCGGCGTCCCATTTCTGTTTTCTCCACCTCATCACTTAGTTGGGATCTCTAGGCAAGTCCTCAAGTTTTTTTCTCCAGAAAAACCTCTAATCTCTGGACAGATGATGAAATGGAGGGATGGAGGAAGGAAACAAACCGTTTCTTTGGAGTGTGATAGTCTAGACTTCTTCACCTTGGCACGTCCATATCTCTAACCTAAGCTGCCCTGATCCCTGTTTTAATTCCTGTTGCTGTGATAAACAATGACCAAAAGCAATCTGGAGGGAATGGGTTTATTTCACTTTTCAGCTTATGGTCCAACCTCAGGGAAACCAAGGCAAGAACCTAGAGGCAGGAACTGAAACAGAGATCAGAGAGGAGTGCTGCTTCCTGGTTTGTTCCAGGCTCATATTCAGCGGCCTCTTTTAGACATCCTGGTCAATTTGCCCAATGGTAGCACTGCCTCCAGTGAGATAGGCCTTCCTACATCATTTAGCAATCAAGAAAACACCCCCACAGACTTGCCCACAAGCCAGTTTGATGAATCCAGCTCCTCAGTTGAGATCCCAAGTCTGTTGAAAACCAAGATCAGCTGTGGCAGATGGAAGTTTCTGGCCTGCCCAATCCTGCAGCCAGTCAGTCCCAACAAAACACACAGAGGCTCTACCTCACTCCGAATGAAGCACAATTAATAAAAACAGAATATTCTTTACAGAGCTTAAGGTGGGGAAGAGAAAGTGAATTCTTCAGTATCTCGGAGACAGAAGACATCATCAGAACAATAATATGAACCACATCACCTGATTCTGAACTCACAACTGTTTCTGAGAGCTTCTCTAGCCCTTAAAACTCTACCAAGGAGCCATGATCCCACATTCTAATATTGTAAATGGGGTAGCTGGGTCTAGAGACATTATAAATGCTTCTCAACCACAATGAAACATGTAGTGTGTGAACTTGGAGTTCCCAGCTTCCAAAATGTGAGGTTGAGTTAGCATTCTCCTGCGGATTCCCTCCCCTGCCCACAGGGATGATGAGCATTATCTTGAGCAAGCAGGGTAAACTTTCTAAGATCTGCCTGTAAATTGGAATGACAATAGTTTCTACTTTCTAGGGATCGAGGATGACTCCAAGCTTGAGCAGTTGGATGAGAGTGCCTGCTCTACCTGAGGCACACTCACATGGAAATGTTATCTCACTCTGAAGATGATGGATGGGTGTTTAGAGTTGTCCCATAGCTCTTACCATCGCAACTACTGCTCTCCTCCAAGATGGAGGCATGTTGACGGATAATCTTTTGTACACTGCAAAGATGCGCCTTTACCAAGGTGCCTTCTGGTTGGTTTAATAAAGCACTGAATACCAAATAATTAGGCAGGAAGAGGTTAGGTGGGACTTTCTGAAGAGAGAGGAACTCAGGGGGATGAATCTAGGCACAGAAGAGGCACCAACGAGACATAGAAGTTGGGCGTAAAAAATGAAAGAGAAGCTGGGTGGTGGTGGCACGCACTTTTAATATCAGCACTTGGGAGGCAGAGGCAGGTGAATCTCTGAGTTCGAGGCCAGCCTGGTCTACAGAGTAAGTTCCAGGATAGCAAGGACTACATGGAAAAACTCTGTCTTGAAAAACAAACGAGAGAGAGGGCGGGGGGTAAAAAGCCACACGACAGAACAAAAATTAAATAAAAGTAAGTTAATTTAAATTATAAGAGCTAGTTGGGAGCAAAATTAAGCTAAAAGTCAAGTTTCATAATTAATAATAAGTTTCTGTGTCATTATCATGGGGGGGCGCTGATGGTCTCAAAAGAAAACCCAACAATAAAGACTGACCACAGCGAACATGTTATAAATAGCCCTTGCCAGGTGGTGTCTACCTTCCACTCCAGCACTTGGGAAGCCGAGGTAGGAGAACGATGAGACCCTGCCTCAAAAGGACTAAGGGTATAGAGCTCAGTAGTGGAATGCTTGTTTTCCATGCACAAGGCCCTGGGTTCCATGCCCAGCCCTGGAAACCAATCAATCAAAAACACCAACAAACAACCTAGACTTTCCGATGTAACCCCTTGATCGCAAGGGGGTATAAAATTTTGCAGGGTTCTTGGCTCTTGCTTCTCTCTTCCCCAAGCCTGTCTTTTGCTCATGAGGCAACTACAAATCAAGATAATGTAACTCAAGTGAGCACTCTTTGTAGGGTATTATTTATGGGCAGGAAATGAGACAGGGACTATTTCCTGTCCCAGGGGGTTCAGGGCCTGTGGTGAACAAATGTAGGACTTGGGGTAGTTCAGAGGGTGGGGATTGGCATGGTGATATGCTTTTGGGTTAAAGGCATAGCCACGAGGTTCTGAGGTCAGCTAGGTACTTCTGGGCTGTTGCAACCAGGTATGGGAAACATCAGCTTACATGCATTTCAGATGACTGACTGTCTGCAAGCATCCTGCAATCACATCCATCACTGGACCCACTCCCCTGCTGTTCTCCCACTTGGCGTCTGATTTCCCACAGCATTTCTCTGCTCCCAGTTGTCCCATTGTGGAATTACAGGATGCTTCTTTCCGGAGCAGCAATTAGAGAGATTGCTTCACTGGACCAAAGCTAGGAGATGCAGCGTCTCTCAAGAAATTGGGTCTTTATTATGAGCTGGACACCTGACCTACAATGTCCAAGGTTATATTTCATCCTGTCATTTTTATGGGCAAGGAGACAGAGAGAATTCAGAGCGAGGATCCTGCAGCTGAGCTTAAATTGAGGCTGTTGGAGCCCACAGACTACTCCGTAACCCATTTGTTCTGTCCCATCCATCCATCCATCCATCCATCCATCCATCCATCCATCCATCCATCCATCTACACAAGCTTGGGTTCTGTGTTGTGCAAAAGACAAACCAGAACAGGACTTTCAAAGGGGCTGAGATCTGGAATCCATCTACAGGAGCCCCGGGGGACATCTCTTCATCCTGCTTCTGGGCTGAGCGGCAGAACAAGTCCTGAACATAGTCTACCCATCCATCATTTGTCTGAGTTTGCAGCCCTGCCCTCTCTGGCAGATTGTTGTCTCCTTCATCCTGTTCTTCGGTCTCTCTTTCTGATTGACTTCTTTCTTCTTGTTCATTATCATCATGTTCTAGTTCCTTCCTCACACTTTGCCTGACCCTACCCTTACTTGGCAGGGACTGGAAAGACACAGCTGAGCAAATGTGTTAAGTGTGTCCAGTGGTCCTAGAACAATGCTGCTTGGACCTCCTCAAGGTTTGTGCAGATGCAGATTCTGGTCCTGGTTCTGGGAAGGGCTTAGTATCTCTATCTCCAATGTACTCCCGTGGACTGCTGATGCTACCAGTCCCCAGGGCACAAATTGGAACAGTTGAGTTTTGCCCTATGCCTGTCTGCCCATTTTGTCTGATAAGTCTCCAAGGACAGATATTTTGTAGTGATTGCGGTACATCTCGAGGCAGATACATTCAAATTTCATCTTCCAGTTATGATCTGTGTGGTTTGGAGCAAGGCTGGACAATATCCAGGGATAGGCCTCGAGACTTGTCAAAACAACAGATTCTCCAAGACTGATATGGTAATTGCACACTTTCAGTACCAGACTTAAACATACTGGAGGGAGAGGATTGATCAAGAGTTCAAGGCTGTCCCCAACTGTCTGTGGAGTTCAAAACTAGCCTGAACTTCATGAAACCCCATGGCAAAGAACCAACCTAACCAACCAGACAAACAAACCAACAAGCAATCCCAGGGAAGAGTTAGTCTATTCTCTGATGCACTCCAGACCCAGTGGCCCAGCCCTCCTGCTGGACTTGAGAATTCCACTTTAAGTAAATACCTGACATGCTGGGTTTCAGTTGCGGTTGTGCATGGGAACACATGGGAACGCCTTAAAACTATTCAGACCAGTGGGGGCTGTTGAGATGGCCAATACACTTGATAGGCTTTCTAGGCAACATGAGTTCGATCCCCATGAACCACATAAAGAAATAGAATGAAAGAACCTACTCCTTAAGGTTGTCCTTCGTCCTCTACACAGAGGATTAGGTGATTCAGGTTCGCTGTTCAGACGGACCATGCCAACTTCACAGAGGCCCTTGATAATGACCAGGAATAGAGACACGCGGAATGCAGGGAAACAGGATCCAGATGGCAGCAGTGCCACAAAGACCCTCCTTCCATCAGCTGGCCTGTGGATATTCGTAGGCCAGCCTCTCTCCATAGCTCCCACCTCTGTTCTATGTCTTACTGGTTATTAGCTTCTGCCTTTAATGTTCGTGTTGGCTGCAGAGGCACATGCTCTGATGTTTATAAGGTACATAGGGATGGGAGAATGGCTTATGCGGTGAAGTGCTTATCGCTCAAGAATGAGGAAGTGAGTTCAATTCCCAGAATTCATGTAAGCATGCTGGTAGGTAGCATGTCATTGTAATCTCAGTGCTAGGGAGACAGAGATAGAAGATTCTTGGGGCTCTGTGGCTAGCTCGTCTAGACTCATCGGTGAGCTCTGAGTAAGTCAAAAAGCCTGTTTCAAAGGAGGTATGATATGGGAGTCCCTTCTGTGATTAACATTAATGGATAAAGAAACTGCCTTGGCCTGTTGATAGGGCAGAACTTAGGTAGGCGGGGAGGACTGGACTGAATGCTGGGAGGAAGAAGGGCGAAGTAAGGAAGCCTCCATGGAGCTGCCAGAGATGGACATGGTAAAACTTTGCTGGTAGGCCACGACCTCGTGGTGATGCACAGATGAATGGAGAGATGGGTTAAATCAATAGCCAATAAGAAGCTAGAACTAATGGGCCAAGCAGTGATTTAATTAAGACAGTTTGTGTGATTATTTTGGGGGTCTGGGCAGCCAAGAAACGAGTAAGTGGCTTCCTTACAGCAGAGGTAGGCAGTGTTCTTAAGGATGGCACTCAAGATTGCCCACCTGCTCCCACACACACATAAACAAATGAACAGGTGGTCCACACACACATACACATGTAAAAAGCATGTTTATGAGTACACAGAACTATTAAGATACCTTTCTGGCCCTGGACCACTTACCGAGGACACACTCTCTGCTCTGGGTTTGTCTCATGCTCTGCAGAGTGCATGAGCTGGCAGGGCTGTGGCCTCTCAGGCTGGCTCCTTTCTTTCCCATCAGTGTCTCTTGTCCTTACCTGCTCTGGAAGGGTGGCCCTAATCAGGTGTGTGCTATGCTTCGTCCAAGATTTCCTCCTGAGCAGAGCCTAGACCCAGTCCAGCTCTCTCCTGTCTCCGCCCCCACTTGCCCCGATCAGGAAAATGAAAACCCTACACAGCCCTCCTTCCTCTCTCCAGATCTTCTCTCCACTACTCAATGGGAGCTTTGTCGTGGTTGTGAATGCTTTGAAATCCATCCTGTCCCCACGGCTGTCTGCCGACTCCTGCACCGTTTGGATGCTGGGCTTGTTGGAGGTATTGTCCTTTAAACTTCAACCTGCTTATGAGAAATTCAAGTAAACCAACCCAGAATATCTTTAAATCTCAACAAAGGCAGATGGAGCCTCTCTCCTCCCATCCCTGCCTGTCCTGTTGGATTGGCTCTGAAAATGGGGCTCCAAACTTTGACCCGGGAAGTTATTAACCTTAAGCATCCACTGGATCATTCTGGAGTTGCTAGATCCTGGGGAGGTAACCAGGGAACTCTGACTTGGGAGAGAAATTGTGGGTTTTAATCCTGAGCCTCCAGCTCGCTTGGATTTCCAGCTAAGAATTTCAATAGCCTCATCTCACAGACACTCAAGTTGTTTATCCTGTGTGGTTGGAAATGACTAGTGTTGTTGTAAAAACAATGTGTTTTCACTTCCCCTCCACTCGTCCACTTAGAATTCCCTGTCTCTTTGTAGTGTTGGCTTTTGTGCGCCCTTAGAAATGTGTGCGTGCCCATATGTATGAATGTATATGTGTATGCATGTGTATGAATGTGTGTGTGCATGTGTGTGGAGAGAGAACAGCTGTTCTTTGTTAATTTCTATTTCAGTTGACAGTTCAAATATTGCCACTCTAGTAAGGGACTTCAATCTGTCCTCCTCACCCATGTGATCTCTTAAACTCTTGTGGGAAGAACCAGAATGTTCAGGCCACCGTGATTCTGCCCTGCCTTGCTTTGTGACTTTGGAAAAGTGACTTTCACCCTTGGAGTTCACTTCCTTCTCCTTTACTGTGCAGAGGGCTTTTTTCTGTTTCACTTTGGCCTCATGCTAGAGCACTAAGCTCTTTGCCCAGCAAACTCCACTTCTTTCCGTCCTCCTTTATTCTTGAGGTACCTTGTAGATAACAGGTATACCTGCAGTTGGTGGGGGCTTCAAGGTAGAAACCAGTAACCAGGAGGACTGGAACAGAGATAGGAGCTATGAAGAGAGGCTGACCTACCACTATCTATAGGCCAACTAAAGGACATAGGGTCTTTGGGGCACTGATACCATTCCATCCACTTCAACTCAGCACCCACAGAACTGAGAAGGCTATGGGTCTGGATGTGGGAAAAGTTTCTAGGTTGGGAATGGGTGGTGTCTAAGAAGTCTGAGCACAGCCATATCTGCCTCACTGAGAACATACAAAAAAATGTAAAATTTGGGTCTCCAGAGCCTGGGTTTTAATAAGCTCCCTAGTTGAAATTAGCATCACTCTCAATTCCTAAGTCCCCTCTCTGGGGTCAAAATAAGTCCTCTTGCAAAGTTCACTAACAAAGACAGGATGAGATCCTTTGTTTCTCCACAGATGCAATGGAACCAGCTCTTCCAAATAACCTCTGGTTTACTAGCCATGTGTGCTCCCCCTCCCTCTGAGTACAATAGAATTGAATCTATGAAAATCTTTGCCAAAGGGTTGATAGTGCAGTGACTTAGATCCAATGGAGACTATGTGGTTTGGGGTTGGGCCACACATTCAACCATTAATATTAAGTATAATTCCTTGAACATGTATTACCTAGGGAGCCCCAGAATTTGACAAAGTATAAGGGAAGATATGACCCAGCTCTTCACCTTCAGCTTGGCGATGACGTGCCGTATGCCAGGGACTGTCCTTTGGTCCTCTGTCATTTGAACCACTCTCCCAGGAGCTAAGCTTATAGACAGTGGACTGCTAGTCCCTAACCCATCACAGACATCTCCGTAGGAAGCAGTGTTAGAAATAAGCAAATGTCTTCTACAAAGACTTATGGGTCTTCCACTGACAAAGTTCCCTGCCCATATGTCAGTCTGTTCTCAGAGCCTTTGTTCCAAGAACTCACTTAAATGTCCAATTTTTCTGAGCTGTATCAGGTATTTCAACTATACTTCAGAGTATAATCGGTGACTAATTTGCCCCCAACCTGTATGGTGTGGAAGCTGTAACAGTTATTTTTCTCTCAAGAGACTAAGATGAGCTGGCTCACTCAGAGTCTCTGTGGCCTGACTCATGGTGAGCAGTGCAAATACAGGAAGAAGCTACCACAGCCTCCCTCCAGAACAGTGCTGAGCAATCAGTGCCTTGGGAGTCCACACAGAAACGGTTCATGACTTCAACTCCAGAGAACCCAGTGGCAGACACATCAGGGAGAGACCAGGAAACACAATTTTCTGGGGACCTGCCTTCCATGGTGAGCAGAGAGTTCCTGGGTTCTCAAACAGCAGTTTCTTCCAGTTCTGGACGCTGGATGTCTCAAGCCAAGTTGCCAACAGGGTTGGTTCCTTCTGAGTCTAAGAGGGTGATTTTGTTCCATGTCCCTGCTCCAGCTGCTGGAAGATACAGTGTCCCTGGTTTTCTACTTGGCTCTGCACACGAGCTTCTGTAATGTGGACTGGTTGCTATTCATATTTACCTTCTAACTGCTATTTTTTCTTATTTTTGCAGTTCACTCCGGGAGGCTGTGGGGACCCCACCCACATGCTGGGCAATCCCTTGAGTACTGAAGTACAGCCCCAGCCTGTTGTACTTTTCATTTGGAGACAAGGTCTTGCTGTTGCTTAGGCTGTCCTTGGCACTCTCTTGGTCATTGTCGAGGCTGGTGTCTACGCTCTCTCGGTAGCTCAGTAGTTTCGAACTTGTGATATTACTGTCTTAGGCCCTTGAGTATTTGATTTCAGGTGCATGCCACCATGCCACCCACTTTGTGTTCTGAGACAAGGTCTCTCATTGTCTGAAGCTCGCTACTAAACTGGGCTCACTGGCTAGTGAGTTCCAGGAATCTGCCTGACTCTGCCTCCATAATGCTTGGATTACACATTTGTGCCTGGCTTTTCTAGTAGGTTTTGGGAACTCAAACTCAGGTCCTAGTAGTACCAAGGCAAATGTTTTACTAATTGGAGTGTCACCAAGCCCCACTTAAACAAACAAACAAACATGACAATCCTACTTCTATTATTCAAATAAGGAGCCACATTGATGACTTCTAATTTCATTACTGCTATTAAGGCTGCTCTAAGCAGGGTCACTTGCTGAGGTCTGGGACAGTTTTGATGGGGGATGTCCTTCTGTATATGTGTTGCTTTTATTGGCTAATGAATAAAGCTGTTTCAGCCAACAGTTTAGCATAGTAAAGCCAGGGGGGAAATCTGAACAGAGATATAGAGAAAGAGTAGGCAGAGTCAAAGAGACACCATGTAGCTGCCAAAGGAGAAAGATGCCAGAACAGAACCTTACCAGGTAAGCCACAGCCTCATGGTAATACACAGATAAATGGAATTGGGTTAATTTAAGGTGTAATAGGAAGCCTGAGCTAATAGGTGAAGCAGTGTTGTAATTAATATAGTTTTGTGTGATTATTTGGATCTGGAAGGCTGGGAAACAAATGAGTAGCCTCCGTTTACAGAGTTTAATATATCTTTCTGGGGAGGAAGAAGATGGAAGGACAGTTCAATCCATATGATGAGAAAACTGTAAAGACTGGCCGAACAGACAGTGGGAGCCCACACTCTGTGATGGGTGCCCCCTCTTCCTTTCACACCTCTCTGTTAGGACCCTAAAGAGGATCTGTCAGATTTTTTTTTAATTTGAAAAGACATCAAACAATCATCTTCTATCCTTTTAAAGGGGAATGCTTATCAGATGTCTTTGCCCTTTAGCCAGCCCCGTCCTCTATTCACTGGGCTGAGAGGCTCCACAACACTGCCTGGGGACATACATAGCCCCCCTCCCATTCCTGCTGCCCTTACTCAGTGGGGCTCTCTCCAGGGTACTCTTGCTTGTGGCAATTAGCTAGTGGGGTTGGTGGGTGCTGACTCATTTTTCACTTAAGGAAAGTTTTTGTTATTTTTTTAAAAAATTTCATATATGGATACTATATTTACATCCCTCCTTCCTCTTCCTCTTTTTCAATGTCCTCCCATGTCCCCCTCTCTGCCCTCCCTCAAATTCATGACTTCTTCCTCAGGTGGTATGGAATTGTATGTGTATAACACACTAAGTCCATTTTCTCAGATGTAGATGTCTTCAGGGCTGACCACCCAGGATTGTATAACTTATTAGGGGCCTCGTCCCAGGAAAAGGAAACTGATTCTCCCTCAGAGCAGCCACTGGTTGCCTGAGGCTCATCACCTAGGAGCAGGTCCTTGGGAAATGTCCCCCATTCATATTGGCATGTCCATTTTTGTTGTTGTTGTGCAGGTCTTGTGCAGGCAACCATATTGTTGGGACTTTATGGGTGCGGCTTCCCTGACCTGTCAAGAAGATACAATCTTACAGTAGGCATCCAACTCCTCTGGCTCCTACCATCCTTCCTGCTTTTTCACTTTTGAGGGAATCAAGGCCTTCTCGGGCCGTATGCAAATAGTTTTGCATTGGGTGTCAGTCTGCAGCACCATGGAAGATCACATTTGCTTAGATAGCCTGTCCTTCAAAGCTTCCTTTCTGTTTTCTAACTTCACCTGGAACCCTCAAAGTTTCCTCCTGTGGGAGGCTTTTGCTCGACCCCTGAGGTTCCCATTTCGGTTGCAAATGGAAGAATTGCTTGCTGTGGTTATTGCATGCAAACAAGACAGCGATGAGGGGAGGGAGGACAGTGGGAGAGGAGGGCAAGCAGCCTGCCTTCCTGGTTCCCTGGTATCTTTCTTTGCTCAGTAGCTAAGGGGAAGACTTAAGATGGATAAAAGAAGAAAAAGGGTGATAGAGAGGGAGCCATGGTCAAAGTATGTCACATGCACATATGGAAGTGTCTAATGAAAATGCTTGATGCTAATATTGTTTGCTAGTAAATAACATAAAAATGAATTGCAGGAAATGCTCCTGGGGTCAGCATACTGTTTCTGCTAGATTCCCAGAAGTCGGCGGCTGCTGGGACACCCTCCTTTTAGAACAGTAATACCATTATCCTGGTCGGCCAACATGATCCCTTTCAAATATTTCCGTGTCAGTTCACCATGTGCTGCTGTAACAAAACACGTGAAGCTGGCCACTTCTGAGCAAAAGCGGTTTCCGTAGTTCTGGAGTTTCAAGGCTCTGTCCGGTGCTGGCCTTGGCCCAGCTCTGGCGAGGGCCTCCTTGCTTGGTTACATCCTAACAGCTGGCATCATGATGGTGGCGTAGGTATGACAAGGAGATCACAGTTAAGGTCCAGAGAGATGGTTCAACAGTCAACGTACTTGCCTTGTACGCTTGGGAACCTGAGTTTGAGCTCCAGAATGTACATAAAAAGCCAGGTTGGCGGTGAACACTTGCATTTCCTACACCAAGGAGGCAGAGAGAAGAGGATGGTTCGATTAGCTGGCCAGCCAGTCTAGCCTACCTGATGGGTTCCAGGTCAGTGAAAGACCCCATCTCCAAGGTGGGTGGCACCCGAGGTTGTTCTCTGATCCCCCGTAACTGTATACACACAAGCACATCTTGTCTCACCCAAGTGATGGCACTCCACCTCCTGCCTTGTCTCCATTAACTGTCTGTGTGTTCCCTGATTGGACTTCTGCCTCTTCTTTTTGCATTTATTCTTCTTACTTTCTGGAATGTTCTTTCCCTGGAGACCATGTTATTGACTGCTGGTAAGGGGGTCTGCTTGAATGCTTTAGAGAGTATTTCAGTAATCACAGGTCTGATGGAGCATCTCAGGTTCCACCAGCCCCTCCCCTGGCCTTCGATGTTCTTCTGTATCCTTGCCTCGCATCCAGCGAACAGAGCAGAAGTTCAGAGGAGGCTGTCTGTGTGGTGTTTGAAGGATCGGGCTGTGAGAATCAGCTTTCTAACTGGGTAGTAGCTTCCACCCTGAATGTGTTGTTTATTTCTGGCAGCGGGTCCAGGGAGGTGGACAAGACAGTGAGGGTCACCTCGTGGGTGAGAAGAAGGTGGGAGAGAGTCTCTGTCTTAAAGGTTATGTGGGTCTAGATTTGGATCCTACAGCTGTGCATGCATACTCAAAGTATTCAGCTCACTTGAAAAGCATGGGTGCCACCAGTTTGGGTCCCATTCAGTGTTGCCTGATTATACAGCTTTCAAATGCCAGAGGGCACCATGCTTACCTCTCATAAGTCTACCAGTGTTAGCCATGGTCACTGCCATCAATGTAAATGTTTGAGTGCTCGGTGTGTGTGTGTGTGTGTGTGTGTGTGTGTGTGTGTGTGTGTGTGTGTGTGACTGTATCTGTCTGTCTCTGTCTCTGTGGTGTATGCATGTGTGCACCTGTGTGTTGGTGTGTGTGTTCCCCTATGCATGTGTGTATGTATATTGCTCAGGTGCCAGCACCGGGGGCACTGTCATGCCTGGCTTTTTATGTGAGTGTCTTATCCAACAGTTTTTAGAGGATCCTTAAAGATGTTGTATTGTATGATTTGATCCCATTGTGAGCGCCTTATCCTCCCCCCCCCCCGCCTGTGTGTGTGTGTGTGTGTGTGTGTGTGTGTGTGTGTGTGTGTAAGGGAGTATGCATTCAAATACAGCAATAAAACTTGCATAAGGGCTGAGTTTGCACGAAACAGCTGGAGTGGTAGTTGAAAAAAAAAAAAAAACTACCTCAGCAGAAAGCCAGTTCCCTGGTGATGCCCCCAGGCTTTCACAGCTTTAGATGGAGCTTGGAAATGGCCATTTCTCTGGGGCACTGGGTGGAGATAGACCCAGAGCAGGGGATGATGGTGGGGTTTTCTCCTGAGAGAATTCAAGAGTCAGTGAGTCTCAGCCTCTGACCAGAGCAGAGATTTATTTCCCCCTGGCTGGAACAGCGAGTTATTTCCAAATCTTCTCCCTTCGTTACAAAACTCCCCCCGGGAGCAGGGCTGGCTGCAGCCACCACAAGCCGCAATCGTGGTGTGTCTGTCTTTTATGAATCTAGAGTTACATCCTCAAAATGAGGGCTTGGCTTCAATAGAGGCGCATCTCCTGGGCAGGCTGGGATCTTAACTGTGCCTGATGTGGCAGCTGCTGCCTCTGGGAAGGGCGCTCCCCCTCCTGTCATGCCTCTGGGCCCCCACTTCTTGAGCATGTGGCTAGATACCCACTCAACAGAGCATTTCCTGCTTGGTTTGTTTTTGCTCTGCAGAAGTCTAGAGAGAATGCTAAACGTTTAGCCACAAGTGACCATCTCTGGGTCCTAGGAAGTTAGGGGTCTTGAAGGGAAGGAGCTCAGTCAGCCACAAGGATGATATCACTATGAACTGTGTCTTGGTTTGAATAGTCATGAACATTTTTGTTTGTGTTCCCATGGTGCCCGGGGGCCTGTTTATTGCTTTGTGCAGCTATCTCCCATCATCTGAAGTGAGCTGCTGCTTCGACTTTTATTATAGCTTTCCCTTTTCTGAAGATAAATCCTACTGAAGATCTCCATTGGTGATGCCTCTCTTCCTCCTTCTATTTTCGATGTCTTCCTTCTTCTGTTCAATGTTTTATTTCTAATTGTTTTATTATTTTTTCCTCTGAGGAGATATGAACAAATGTCTACTCAGTGCAGATAAGGCACCAACCACAGGTTAAAAGTCACGAATATACGCAAGTCTAGCTTGCTGAAACCACTGAACTGGTTGGGGTCATTTACAGGAGCATGGTGATCCCTAGACAGAGAATCACTGGATAGTCTCACCCCAGCCTGGGTGACAACTTAAGAAAGCTACGTAGAAGGAGGTCCCCCTTCATTCACCATTCTATCTCTTATAGGTTCTAACACTACCCAGGGCTGAGGCCATGCACAGCTGGGATGAGGGGACAGGAAGGTGAGATGCCTGGAATCTCTGACGACCCCTTCTACCTTTCCTGAGGGGAAGGTAGGAGACTCTATGTTAGGCCCCTGGGGTCATCCCAGCTGCTCTGACAAGTGGTTGGGTAACCTGTGACCAGTGACACACATTGTACAATATATTGAAAGATATTACTCCCTGCCCAACCCCCCCAAGATTCCCTAACAACTCAGTAAGTTGTTTGGACAGTCTCCAAGCTAAAATGAGAGGACACCATGTGCCCCAGGGCAGAACAAGGAAAGGCAGAAGAACAGGCCAGAAAAAGGGCTCAGGGTCTTCCAGTGCTGATGAGGTACTGCAGAGTCATGGACCCCCAAAATCTAACCCTTCTGACCCAACCTAGGACTTCATCTTCCAGCCTTGACTGACTAGCCCAGTGATTCATGCCTGAGCAAGACTGTACAATGGTAGGGATCTTACACACACATGAACATTCACACACAATTGTGTGTACACACATAACTGTGGCTACACATCCATTCAAACACACATGCATATACTTGTAGTAGGAGCCACTTGCTCATTCCCAGCTGCCCAGACTTGAAATAAATGCTCAGAAACTATACTATTTAAATCACTACTGGGCCAATAACTTAAGTGTGTTGCTAGCTAACTCTTACATCTTTGGTTAACTAATTTCTATTAATCTGTATATCGCCACACCATGTGGCTGTGGCTTACCAGCAAGGTTCTGGCGAGTCTGTCTCTGGTGGTCTACGTGATTTCTCACTGACTCCGCCTTCTTTCTCCCAGCATTCAGTTTAGTTTTTCCTGCCTAGCTCTACTCTGCCCTATCACAGGCCAAGGCAGCTTTTTTTATTCATTAACCAATAAAAACAACACATATACAGAAGGACCTCCCACACCATACACTTCTAATGCACCCTCATGCGATCATGCTCTCACACCAAACACGCGCAGTTCCCACTTACCCATTCTTATAGTCAAATAGGTGCGCATGCACACACCAAAGCATCTACTTATGTACACTTCTCTGAAACACATATGCTCACCTGAGTGTGCACATTTTCAAGCACAGACTTGCCTTCCTGTATACTCATATACATGCACATGTGCATACATGGTCCTTTATGCATAGATACATCCGCATGCTTACTTGCATGTGCACATCAATATGTTTGCCTATATGTACCTATACTCTAGCATGTGCATACACGTGCATACTGGTACATACAGTCCCTCATATACATACACACGCTCATATGCAGACACACAACACATTTGCCTATCTTGACTTAGACTCAAGCACACAGGCAAACACATTCACACTCAAGTATACACATGTACAGTCTTTCTTTAATGATAATTATGGGATTCTTATGGCATTTTTCACAGTTGGGAGCCAAGAAGTGGAATTATGATAAGCTACCTTCCAAAGGCATGTAAAAAATGACTAACTTGATCTCTCTTGACCTGACTGGTTTTCACAGAAAGCCTCCACCTTGACTAGAAGGAGGTTTTTCTCCAACCCTAACTCAGAGTGAACTCCACTGTTCTTGCCCAGTCAGGCTGCTTAGGGCCGCCTGAAGCTCACTGAAGGCAGTCTCTTCTAGGAGAACTGAATCCTAGTGCTGGGATGGTGTCTGGAGCCTTCATTGCTACCACACCGTCTTCAGGAATTCTGGTGCAACCAGTCCAGAGCCAGTGGAATCATCCAAAGTAGAGTTCTCTAAGCCAGGCTTCAGAATCTAACTTACTGGGACTGTGGGACCACAGCTATAGGCAGGTATGGTAAGCATTATTAGCGTTTTAGACCGTCTTCATAAAGATTCTTTGGGGGTTCCTTTTAATCAGAAGTGGGACAGTAGGGCATCGTGAATGGTCTCCAGACTTTGTCGAGACCTCAGGGTCATCAAGACCAATCCATATCCAGCTTGCTTGACTTAAGTTGGATGGGCCCTCCTAAGCAATGTTGCTATGTGTCCTGGGTATTTCTGACTTATTTCTGGATTATTGGTTGGCAAATATTCTCTAGAACTGGTCAGGGTTTTAGGGTCACACCAGCTCCATTGCAATTCCTCAACTCTATTGTTGGATTTCAAGAACCAAATGGGACAAAGGGGCGTGTTCCAATCAAAATTTATTGACGGAGTCTGGTTGGGGGAACTCTATCTGACTCATGACACTAGCTTGCTGGTCCATCTTCTAGATAATCCTGGTTCAAATGTGTACGCAAAGGCTCCTGGAGAGTGTCCACAATGCCACTCTCTCAGTCCTTCAGCCAATCCCTTCTTAAGTCTGGGTGGAGACCTAGGAATCCATTTAAAAGCATCCCATAATTTGGGCTTTTCTGATTTAGGATCCCATGGGCTGGGGATATAACTTACCCAGCATGGACTGATAGCCAGCACCGAATAAATAGGGGTGTGATGGTGAATGCCTGTAATCCCAGCACTCTGAATAGTTGAGGGGATAGTTGGCATAAGACCTGTTGGCCCACAGTATTCAGGAAGAGTGGGTAGGAGAAGCAGAGGAGGCAAGCCACCTCTGCCTGTGGAGACAGCAAGAACATAACCTTTCTGGAGACACTGTGTCCCTCCACCCCATGTAGCCTCCCCAGGTTCACCCCAATCTCCCTCTGAGTCCCAGCTCTGCTGCTCCCAGGGTTCCTGAGAACTTGTTCCTTGTTTTTACAGGTAGGGGTGATGATGGGAGATGACTCCCCCTTCCTTCCGGTGCCACAAGGAGGTCTGCAACTTCCTTCAAGCTATAGGGTTACTGAGCCCTGTAGAGACCCCAGCTTCTCCTGGCTTGTTCTTAATTAAATTCAAAATCAGCTTGAATGGGAGGACTTGGGGAGAGTAGTGGGCTGTGGGCCAAGGGCCTGAGCCACTGCCACAGACTAGCACCACCTGCCCCCACTCTGATCCCTGGGACATGTGGGCAGATTAGGAAGAAATCCCTCAGCAATGAGGTTACATTAACCCCCTTTGCCCTGTATGCCAGGCTTCAAAGGTAGTCATGGACCCAGGCAGAACACTTGACTTTTAATAAAAAAATATTATTATGTTGTAGCGGGTTGCATAGGGCTGTTTTCATATAAGTATGCAAGTCTGCTTTGACCAATTCTCCCTCCCCTCCCCGTAACCCTCTATCCTCCTTTTTATACCCCCCTCCATTCTCCTAGATAATATCCCTTCTACGTCCATGGCCTCTGCATACATGACTTCATGTATCTATATAAAATCCAGGACTTGAAAATAAGAGAAAGTATGTGATATCCATCTTTCTGCAACTGGTTTAATTGGCTTAATATGATTCTCTCCAAATGCCTCTATCTCCCTGAGCAAGCTATAGCTTCTTTGTGGATTAAAAGATCCCACTGTGTACATGGGGCACATTTTCCTCCATCTCTCTGCTGCTGGCCACGGAGGCTGGTTCCATGACTCCGCTGTTGTGACCCGTGCTGAAGTGGACATGGATGTGCAAATACCTGCGGTGTTGACTTGGAGACACAGGGGCCATGTGGCTGGGCCACAGAGTGGGTCCAGTTTGAGGTCTTTACGGAGTCTGCATGCTGATTCCCAGAGTGGTTCTTATTTAGCGTCTGAGCTGGGAGACGCCTGGGTTAGGGCTAGAAGTAAGGCAAGTCCAGAACTGGCAGCATAGAAAGGACCCGGGTCCTCAGGTTCCGAGGCATGAATCTTATCCCCTCCGGCTCTACCTCCCAACTTTTACCATAGGGTTTTCCCCTAAACCATTCAAAACCCCATCATATGTAGAATGGAGCATTTGGAGTTTAGAGGAACACAGTAGAGACCAGGAATGAGGGAAGGGACAGGTCACATGTGGCGCCTTTGAGTGCTAGGACCCCAGCTCCCTAGGGAGCCCTTTTGGATATCTGCACATCCAGAGTCTAGTGTCTGCTGGGAGGAAGTAATTTTCTCCATCGAACACAGAAAATATAGCCAGACGGAGGCGTGCATTAGTGGAGAAACACAACCGAGCCACCGCAATAGCATCGAGCTCAGCTAGTATTATCTTCGCCAAGAAGTGAAGGGGATCTAGGGAGAGAGAGGCTAAATATCTCGCTCCAGGCCATGCAGGTGGCAAGTGACAGAACAGGTATGAGATTCCAGGTCAATGAGACACCAAGATAGCTAACTTGTATTACAAGTGACAGGCTACATCACCTTTCCACGACTGAAAAAAAAAAAAAAAAAGGAACAACCTAAGGGCAGATGCAGTGTTGGGCGGAAGGCCTGAGATGGAGTCCAGTCTAGCAGGGATTACTGTAGGCTGGGGAGGGGGGGGTGCGGGGGCAATGAGGCAGGGGGTGGAGTTCACCTCTCGCTCTCCTTCCTGAGTTCTCACCTACCCTGGGGTGGCCTTTGGAGTGAGGCAGCTGCCTTCAAGTCAACCTGTTCCTGTAAGTCACCTCTCAACCATTCATGTAAGAGACCCCAAGAAATGCATTAGTTCACCAGGCTTGATTGGGTGGAATAATTTATTTAGTTTGTCACTGGTGTCCTACCTGGGGCCAAGGATCACTGGTTTGCATCTGCAGAGGAAAAAAAAAAAATCACACAATGCCCCCCTACCCCACCCCCGCCCACCCCAAGTTCACCCATTAGAGCCTCAGATCAAAGGTTAGATCACTGGACTGGGCCTTAATTTTGCCTGTCTGTTTCTTTAAAAAAAAAAAATCCAGAGGGGAGGGGCAAAGTACAGCACAGCAGGAAAAAGTCACCACCTGCAAGCTGGTGAGCCGCCTAGAAGTCCCTAGAAAGGATGGCTCCCTCTTCATCCTGCTGTTGGACCTCCAGTCTCTGGGATTGTGCAAGGAATGCCTTTCTGTTGTTTAAGCCACCCAGAACATGGTGCACTGGCCCAGCAGCCCTACCTAATGAATGCAGTAAGTCATTTCTATCCTAGCATGAATCAGGTCCAAAGCGTTCCAAGAGAGTTTTCAATTTAAAAGAACAGCGAAGAGGGAAAAAAGCCAAAGAAATGTCACTTGCAGGATGGATTCAGGGCTTTCTGAAAATTAGTGGGGAAATGCTGGAGGCTGTGGGTCTCCACAGATGACCCCCCCTCCAACACACTAACATGGTGGTGGGCAGTCTTGAGCAGCCGCATGTAGTGTCCCCCCATCATCCTCCCGTTCCCTTCACCATTCTTGTTTGGCTTGGTATCCTGGAGACCTAGCAGGGCCAGTGTCCCCAGCCCACAGCAAGTAGAGCTCCCTAGAGCTGGGACTTTTGGAAACAGAATGTTTTCAGTTTCTAGAAGGTAAAAGTACCCCTGGGGTTTCTACCCGCTGAGGTGCCCCAGATTCATTTATATGCGACCTCACCCCTTTACAAAGGACCTCACCCCGTGGTGGTCCCACAGCCTGCGGCATTGGCATTCTGCCTGTGCCCCCTAGGGAAGTTCACCAACCCTGAAGTGTGAGGGATTTGTGAAGAGTTGTGATAATAATGTCTGGAGTGGCTTTGCTGACATCCCTCCTTGCGTCTTCCTGGGATGAACCTAATTCGTTTCTTCAATCCTAATTTACTAAGATGTGCTGGGCCAGCCTCCCAGCCTGGCATTCAACAGGACAGACAGGAACACATATGCCACTCTGGTCTCCAAGGAGCTCAAGTCTATGTTATAGTTACTCTTTCTCGTCAGCCTGTTTGGACCGAGAGACACCTCAGAGATTAGTAACAGCACACCTCTGGGTGTGTCCAAGAGAGCTCTGACTGAATCAGTTGCTTTCACGCATGTCTAACCTGTGGCCGGCGGGCTGCACTTGCACCAGGCTAGCAAAGAATACAACCTAACACAAAATTATAAATTTACCTAAGACATTATAGTGTGTGTGTGTGTGTGTGTGTGTGTGTGTGTGTGTATGCAAGCGTGCGCGTACCTGTGCAATATGTTGTATGTGCCTGTGTATGTGCGTTTATGTGTATGGGCACACATGTGAGTGTATGTGCTTGTGGATACATGTGCATGTCCAGGCCAGAGGGTGACATGTGACATGTGTGTCTTCCTCGTTCTATTTCCACCCTATCTAATGAAGCAGGGTCTCTTGCTTTAGCCCCGAATTTGCCAATCTGGCCAACTAAGTCAATTGACGTAGTTAACTCGCTCTATCTCTGCCCCCAACACACTGGACTGGAACTGCAGGAGAGGGTGGGCACTCCCACAAGCCTTTACATTGGTTCTGGGTGTCCAAATGCCAGTCCTCACACTCGTATGGCAAGTCTTTTACCCATGGTACCACCTCCCCATCCTCTGGTATGAGGCTTTCTTATAATTCCTTAAGCTCAATTATCTGGTTCTCAGTGTAAACTTTAGAAATGACTCTGATATAATGTCCAAAGGCTGGGCACGCTTTAATTCATCAATGGATTTAAGTTTTGAACAGATGGCTGGAAGGTGGTGGATCTATGGAAGACAGGGTTCAGTGGGAGGAAGCAGGTCCCTGAAGGTGTGACTCTGAAGAGCCTTAGATAAACGGTCCTTTTTCCCATTACTTCTCTCTGCTTCCCAGATGCAGGACATAAGCATCTTCCATCCTGCCACTGGATCTTACCACAGGCCCTTGTCAGCAACTCTTGCTACCGTGAGCTTCTGCCTCACCACAGTTCAGCAAAAAAAGAGCCAGCCACCATGAACAGACATTTTGGAGGCTGTGACATCAGTGTGCTTGAATTTTATAATCTTTACATATGCATAAGGGACCATCTTGGGAATGTACCTCAGTTCTAAATGCAAAACTCATTATCATGTATATACCTTACACTTGTAGCCTTTATGTAATTTTCTACATTTTCAGTAAATTTGTGCATAATATCAGGCTTCCTGGCATGGGAATTTCCACATGGGTGTGATGTCTGAGCCTGGAAAGTTTCACATTCTCGAGTGTATTAGATTTCAGATCTTTTTTGGATTAGGGATATTCATTCAACTGGGCTTAAGATTGAGGACACAGTGAACCTCTGGATGGCTCAACTTGAGAGATGTCCTGATGTTTTTTCCTGTTTATGGGATGCCTAGGGGCAACTTGGGTACCCCCATTGAGATGCTTCTCAGAGTTTCTGTAGAGCAGGGGTAGGACCCAGAGGTGCAATTTCTAACCTGGAATTTTACGAGTACTCTGGTCCAGGCCTTGAGGATGCTAACCCCGGATTCAGGTAATCTGTAATCTTATCAGGTCTTGAGGATGCTAGCTCTGGACTCAGGTAATCTGTAATCTTACCAGGTCTTGAGGATGCTAGCTCTGGATTCAGGTAATCTGTAATCTTACCAGGTCTTGAGGATGCTAGCCCTGGATCCAGGTAATCTGTAATCTTACCAGGTCTTGAGGATGCTAGCTCTGGACTCAGGTAATCTGTAATCTTACCAGGCCTTGAGGATGCTAGCCCTGGATCCAGGACCTCTTTCATGTTTTGTTTTGTGTTTTAAAATTACATCTGCACTCTGATTGCTGCCATCCCTTCTTATCCCCCAACCTCCATTACTTCTCCAACCCCTTACAAGCCCCTCTCCCACACTCATGCTTTTTTGTCCTGTTCTGTGACTCCATGGAGCTAAACCAAGGTTATCAGTGAGTCCCCGGGTTTCTTACCATTCGCTGGAGTGTGGTGAGCGCATCAGTGGGCACATAGCTGAAGTTAATGTCTGCCCTTCCCCTAGAATCTATCAGCTCATCATTTAGCAGGTAGGAGTAGGGCCACAGGGGCCCTCCCTGATCTGTGATTGACTGTTGGCAGGTCCAGTCTTGTGCAGGCCCGCCGCAGGCAGCTGCAAGTGCTGAGATCACGCCTGCAATGGCTTTCGTCATGCCCAGAAGACAGCAGTTCATAGTTCTTCCCCTTATCTTTTGCCTCTCGTATTCTTCCCACCGTCACTTCCGGCTTGACCTCTGACCCTTAGAGTGAGTAGTATTAATACCCTGCTCAGGGCTGAGCTCTGGGTGATGACGTATTCTCAGTGTCTTGAACAGTCATGCCTCTCCATATTCTTCATCATGCCAAAGGGGAATGCCTCTGATTGAGACAGAATCTAAGAGCCCAGGCTGCTTTTCTTTGTATCCCTACAAAATAAAGGAGCAGGGACTATCAAGAAGTCGAAGCAGTGTAATTATTTCAGTAACGATGAACTATTATAAAGTAATACTTCGGTGAAGTTAGAGGGTTTCTCAAGCATTGAGTTGAGTTGTGTTCTTTCTAGCCCAGGCTTTGTGGGCTCTTTTTCAAGGTGCCCATGTAGACTACACAGTCTTGAAATCTGCTGTGTCTCCTTTCCCCTTTCCCTGAAACAGCCGCAGAGGGGTAAGCCCTGCAGTATCTGTAGGTGGAGTTTCCAAAGAAGACAGGTGTTTGAAGAGTCACCCGGATTCCCGTGGGTTCCTCAGGATCTGGGGCTTGATCACCAACCCTGTAGATTACCCTAGAACCAGGTCACTGTGGCAAGATTGTCATGGCAGTCCCCTTGTGTCCATTGTACCACCCACAGGTGTTCAAAAAGTGGCACCCTGCTCTAAGATCGGCATTGCACATGGGAGTTGATCTCGGATGGTTTGCAGGACCTGCTCCTCTACTGTATTCCCACACTGTCCTGGGGAATCACAGCAAGTGAGAGTTTGCCCCCACCTACCAGGAAGCTGTGCATCTTAGACAAACTGTCTGAGTTTTAGCTATCTCATCCATCGGCAAGCCAATGGTTTCTAAGAGCTCCTATAACTCTGACTTGACAGTTAGCATATCAAACTGGGGTTATCCTTCATGAGGAGACAGTTCAGTCAGTGATTGTCTTGCTATGCAAGCAGAAGGAACTGAGTTCGATTCCCAGAAACCATATGGAAAAGGCAGGTATGGTGGCTCATACTTGTAATTCTAGAACTGAGGGAGGTGGGAACTGGTGGATCCTTAGGCCCGGATGACTAGCTAGCCTAGTCTACTTGAAAAGTTTCAGTGCAGTGAGAAACCTTGTCCTGAGGAATAACATCCAAGGCCCAGACACACATGACTGTATTTTTCTAGTTTTATGTTTGTTGCCTTGATACAATATTTTGATAAAAAGTAACTTTGGGAGGAAAGAGTTTATTTGACTTACAATTCTAGGTTATAGGCCGTCATTGTGAGGGGAAATCAAGATAGAAACTTAAGCAGCTAACCAAGTCACAGCCCACAATCAAGAGCAGAGAGTAACAAACATATACACACCATCACCACCACGACTGCTGTCGCCGCCCCTGCCACGTCCGTCATTGCCGCCCCTGCCGCTGCTGTTGCCACTGCTACCGCCAACACCACTACCAAGACCTGGATTATCAGCACCATTTAACTACCCTGGCCTATCGGTATCCTAATATCCAGAGCAGTGCCTGGCCCAGAGGAGGCTCTCATCTCCTATCCACAGAGACTTGCCCTCGACTTGCCTCTCTGTAGCTGACATTCATTGGTGATCTCTGAGTGGTCTAGAAATAAAGCAACTAAAAACATGACCAGTTCCCTTGGGGGCTCTTCTCTTCCCTCAGCTCCATCCAACTGCTGATTGCTGGGCCAGGTCTTGGAGCCAATTTCCCTTCTACTTCTGACTCATGTCTCCTCATGTCTCAGGAGCGCGCCATCTATCCTTCCCTTCCCCTGATGAACTGGAGAGCCTTGGGCATGAGCTCAACCATGACAGCAATCTGCAAAGCGGGAGGTCGGCTGCACATGTGGGGCCTGTGCGCACTTAGGTGAAGGCAAGATAATGTTCTCAGCCATGGCTTTTGGTTCCTCTGGGAGCCTTAAAGATTGAGTAGAGCAGTCTCTTCCCTTTCTTTCCTCCTGCTTTAGTCGTGGTGTTGAAGAAGAAATCCAAGAGGGGGGCTGTGTTTCCCCCTAATGCAGCAGCAATAGATATGCGGTGATGATCGTGACCTTGGAGGTAGACTACCAGGGTCTTGCTTGCTTCCTTCTACTACCCTGCCCCTGTTTCTGTGAGATTTCTGGGAAACTCTAACCAGAGTTCTTTCCAGGGAGCTGCAGATAGGAAAGCTTCTCTCCTATTCCTATAATTACAGGGCCATCCCACATGGTTATTATGACAAAGCCAATATAATAGCTGCTATGGAGATAGCACAGGCTTCGTGTGAGCTGCACAGCAGAAGGGGGGGGAGATCAAGGGTTTCCATGGACAGAGAGAGGAAGATATGGTGGGGGCCAACCGAAGATGAATGAGGACATATACACAGATACAGACCAACTCCCAGGTTCTCAGAGAGAGAGAGAGAGAGGAGGGAGAAGGCAAGAAGCAGGGGACAGCAAAGTATTGGGACCCAGTAGCAAAGAGAGCAGTTACTGCATGCAGGGATCTGAGGCCAATTATCTTTGAAGATTCTGGGCTGTGTATACTGTGGGGATGCTAGAATGCACATTTCTCCAAACTCTCACTCACATCCAAGTGTTTGCACAGCCCAATTGTGTGCCAGGCGCTGTCTCAAGCACTCAACATACATTAACTCATTTAATTAAATTTCCATTGCCTTTCACAGTTTCTAGATTTATGGACTTTTTGCCTGGAGACTTTTAGTACAAATCTCTGACCACTCCTCATACAAAGAAGCTCTTGGAATGGTGACAGAGCCTTCAAGATTCTAGCCCACACTTTCCCTGTTAGCACCTGCATCCATGTGGCCTGGCCTCCCTGGTGCTGGATGTTTTTAACCCTTTGTTTGCTGGTGGAGACAAAGACTAGGGACTAGGAATGGAAGAGGGAGGAAATGGAAAATGAGGAGGAGAAGGATTTGGGCAGGTTGGGAGAAGTACAAACAAGCTCATTGGGAGCCACCGTCAAATCAGCAGAAGCCATATTTCCCAAGGTCTGCCACTGAAGCTAAAGGAATCTGTTTGCACTGGTACAGTGGTTTGGCCTGAGCTCTGACTGAGCCCTCCCTTTCCCCTGAGCTCATTCTTTGGAATCTTACCTGGTGGCAGGGAATGAGGAAGTTGGGTTGAGTTCACGCTCCCAGGAACTCTGGCTAGGAGAAGTCTTCTTCCTTGCTGGGATATGCTTCCCTATGTGAAGGGCTGATGTGGAAGAAAGACTCGAGTACGAATTCATGCAGCATAAGCAGGACATACGGTGACCTTGCTTTAGCACTGTGGCCGTTCTGAATCCATCTGGGGATTTTATTTCAGTTCCTCCATTCACATGTCTGAGGTGCTGAATGGAAGGTGATAGTCACATCACTAACATGTTGACATTCTTTCCAGAAGCCATTTGTCCTAGGAGCCAGATCCTTCCTTGGACCTGAATGAGGAGTTTTGAGGTCCTAGAGCAACATGAGAAAGTCCCTAGGTAAAGACAAATCAGAAGCCTAAGGGGGTTTGGAAAGATGGCCCAGTTAATGAAGTGCTTGCCACACAAACACAAGAGACCATATCTCAAAAAGTAAGATAGGGAGCCATTAAAGAAGAAGCCCACTGTCAACCTCTGACCTCTAGGTGAATGTACACATATGTGTACATATGTCACATGTACACACATAGACACCCCATTAAGGGGGAGAGGAACTGAAGGAAACAGCTAATGTCAGCTTCTGGCCTCTTACCCACAGGAGCATACGCTCACACACTCAGACAAACCTGCACCACACAATCTTACAATAAATAATTATGGGTGAGTGGAGTTTTTGATCTTTCTTTAATTTCTCCATCCATCCATTCATCCATCCTTTCTCCCATCATCCTTCCTTCCATCCATCCATTCATTCAAAACAATTTCACAAGTACTTACTGAATCTGAAACATGAGAATAAAAGAATGTGGTTTTGTCTTTGGAGAAAAGATGAGCAGAGAAGATGAATGACCTAGGCACAGTACAAAGCACATTGGAGTAGATGGTTTGATGGCTCGCGGTACACAAAGGAATAAGCATAAAGACCTTCAGCATTGTCCACTGTGGCCAAGGATCAAGGGAGATTTTCTAAGAAGCCAGGTGCTTGAGCTGAGACTTTCAAGACAGGACAACAACAGGATAAAGAGCTACTTCAGACAGATAGAAAGCCACACATACACACCAAGATCCTTAGAGCACAGGATATCCCACAACGGAAAGTACTCATGAATGGTGAAATGTCCAAAAGAAACCAGGCGGAGAGAGGAAACTGTACTGTGGGACAATGGTCTTGTACCCTGAAAAGATTTGTCACTTGTATTGGTTTAATAAAATGCTGATTGGCCAGTAGCCAGGCAGGAAGAATAGGTGTGGTGACCAGAATAGGAGGATTCTGGAAAGAGAAAAGGCTCAATCTACAGTTGTCACCCAGATGCAGAGGAAGCAAGATGAGAATGCCACACTGATAAAAGGTACCAAGCCATGTGGCTAACACAGACAAGAATTATGGGTTTATTTAAGATGTTAAGAGTTAATACGAAGCCTGAACTAATAGGGCATCCAGTTTATAATTAATGTAGACCTCTGTGTGTTTCTTTGGGACTGAAAGGCTGTGGGACCTGGTGGAACAGAAACCTCTGTCAATAAAACTGGACAGAAACAAAGGGGCCAATGTCAGATAAAGGCTTTTGCATTATAAAAAGAAGGGGCCATTTTTATCCAATTGATAATTGTGAATAAATTTTAGGTACCTGTGATATTTGCATGATGGAAAGATATCTTTGGTACCATGCAGAGGAGGGTCTGTTGTAATTGGGAGAGCCCAGCCAAGGGTGTTTGCCTGGTAGGGAAGGTGGAGTCCACAGTATGCATGGGGAGAGGAAAGTGGCAGCCATTGAAGAGAGTTACAGGAGGAGAGATGAGACTGAATTTCATATGAGGTGTGAGAGAGGGGAGTGTTTGGGACCTAGGTCTTAAGACATGGATAAAGAATGAGTGGAGTAAGGGAGAGGCAAAAAGCAAGTGGTTAGGAAAAGTAAGATAGAGATGTTTTTGACATGTTGAATCTAAGAAGCTTGCTGGAGATCCAAGGGTAGGTAGGATAAGTCTCCTGTCAGCCCTTGGGTCAGTGGATCTGGGACCCAGAAGCAGGTAAAAGGGGTGATTAACATATCAATGATGCTCACTGTCTGTGCATGACTGTTGTTACAGAAGGGAGATAGAAGGAAAACCTAGCTTTGGACATTGGTGTTGGAGAGATGGACACAGTAAGAAGCTAATGAAAGGACAAAGGAGCAGCAATTAGAGGAAGTAGAATATGATCAGGAGAGAAGAGAATGCTTCCTATAAAGAAAGATGCTTGGAGTAATACTAGAAATAACTGAGAAAGATGGTTTGGACATCCTTGTTGGGGAACCAGGGGATTGCATGTGGTCTTGGAGAGGGTTGTTTTGGTGGAGAGAAGTTGGGGTAGGGAGAGGCACAATGTGAAGTTGACATTGAAAGGTGAGAAGCTCAATTACTTAAATGTAAGCTCATTTAAGGGGAGGGAGAATTTGTTATTCATAAATAATGAAAGGTTAATAAATGTGTAAGATAGAAAATAAACACCTGGAAATGTTAAGACTGGGAGGAGGAAGCCAATGGAGAGAGAAGAACAGTATGGGACATTGGGGTCTAGTTGTCAGGGAGAGTATAAAGGATAAGGCAAGAGTGATTGGCCTATAGACTGGGGGTGTGTCTAATGTGATGTGTGATTCCTGGACAGATGTAAACAGACATTTACTCATCCTGGAAAGGCAACTGACCACAGACCAAAGAAACTCCAGCTACTAAGGTTCCTTACAGGAGTCTGGGAGAGGGGTTGTTTATGGGAGCAGAGATGAGTCAAAGACAACTGAGTCACTGAAAGCCACCACCAGTATAGATGACATTTTTATAAATGTCATAAAAACTGGCATTTGGCAGCTCTACAGGTTGAAGAATGTCTCTTCTAGGCAACTTGGGTGATCTTTTCTCACTAGTTCTTTCTGCTTATATAAGCTTGGAGGAGGAAGGGGCCCTGACATCAGTTTCAGGGACTTCCTGATTTATGTGTTGTTTAATTCCTGAGTTGGTTTTCTTCTTTTTCTTTTTCTTCTTCTTCTTCTTCTTCTTCTTCTTCTTCTTCTTCTTCTTCTTCTTCTTCTTCTTCTTCTTCTTCTTCTTCTTCTCCTTCTCCTTCTCCTTCTCCTTCTCCTTCTCCTTCTCCTTCTCCTTCTCCTTCTCCTTCTCCTCCTCCTCCTTCTTCTTCTTCTTCTTTTGGTTTTTCAAGAGAGGGTTTCTCTGTAGCTTCAGAGCCATTCTTAGAACTAGCTCTTGTAGACCAGGCTGGCCTTGAACTTACAGAGATCCACCAGTCTTTGCCTCCTGAGTGCTGGGACTAGAGGCATGTACCACCATCACCTGGCAATTCCTGAGTTTTTGCTGTGGGAGCTATTTCTGCTCCTTCAACCAATAGCTTTTGAGGTACCAGCCCACTGGGGTGTGGTGTCTTTCACTTTAAAAATAAGCAGCAGCAGCCCTTGCTCTCTCTTGCTTACTTCGGATTCCGCTTCTGACTATCAGATGCTTTTCCTGTTCCTGCAGGAGACTATTGTCTAGGACAGTGATCTGTAAGTTTTTCCTTTTAAATAAATAACCCTTTTATTAATCTTAATTCTGAGTTTGTGTGGGATTGTTTTGTTTTGTGACTTATTCCATCAGTTTTAATGAAGCTCGGTTCTACTTATTTTGATCTATCATCTATCTATCTATCTATCTATCTATCTATCTATCTATCTATCATCTCTCTATTTTGTCAACTTGATGCAAACTAGGGTCATTTGGGAAGAAGGAACCTCAGCTGAACAAATGCCTCTATCAGACTGATCTGTAGGCAAGTTTGTGGGGCCATTTTCTTGATTTATGATTGTTGTCTGAGTTTCTGTCCTGCCTAGCTTCTGTCCTGCCACCAGGTCCCACATTTGTTAAGCCCCAAAGAAATCACACAGAGGTCTATATTAATGATAAACTGACTGGTCCATTAGCTCAGGCTTCTTATTAACTCTTATAAGTTATATTAACCCATTATTCTTGTCTATGTTAGCCACATGGCTCGGTACCTTTTCAGTGGGGCAATCACAACTTCCTTCTTCCGTATCTGGGCAGGACGGCAGAGGGAGCTTCCCTCTTCCCAGAATTCTCCTGTTCTCATTGTTCCACCTCTACTTCCTGTCTGGTTGTCCCGCCTATACTTCCTGCCTGGCTACTGGCCAATCAGCCAGTTTATTTAAAACATAATTGACAGAATACATAATTGTCCCACACCATATGATTGCTATGGAAGGGCCCAGTCCACTGTAGGTGGTGCCATCCCTTGGCAGGTAGCCCTGCCTGAATGCAGGCTGAGCAAACTAGGAAGAGCAAGTCGGTAAGCAGCCTTTCACCATGATCTCTTCTTTAGTTTTTGCCTCCAGCTTCGCCCTAACCCTACTGTCAAGCTCTTGTTTGGCTTCCCCAGATGATGAACTATAACCTGGAAGCCAAATCTTTTCCTTCACAAGTTAGTTTTGGTCATGGTGTTTATGACAGCAATGGAAACCTAACCAGGACATCCCCTTTAAGAAATTCATGAATCTTAACAAACTTCACTCCAGGATGGAGTGTTTCAACCTGGAGGAAATTGTTCCATAATAGTTAAGTCTATAAAGTCTATTTGTCTATAAAGTCTATAATGTCTGTTTGCAGCATGAGACCATGTATTTGGAACCATAGCATCTGCATGCAATTCTAGCTCTGGGAAGGTGGAGACAGAAGGATCAACGAGACTTGCTGGCCAGCTTATCTTGCCCAGTTGGTAAGTTCCAGTTTTGATGAGACCCTGTCTCAAAAAATAATGTAGGGAGTGATAGAGGAAGGCACCAATACCGACCTCTGACCTTCACATGCACACCCATACAAGTACAAGTGCCACTGCACACACATATGTACACATATACAAACAAGTACTTATACATGTACCACACACACACACATACACACACACATTTTAAAAAGAATTAATGGCTTGGCTTGACTATGAAGGGAGGTATAATTTACGATAGTGATGGAGAATGACATGACCTTAAAGCTACACCCTATACTTGCCGCCACGTCTAAGCCACCACAATATGAACTAGCTTTTAATCTGCTATGCGCTGCCTGCCACCATAGACTGAAATCATGAGCCACTTTTTCTCCCTTATATCATTTTCCTCAGGTGTTTTGTCATTGTGATTGAAACTAGCAGGGGCCTGGAGAGGGAATCGACAGTTAAGAGCTATATATACTGCTCTGGCAGAGGACCTTAACTCAGTCCCCAGGACCTCTGTCTGAGGGCTATTACTAGCTGTAACTTTAGCTCCAGGGGGATCAACATCTCTGGCCTCTACAAGCACATGCACTCATACACACACACACACTAAAATAATAATAATAATAATAATAATAATAATAATAATAATAATAATAATAATAATAATAATGAATCTTCAGGGAAAAGACCAAAAAACAAAGCAAGACAAGCAAACAAAGCTAAGGCAAGGTTCTAGAGGAAAAGTCCAGTTAGTAAAGTGCTTTTCTTCCAAACACAAGAAAGCAGTAGAAATGTTGTTGTGTCTTCAGACCCATTACTCTCGTCATGAGTGGGGCCTGAGTGTGGCCATTGCCCAGTGGTCCCTCAGGCACCGATTGGCCTGATTTGTAGGTGGAACTGAAGGAGAAAAGACAGGCGATATTAGAGGTGTTATTGGCACTGGGGTGGTGAGGGTCAAATGGGCCTTGCTGAGAAGTGCATGGCACTGAGGGAGAGGTAACACCCTGCAAGTGACGGGAGGAGTTCTGAGTTTGGACGTGGTGATGAGGTGAGAGACTGGGCAAAGAAAGAGAGAGCTGGAAAGATAGCGCGATGTGTCAGAGGCCTTGAGCTTGAAATGTCAGCGGCGGAGTGTTTCAGGTGAAGGCGGAGCTTAACAGTGGCATGGGGCCTTGCAGAGATATGGCAAGCCTTTGGAGTCTGCTCAAGGAACTGGAAGCTATAGTGTTCACTGGACTCCCCTAGGATGGTTGCAGTATGCAGAAAAGCCACAAGGCTGAACTCTGAGACTGAAGAGACCATTGATCGAAGAGATGGACCTGCTGCTAGAGATGCAAATCCAGCCACCTTCAGAGGTAGGACTCTCACTGTGAATGGCCTCCTGGGCCAAGTGCAAAAAACACTGAGAGTCCATCCGTGATTGTTTTATGACCTTCTCCCAATAGTCCCAGACCTGTGGGACTCTGCTCACTCATCAGCAAAGGGGCAGAGGGAGTATTCCAAGATGCTGAGCAATGGAAACATTGACAAGAGCATGCCAATGACGTGCCCGAAATGACACCAGCGAAAGGGCTGCTGACCTCAGCCTGTCACTTCATTTCCCTCTTCATCCTCTTGGCTGTGCCTCTCACGGTCAACCTATCCTTACTGAGCCAGTTCCTCCACACCTCCTCACTGTGTAACCTCTGGAGGGCTGGCATTTGTGCCTGATGCAGGAGAAAGAGGGGGAATTTTCCGACTTGGCAGAGTGGTGGGAAGTTAGCGGGGAGTGTTTGCCCTGCACAGCAACAAGACATCAACTCATTGCTGCCTCTCCCTCCCACCCAAGTCTGTTGCTATTTACAGAGACTCCATATTTCCACAACAATACCCTTTGCTTGGAAAGGACTTTCTCTTGCTTCCAGTCCAGAAAGTTCCCATGCAGAGGCTTGATAGCTCATGGGCCAGTGAGCCCTGCATACATAGCAGAGAACACAAAGGAACCCAATGTCAAGAAAAGTGGAAGGTGTGGGAACAACACTTGAGGTTGTCCTCTGACCTCTACATGCATGTCATGGCTCATACACACCCACACTCACTGTGGGGTTTTGAATGAGATGTCCCTTATATTCTCAGGACTTTGAATACATGGTCCCAAGTTGGTGATACTGTTTGAGGAGATTTACGATGAGTGACCTTGCTGGAGGAAGTGTATCACTGGGGGTGGGCTTTGAGGTTTAAAAGCCTCCACCATTCCCCGTTCACTCTCTCAGCTTCCTGTTTGTGGTTTGAGATGTGAGCTTCCAGTTCTTGGTTTCCAGCTCTAGTTACCATACCTGCCTGCCACGTTTCTCTACCATCATGACAGTGGACTCTTATCATCCTGGAACCACAGCCCCAAATAAACCCTTCCTTCTGTCAGTTGTTTTGGTCATGGTTCAAGATGTGAGCTGTCTGTTTTTCCCGATGCCATGTCTGTTGCCTACAACCATGATTCCCTGCTGTGGTGGACTTTTCTTCATCTGTAACCATAAACTCGAGAAAGATTTTCTATATACTTTCCTGGTCATGGTGTTTTGTCACAACAATAAAAAAAGTTGCTAATGTATTCATACAATGAACACACACATACACACACAGACACACAGACACACACACACACACACACACACACACACACTCCCTGGTGATGCAGGGTATCTTTTTTTATAAGTGTTAGTTTATTGGTTGATGAATAAAGCTTCTTTGGCCTAGGGCAGGCAGAATAACACCAGGTGGGAAATCCAAACAGAGATATAGGGAGAAAGTAGGTAGAGTCAGAGAGATGCCATGTGCCTGCTGAAGGAGAAAGATGCCTGCAGGACCCTTACCAGTAAGCCACAGCCTTGTGCTGATACACAGATTAATAGAAATAGATTAATTTAAGATGTGAGAGTTAGTTAATAAGAATCCTGAGCTAATACGCTAAGCAGTGTTGTAATTAATATGGTTTCTCTGTGATTATTTGTTGGGAGCCACCTGGAGGCACAGGTTGGTCCTGCAGTTTGGAGGTATACCTGGCTTAGCCATGTGGGACTGAGCACCCTTGCCTGCACCCTTGTTGCACATGCTCAGACCAGCAGAATTGGCATTAACCAATCAGGACAGCGTTCAAGCCTCTCCACCGTTTAAAAGCAGCTGCCTCTGGACTCTACTTCCTCTCTCTAAGCTTTCTCTCGTCCCTGCTCTATCTTCCCTTCCCCCAATTTTCCTCAATCAAAGGGCTCCAAATAAAGACGTGACCAGGGAAGGAATTCTCGTTTTTGGTGGCGTTCATTCCTGCTGGTCAGGATGCGCCCCCCGCAATTATTCAGGTCTGAGTGGTCAGGAAACAAAAAAAGCAATCTCTGCCTACAAAATGGCATGACAATGTGAGGGCAACTACATCCACATAAAACCTGAGAGAGCTTGGGAAGGAATTATAGACACAAAAAAACAAAGTTAAGCACAACATCTTGGTAGCCATATATTTTTCATACTTGCTCTGTTTGTTGGTGGTGAGCAGAGGTGTGGCTACTTTAAAGGATGGCTTCCTGGTTCATGCTGGCAACACAAACGCTGACTCTTTTGGGAGGTCCTGAACTTATATGGGGTCTGTGAGCAGCGTGCACCAAATTGCTTAATGTTCACATAGACCCACGACATCCCTGGAGCTGGAGCAGTGTGCATGATCCACAGAGGTGGTGAACATGCCTCTGCCATGTTGGGCTGGGCAGAACAAACAGGCAGGGCTGCAGAGTTGGTCCTAGCCATGCTTGCTTAGCATTTTGTCTTTTGGTTTTTTTGTTTTGTTTTGTTTTGAAAAAAGGCGTTTCTGGTCTGAAAATTATTACAGATACACAATAAAGACAGGTTCAAACAAAAATAAACCTCTGAATAGGTCACAGTGTGTTTAAAATGTATGTAGGCATGGGAATAGAGAGGGAAAAGACTATAGACAGTTATTAAAAAAGTAAATAATTTTTAAAAGTTAGTAAAAGTAATATAAAAAGAATACAGACAGTCATGGATTAAAGGAGTAAAGAAAAATAAGTCATGTAAAGATGAAATATACACAGAGTTTGGATGATGCATATTATTGTGTTTTCTTTGAATTTTTTGATTGCATAGAGACATTTGATTCTGGGGGCTGCTATGTTAAATCACCATAAAGGTATCTTAACTTCAAAATTTGAGACTAAGGATATGTTACTTTATAACATATATAAAGAGAAAAGGTTCTGCTTTTGTTTCCACAGAAGATGACAACCTATGGATTCCTTCCAGACTAATGTGCTTTGATGGAACAAGACCTCCCAAAAGGTCTCTGTGGACCCCTAAAAACACTTTACCAACAAACAGCAGGAAGCAGTTTGTAGAGAACAATACCCAAATTCTCAAAATGATTGTTTATAAATGTTTGTTTTAATTTAAAGGGTTTTGATTATAAGTGATTAATGCTCAATTCCTAAAAGAAAAAAAAGGAAGCTATGATATAGAAATGAATACTTTGCATTGGTATGGATCTTGGTCTATTGATACAAATTTAAGATTGATTTTATTACACTGTGTATATGTATTTCTTCTGCTTAAGGTAATATGTTTGTACAGCTCATTTAAAATGTAATGTATAATTAAGAAATACAGATTAATAGATAGTCATCTATAATAGTAAAACTGTTGTCATGTTCATTAGGTTTTCTAGATATGCAGAGATATATTTCAGTTAGATAATTTTCAACACTTCAAAGACTTACAGAATATGGCATTTAAAATGTTTTAAGAACTTAAGACATTTCTTGACAGTGAGACTTGTCTGCTTCTGGAAGCACCTTTTACTTCAAAGGGAGATGGGCATCGAAGAGTTTTCTTATGGAGTTTGTTAACCATTTGGGAAAGAAATTGCTCTTGCCTAGACTGCTGGACCGTATGTTGTATGAACTGGACATGCAGGACCCGCAGAAAAGTGACTGCTGAACATTCCAAAAGACAGGATGGTTCTTCAGGGTTCCTGCTCCACCAAAGAAGCTGCCAGACATTCTGAAGGACACAGAAGAAAGTGACCAGCAAACTGTCAATATAGGCAGAATAGATCTTCAAATTTCTTGCTTCATGGAAAAGTCGACTGGATACTATGGGCCTGTAGGCTGAAGTTGGGTGCCCCAATGCTACTTTGGGTGACTGTTCAGGCAGCAAGATATCACTGTCAATTCTAGAGTTTTGGAAGTTTCTTATAATTCACTTCCTGTTTACTTAGGTAATATTATATCCTTCTGAGGACCTTGAAGAGTTAAAGACAGATAGTTATAGTTTTCCTTAGTTTTAATAAAGGATAAATTAGATATAAAACTTTAGACTCAAAAAATAGGATAGATGAAACAATATTTTCCTTATTTTGTCAAATGTAAATGGAGTGAATATTGTAACTATAATTCTTGCTTGATACCTATTTTGTATATGTAATTTTACTATGTTGAAGTCAAAACCTTCCTTTTAATTAGACAGAAAAGGGGAAATTATGTGGGATATCTTTCTGTATATGTGTTGCTTTATTGGTTGATGAATAAACTTAATTTGGCCTATGGCAGGGCAGAATAATGCCAGGTGGGGAAATCTGAACAGAAGCATAGGGAGAGAGCAGGCGGTCTCAGAGAGATGCCATGTAGCCACTGGAGGAGAAAGATGCCTGCAGGACCCTCACCGGTAAGTCACAGCCTTGTGCCGAGACAAAGATTAGTAGAAATGGGTTAATTTAAGATGTAAGAGTTAGCTAATAAGAATCCTAAGCTATCAGCCAAGCAGTGTGTTGGGGGATGACTCTCATTTGTTCCTGGCTGCCCAGACAACTAAATAATCACTCAGAAACTTAAAACTGTATTAATTAAAGCTTCTTATTGGCTAGCTCTTACATCTTAAATTAACTCATTTTTATTATTTTATATTTGACCACGAGGCTTGTGGCCTACTGGCAAAGTTCCTGCTGACAGCTCTCATCTTTCCCCTCTGGTGGCTACATGGATTCTCACTGACTCTGCCTTCTTTTTCCCAGCATTCAGTTTAGTTTCCCCCTCATACCTCCACTCTGTCCTCCCAGGCCAAGGTAGCATCTTTATTCATTAACTAATAAAAACAACACATGTATAAAAGGACTTCCAACAGCAGCAATGTTGTAATTAATATGGTTTCTGTGTGATTATTCGGATCTGAGCATTTGGGAAATGAATGAGCAGTCTCCGTTTACACCCTGTAGTTTAAATTTTGAAAGTAGGTATGCCTGGTTCTCTTTCACCATCCGCTGTAGCTTATATTGAGCTCACTAGGCATTTACCTCTGGCTGACCTGACCTCTGCCAGCTGTGGGGTCCTAGAAAGCTGAAACTCAAATATGAATTGTTGGTTGTAACTGCCAATATCAAGATTCTAGCTCTTAGCACATGACAGTGTGTTTGTTGAATGAATTAAATGTGCTTGTGGAATGAATAAGCATTTTGTGAATTAGTGAAGCTTGTATTTGGTGAATTAATGAAGTATACTTGAATGAATAACTGAAACTCTTTTGCCCACTGTTCCAAAGCAACCACTCCTGATGTTTGAATAACTGTGAAGAGGCGACATTACATTGGACCTTTGTCTTTTGTCCTTTGATCCTTATAGGATCAAACACTATGATTTTGCCATTGGTTGAGTAGATTAGGTTAGTCTCAACCAACTCTGAATACTAGTTTCATCCTTGGGAACCAAGATAGATGTTATCTCCGTCCTCTATGAGACTGAGAAGGAGGCAAGCTGGGATGACAAGAGTCCAGGACCTAAAATCAATGATCTGACTGATGAAAGGAACAATCTTGACTCCCATCTATATGACCACCCATCTACACGGCTTTGAGGGACATGAAAGAAGGAGAGGTTGGATGGATTGCCAAGTGAGCTTGAAGTCAAGAAATCGACTTGGAGTTCATTTCAAGATGAGGGCTCAGAGGCCCCCAAAGAGGAGCTGAAACTGACTTATGACTATATATTTGCAAGTCCCTGCCCATCCCATTCTAGGCAGTAGTTAGATTTGGGTCAAGATGAGGAGGTTAGAGCAGGGGAAGTGGCCAGGAGCCTCCAACATCAGGAAGCTCGAATTCTGAAGAAAATGAACTCTGGATAAATCATCTTTAGAAATACTCCTGAGCTTAAGAGGTCATGGCTGGGGTGGGGTGGGGAACAAAGTTCTTGCTGTGGAAGCATGATGACCCGAGTTCAGTCCCTAGCATCTATAAAAATCTAGATATGGTGGCACATGTGTTTGTAATCCCAGTATTGTGGAGGCAGAAACAAGAGGATCCCTCGAGCTTGCTGGCAACCCAGGGTTGTCAAACCAATGAACTGTAGATTCAGTGAGGAAAAGAAGATAGAGTAATTGAAGACACCTGATGTTGATCTCTGACCTTCACAAATATACATGCATACACACACACCACAGTACATGGGTGGGTTGATTTTCTCAGCGTTCTGCAAACAGAAACAAGGGAAGGCAGAGTGTCCTCCAGACCGGCAGTATACAGGAGCATGTGTGAAGGATAGATGGCAGCCTGCAAGCAGATGGGGATTTTGACTGGTGGATTCATCACACACAGCACTTAAGACACTTGTTTCACATAGGATTTGATATTGAGAATATCACTGGCCATTTTGTGACCGTGAGTAGAAGAGAAAAAGACATGAGAGGCATTTTAAATGAACCCACCCTGGGACCACCTATCTTCAGACTTCATCTCTGATGGCATAATGAAGTGTTTTTATTGCTAAGTCCTTTCCCTGACTTTGGAAGAAAACTCACAGTCAGAAAACAGCATCTCTGGCCCAGTTGCTGAGTGTGCGCATGGAATTCACGTCTAGGCTTCGGTTGCATCATTGCAGCCAATGCTGTCTGTGTAGCAATCCCTCAGGAGACTGACGAATGGCAGAGCTTACTCCCTAAGGCTCGTGATGGTTAATACTGTCAACTCAGTAAGATCTAGACTTACCCAGGAGGCAATCTTTGGGCATGCCACTGCTGCACTTTATAGATTAGGTTAACCGAAGTTGGAAGGCCCGCTCTGAATGTGGGCGGCTCCACGCCATGGGTTGGGGAGCCAAACTACACAGAAGAGAGAAAGGGAGCTGAGCATCAGCGTTCATTTCTTTCCGCTCCTTGACTGTGGATATAAGGTGACCCATCGCCTAAGACTCCTGCCACCACGCCTTCCCCTCCACTGGTGGTCCATACCCTTGAACTGTGAACCCAACCCCCGCTTCATCTTTAAGCTGCATTCTGTCACGTTTTTGCCACAGCAGTTCGAAGCATATCACGGATACAAGGCTAAATTACGGATTTTGCTGAAAGCCTGGTTGGTCTCCTTTACTTTTAAACAAACTCAAGCATTCCACGGGAGAGTTGGGTTCCCCGCAGTGCAGGTGGCAGCGAACCATCCTGGCGACCTCATGTTTGATTTGTCAGGGTGCCATGTGGAGTCAGGTGCCAGGGCCATGTTATGTGATCTTCGGCACTCTCCCTGACCGACCCATTGGCAGGCTGGCATTGGGGCTGCATAACTTGCATTCTTCCCTTTCCTGGGGAGTTGGGTGGAGAAAGTCCCCTACATGGGTCCACAGGGCATGTGCTTCTTCCTTTGTCTGTTGGATCAACTTGGCCACTTTCTAATGTGGAGGTAAGGGATATTGATATGTCCTGAGAGCATTTCTTCTACATTTATTTATTTAATTACTCTCTCTGTGTGCGTGTGTGTCAACCTAGTGAGCATATGGAGTCCAGGGGACAACTTTTGGGAGTCACTTCTCCCCTTCCACTGTGTGAGTTTGAGAGATTAAACTCAGGTAGGTCAGACTTGTGACGAGTTTCTTTATCCACCGAGCCATAAATCTTTTAAATGGGTACATATCAGTTACTTTTCCACTGCTGATAAAATACCATGAGCCAGGCAACTTATAAAAGAAAGTGTGTAATTGGGCTTAAGATTTCAGAGGTTAGAATCCATGATGGAAGAGCAAAGACATGGCAGCAGAAATATCTGAACTCTCACACTAGATCCACTAATGGGAGACAGAGAGCACACTAGGAATAGCCTTAGTCTTTTGAAACCTCAAAGCCTGCCTCAGTGACACACCCACTCCAAGACCACACCTCCTAATTCTTCCCAAAGAGTTCCACTGAGAACCAAACATTCAAATATGTGAGCCTCTGGGGGCTATTTTCATCCAAACATCCCAGGATACTTAAAGGAACATAATTGTGCATATTGGTGGATATAAAGTCTATCTTACTGAGGCCCATCTTTGATGGAGCATGCTATATTAACCCCACATCCCATAACTTCCTTGTCTTCTCACCTCCTGTGATGCTTAGAATTAGAAATGCGTCCTCAAAGACTCCTGCTTTGGACATCTGGTTCACAGCTGGTGTAGCTATTTTTGGAAGGTGGGAGAAACTTCAGGAGGTGAGGCCTGGGTGGCAGAGATGGGTCACTAAGGGGTGGTCCTTTGACAGTTATAGACTGGCCCTGCTTCCTTCCAGTCCCCTCTCTGTTTCAAGATCCACCAAGATGGAGGAGGACATCTTGGACATCTGGTCTCACTACAACAGACTCTGACAGGATGGACTGTTCCCTCTGTAAAGCGTGAGCTACCCCCCTTCCCTTGAGTAGTTTCTGTCACATATTTTATGACAAGGACAGGAAGAATAAATAATTCAGCTTGCTCTCCTGTGACACCATGAACACCTGTGTCCCCTCTATCCACACTCTAGGGCTTCTTGCTTTCACTGGCTGCTTACACAGCTCTGGCGGGGGAGCCTCTTGTGGGGATGGAAGCAGGGAGAAGTCCTGGGGTAACGCTTGTTGATCTCGTCTCAGAGGCAGAGTCCCTAGAACTTTCCACTTTCCCACGGCCATGGCACAAGCTGAGACCTTAGTCCTTTGTCTACATTTTCTTCCTTCAGAAACCCTGTCTTATCTCTGGGACAATGCTTGGAAGTTGTATGAGGTGAGAACCTGCAGCTGGGAAAGCCAAAGCTATCCCTAACCCTGCCTCATGTCAGTGACCCTGGTACTCTGCAGGCCCTTCCGAACTTCATAAAGAGGGTGGAATCCTTTGCACTGTTCACCCAGGATAACCTTCTTTTGCCACCGCTGGGGATGTGGGAATAGTCGGTCACAGCAAAGGACTCACCCTGCCAGCAGAACTCATTCCACCTTGTGACCTTACAACTTCCCACCATCCTCCAGCTTGACCATTTCTTTCCCTGACTGGTCTTGAACCCAAGCCCATGACCTATACTATTACTGGGTACATTTGAAGGAAGGGAAGGAGGAGGTGCCAACATTGGGTGGTAAAAGAGAAAGAGGAAGCCAGAAGTTCAGAAGAAAACCCAGTCTCTTCATCCCTGGTGTGACAGATGGAAGCCCCACACATCAGGTTTAGGGTTAATGTGCCTCCATAGGACTTGCTTGGGAAGATGAGGACCTTTCTCTGAGTCATAGGAGAGAGAGAGAGAACATGGCTCCCAAGGTGCTTTCCAACTCCAGAGTCCACAGTCTCAAAGATGAAAGCTGAGAATCCTAGGATGTTTCTACTTCTGCTCCTGGCATCCCTTTCCTGCTCTGGGATTCTTGATGGATACCAATACAACTGCCCCATCCCCGCCCTCCAATACATCGGCATGCTCATAACTTGCTAAATACTGTCATTAAAATACCTCCCTTATTAACTTTGTGATAACATTTCTTCTTTTTTCCCTCGTCTGAAATTTAATGTTAGTGTTTCCTTAATTAAATTCCCCGTTCCAAAAGCACAGTCATGGCGTTTGTACAGGGTGGAGGGGGTATTTCCCTTCTTAAGGGTCTAGGAGAGGATGACCCAGCAAGGCCAGGCTGGTTCTCATTTTTTCTGGGGCCAAACAGTCTCTTGTGCTGGCAGAAGGTTGAGAGGAGAAAGCAGAACAGAAAAGTCAGTGCCTAACCACGGTAGCCAGGGTGAGCAAATAAATCCCAAGGAAAAGAGATTTCAGAGAAACAATGGCTATTTGCTCCTTAGAGTAAGTTGTCCTGGAGTTGGGGAGATGGCGCAGTGGGGGAAGGGCTTGGTGTGCAAGCAGGAAGACTTGAATTTGATCCCCAGCACATAAAAAACCAGGCCTACCTGGTGTGTGTTTGTAATTCCAGCTCTGTCCCAGTGCTGGGGAGGTGGACACGGGAGGCTTCCTGGGCTCAGTGGCTAGTCAGATCAGCTGAATAGGCAATCTCAGTGCTGTCCCAATGCTGGGGAGGTGGACATAAAAGAACCCCCTGGCCCAGTGACTGACCAGACCGGCTGAATAGGCAAGCCCTGGGTCTTAGTGAAGCACTCTGAGACGAAGAGATAGGATGGAAAGCTCCTGAAGAGCCACACCCCAGGTTGTCTTCTGACCTCCAAAGGCAAGTGTACATGCTTGTGTAGACATATATGTGTATGTGTGTGCGCATGCTCACACACATAAATACATAAATAAGTTCCAAAAAGCAAATATGTCCCAGTGGTTACACGGAACGTGGTCACATTAAACACTTATCAGGTTCCTAAAATTCCAATCGAGCAGGGCACCTTAATTTTTTTCAGCAGCTCTACAGTCACGCTGCAGATCTCCGGGGAAGAAGGGCATCTCTTTCTCTTGGGTGTAGATGAGTCTTTGTTTCGTGAATTAGCATGGGGGTTTTATTTTTACTGTTTATTCTAGGTTTAACTTTAATCACTGAAAAATATTTACCATGGGTTGGGTTATAGATGTACATATGGCTAAAATATTTTAGGTTTCTTTAAAAGTATCTCATACATGAACACTGTATTTATATAATTTCTACTCTCCCCTGTCCCTTCCAACTTCTCCTGTACCCCCCACCCCTTTCCAAATTCATGACTTCTTCTTAATTATTACCAATGACATTACACACACACGCACGCACACACACACACACACACACACAGAGACACACGTATATGTAGATATAGTTTTCTGAGTCTATTTAGTGTTGTGCATACGTGTATGTGTTTAGGGCTAATTACTTAGAACTGGGTAACCCAGTGGTGGTGGGGGGTTCATCCCCCAGTAACCATGAATTTCAGGTAGCTCTTCATCTAGGTGGATGGATTTCCTCATCCATGTTGTCCTATCAGCTGGTGCTGCCACTGTGCAGGTCTTGCTTAGGTGACCATATTGAGAGTTCAAGGATTCTACTTCTAAGAACAATGGCATTTTACTGTGTTTATCAGTTCCTTATTTTTACAATGACAAAACAATTTATAGTCATGTATTTTGCTAGTGCTGGTATAATAATAAACCTACATTCATTCGTGTGTGTGTGTGTGTGTGTGTGTGTGTGTGTGTGTGCGTGTGTTACTCAAACTCAGGGCCTGGCATATGCTAGACAGTTATACTCTTCCTGAGCTAAAGGCTCTGCTGCCCATTCATTCCTAAATCATTTACATAATATCTATGATGCACCAAGGTCAAGACACAATGCTTGACTTCGAGGAAACTGCAACTCAGAGCCAGGGTCTTACAACCTATCGTCTGTTTTTGTGAATAAAGCTTCATTGGGAGGAGCTGGGAGTGTAACTCAGTGTTTGCATTCAGGGACATGCGCAGGGCCCTGCACCTCACCCCTAGCACCCCCACAATGAAAAAAAAAATTTTAGGACATAGCCACACCTGCTCATTGACGTGAGTGTGGTTACTCTGACCTACAGCGACTGAGCCGAGTGATGTGGCTTGAAAGCCTGAAATATTTACTTACCGGCTCTTGACATCAAAGTTTGTTGACCTCTGACCTGCAAAAAGAACTTGTTAGCTGTTTGAACAATATACGAAGAGAAATGTGGTGTGCGGGTGCTGAATTCTCTTTCCGTGTCTCTGTAAGTCTGTCGGAGACCACCCTGGAATTGAAGTGGGAAGGGCTTGTGGTGGTTCGTGTCTGAAATTCTAGCACTAGAGATACTGAGGCAGAAGGAATGCCATGAGTTTAGGCTAATCTCAGAGCTCCGGTGACCCAACTAGACTGAACTACAGAGTGAGCCCTTGTTTCAAAATGAATAAGTTGATAAATAGTAATAACAAAGGAACCAACACAAGAAAGAATAGGAGTTCAGATTTGGATATCAAATAAGTGGTGGCCCATGCAAAGATTCAGAGAACCCTTGCGAGCATTTTGAGGATCTCAGTATGCCAGTTTTTTGTTAAAAAAAAAAAAAGAGTCGAAATACTACAGAGAAACAATCAATGTTTTCTTCTCAAGTATGCTTATAAGATTGAGTGGGACGCACTCATACCAAATCCTTATTGGCTAGTTTTCTCTGACCCTGACCTATCAGGGTGCTCTGTGTTTTCTCTAGTGAACAGGGGGGACAGACAAGGAAAGAGGGAGAAGCCTTAGGTTCCCAGGAGCATCCAGTCATATCACTCCCAGTGACACAAATGGGCACTGTCGTGATTTGCTTACTAGAGATGGGGGAAGCTTCATTTTTTGCCCTTTTGTCATGCTGTCATGCACATGTTAGATTGTGTGTGTGTGTGTGTGTGTGTGTGTGTGTGTGTGTGTGTGTGTTTTGCTGGGGATCAAACCCAGGGCTCATGAATGTTAAAAAAGTACTCTACTTGATTATGCTACACACTCAGCCCCATGATTCTAGTATCTTAAAGTTGACAGTAGCTCCATATTTTTATCTGGATCAACTAAAGGCTCAGAGTTTAATTAAATGTCCTAAGTTCCCATCTGGCATTGGTGTTCTCAGGGTGCTCCCAGCTGCCATGGTCCTGCATCTGTCCATCAGGCATGTTGGCATGTGGGCTTCTGGCATTGCTCACTAAAACAAGGGCCCTCAACGGGATGTGGGGGGCACTGGGAATGGTTGGAGACCATTTTGTTGTTATTGTTGTATGTTATCTTTGAGGAGAAGTGCTGCAGACATCTGGTCAACCACTCTTTTCTTGCTTCTTAAGTTAAAATATAGTCTCTGCAATTATTTTTAGCTCACACTGACATGTTGCCTTGAACTATTGTGCTGGTGCAACCAGTATGTACGCGATATAAACTGAGGGATGATTGTATCGTCACTGGCGATTACTGTTGTCGTCCTCTTTGATGGAGGTAAGCAGCCTCCAGGAGCATTACAAGACACTTCCAGAGAGGTATGGGTACCTCTATCTAATGTGGGTGCCACAGTGAGGACTTCCTTCAGTTATCTGCCTAAAGTCTCGGCTGGTCCCTTCTGCACTGTCAGGAAGCTTTAGAGTAGGTGGAGGCACCAGGATGGTGAGGTGGAGCTGACTTGGCAACCATATTCTGGTCTAACTGAGGCCACGATTCCTTACCTATAAAATGACCATCAAATCAATACCAGTGATTGTCAGAATTAAACAACTCTGAATTTGTCAACTACTTTAACAGTGTCTGAGACAGAGTGTGTTCTAAGTGAGTGTTCTCTCTCTCTCTCTCTCTCTCTCTCTCTCTCTCTCTCTCTCTCTCTCTGTGTGTGTGTGTGTGTGTGTGTGTGTGTGTGTGTGTGTCTGTGTGTGTTCCTGGGAATTAATCCCAGGGCCTTAACATGTGCTAGGCATACATTCTACCACAGAGCTATCCACACCTCAGCCACCGTGTCAATATATATATTTTAAAAATCCAATATAATAACCAGGTGCTGGTGGCACATGCCTTTAATCCCAGCACTTGGGAGGCAGAGGTGGGCAGATCTCTGTGAGTTCAAGCCCAGTTTGACCTACAGCTGGTTCTAGGATAGAACTGTTATACAGATAGACCTTGTCTCGAAAAACTAAAAACCAAACCAAAACTATACTGTTTCTAACTTGAAAATTTCCACGTAGTCTCTAACCTTTCTCCTTCTGCTATGCCCTAATCTGAGAGTCGGAGGGCTTCCCTAGATAGCCCCTTTTCCAGGTCAGTGTGTTCCTATCCTGGCACTGGCTGCGTGGTTTGGAAGTTCTTGCCTGGGGTGTTGATCTTCCCTGGAGATGTTTCCAAGGCAGAGTCTTTATCCTGGTTGTCTTTTTGCCTCCAGCACCTAGCATAGCTCTTGGACCGCAAGCAGTGTCTTGATAACGGGACTCCTGGCTGAAGGCGGTGGTGTATCTAAGGTATGCAGTGTATCTCCAGCAGCACTGAGGCCTCCTGAACACCCCACTCACCTTCCCTCTGCAGTACTCACAGAGTGAACCTGGCTCTGATGATCTTAACAGCAGAGGATACAGGGAAACAGCTTTCCAACATCCGAATGAATATCCACACTTGTGACTGTGCGCCATTCCTTAGGGAGTCTGAGAATAAGTCTACAGCCCTGAAGTCTACTCAGCAGAGACAGGGCCATAAAATATCAGGTCTAAGACACGAGACTGCTCCAAGGGGAAGGCTAATCAAGTCTACACTAAGCTATTTTCAAAGCTGGATCTTGGAGGCTCCAGACATTTGGAGGCCACTGTACACTCTCTCCTCTCTTAGCTGAATCACCTTGGTATAGCCCACCCAGTAGGCCCAGTTCTTGTCCTGGCAACAATTACTTTCGACAGAATGGATAAAGATCTGGCGTCGTGGGCCTCATCTCATCCACCCACCTCAACTCGGGACACCCGTCCACCCACCTCTGGACTCCCTTCGGCCCTAACTCTTCATGTGGTTTCTTTTACAAACTTTTCATGTCTACTTGTGCATATATGTGTGTGAGAGAGAGGGAGTATGTCTGCCACATGGGTGTGGGTGCCTGTGAAGCCCAGAAGAGGACATAGCATCAATTGGCGTTGAAGTTCCAGGCAGTTGTGGACTCCCTGGGCCTGATGTGGTGCTGGGAACTAAACTTTGGTCCTCTTTAAGAACAGCAAGTACTCTTGACTGCTGAGCCATTTCTCCTGTCCCTGGTGGGATGCTCGAATTGATTTCCTGTACCAGCCTGATTACAACAACTGTATCAGACCAATGCAACTATAATAGAGATTTCCAAGTCAAATCAAAGTTACTGTCCCATTTGCACGTCAGTATGGCTGATTTCTTTGGTATAATGATAAGGCAGGAAGGGGAAGAAGCAGGTGGCGGTAGCTTACCTCAGCAAGGGGAAGAAGCAGGTGGCGGTGGCTTACCTCAGCAAGGTTTCCTAAGCTCTAGCCACGTGCCAAGTGTTTGCTTGCTTTTCCCTTAAGTCCCATAAAGTGATATGAACCTGCCTTTCACTGGGTACTTGATCAAACACCTCACCTTTCCTGGGAACATGGAGTCATGGGCACTTATCTATACGCTTTTCAAAGGTCCCCGAAGTCAATCCTGGGTTCTCTTTGGCTTCTCGAAGGATCTTGGAGGCAGAGTTCTGCAAAATTGAGAGCTCTTTCCTTCTCCCTCAACACCCTGGGGTGTCCAGTCGAGGTTCCCTTTAAGGAGGAACCTTTAAGGAGGTTCCCTTTAAGCCTACAGGCTCCTAGGTGTCTGGCCTTAGCCATCTGTCCTTGCTTCGTATTACAAACAGGACTGGAAGCCAAGAACTAGCCAAAGGCATCATGGGTGTCACCAAGGGACACGCTGATCTGTTAGCCAGCAGGGCTTGGGACAAAAGTCCAAGAAGCAGCAAGCTTACTTCCAAAAGTTGAGATTATTATTATTATTATTTTAAATTCCTGTAAGGAACCTTTCTCTCTGTGGACATTCTAGACTTCTCGCAAGCGCTTCTGTTATTCTTAGGTGAGCAGCCGTGTTGGGCATTGCATAGGGATGTGTGGCCGTGTGATTTGACACAGCTGGTGACTTAACTGGACTCATTATAATAAGGTCACTCCTGCTGGTGCAGTCTCCCTTAGTACTAATTCACTTGGCTCTAAGTTGAGCCATGGAACACACTGCAGATCCAAAGGGAGAATCCATCTGATGAGTCTTCTTGCTCCAAAATGGGACCAGGGGGACATATATATGAGATTACATCCTTATTCTCAAATATTCAAATGCCTTCTCTTCTCCCCCCACCTCGCCCCCCAGTCCCCAGTCACCAATCCATTGCATCTATACCCTTGACCCTACAATTTGGTCTGTTGCTTAATGATGTGCCTACATGGGGAAGGAGAGTTCCTTGTTCATTCATCATCTTTCCAGGCTGGGATGGTTAATGGGGCTTGGAAGATGCTTGACTGTGAATTGGGAATGTAGACACATGGTCTTCCACATTGTGACTGTATAGAAATGGGAGAAAAAGAGTTGCTCATTTATTCATTTGTTTGTTCATTGGTTCAAGTCCCTGTGTTCCTCCATAGAGGCCTTCTATGTGAAGCCCATCGGTTCCTGACGTGGTCCTGGGAGGAACCCTGGTCTACAGGAGTGCTCTGGTCTGCAAGTGAGGAGGTTCACTCACTCTCTGGGAGACTGCATATGTCATTTCCCATTTTAGAGTTTCTGCTTTCTCTCCCTGGGTTTCTCTGCAGTTCTGCTGTGGAGTTCCTGGCAGGCGGGATCTAACTCTTAGGCCAGGGTAAGCCTTTCTCTGCCTCCTGCCTTGGGCTAAGTTCTGAGAGTGGATAGGGCAGGCCTGCGTGTTCCCTGCAGGCTGTTCTCAGGGCTCTTCATTTTCCTTATCCTCTCTTCCTTCAGAGCTGAGGAACACACAAACAGAGCAAGAGGAAGATGGGGAGAGAGAGAAAACAACCCCTCCCCCAAATCTGAAGCGTTGCCATGAAGAGGAAGGACTATCAGGTTTCTATCTGAACACACTGTATACCAGTACTCCCTAGCTAGTAACCGACTTCCACCAAATAGGTGTTCGCTGTTAAGTTGGGTTTCGTGCTTCTCGATGAAAACTGACTTACGTACACATCACCATGGCAATGTTTAGACAAACAGGCTTAGAGGTCCTGCAGTGAATATTATGGGATACCTCCTGTTCTTCTTTCTTCTCTTAACACTCGCCCAGAGCAAAGAAAGGTTGCCTAGATTCACGGATGCCCCCTTTTAGAGATGTATTACTTTGGGGGTATAGTTGGTGTCCTTAAATTTGAAAACTCAGCTAAGATGTCAGAACAGAGACATGTGTGCTTGGGAGCGTGTGTGTATGTGTGTGTGTGGCTGTGTCTGTGTTGTAAATCACAATGAAGGGAACCAATGGTGGCTTTCAGTTGGATATCTACATTCTCCATTCAGATAGCTCCAACTGTCCCAACTTCCCTAACTGACAGTTATAGCCACTGGTGGCCAAATGCTCTGTCTGGATCTGCTTAGCTAGAATCTGAGTCACCACCCATCTGGTGCCCAATGATCACACCCCAGCAATGCCTTGGGAAACCATAGGGAGCCTGCTCTAGAGGAGCCCGGAGCAGACAGAAGCTAGCTTTACTTCTTACCCGCTCTAAGGTGTGATAAGAAAGTCCAAACGACCACCACTGGAGCAGAGGGCCTCTTGGATCCTGCTGGCTCTTGCATTCTGTTGCTTTTCTAATTAGGAGTTTTCGGGGAAACTTGAAGTATTAGAAACATCATGTAAAAAAAAAAAAAAAGACTGTCTTACTGGGCATTGCAGCAGGCATCTTCAGAGCTCATCGTTTAATTAATTAATTAGTTAATCAATTATGTGTGCATTTTTGGGGGACGTTCATATTTATGTGTGTGTGTGACTATACATGGGTGCATGTCCATGAGAACTAATGTAAACCTTGGGTGCCTTCCCTCGTGAACAGCCTACGTTATTCTTCGAGGCAAGGTTTCCCATTGGCTGACCCAGAGATTGCCTTGTAGATCAGGGTGGCTGGCCCAAGAACCCCAGGGACCTGCTGGTCTCTGTCTCCTAGTTGCTGGGATTATAAGCACACAATCACCATACCTAGCTTTGTGCAGGTATGCTGGTGGCTGAAGTCAGGTCCTTGGGCTTCTGTGGCAAACAGCTTACTGTCTGAACCATCTCTCTGGACGAGAGTGGGCAGTGCTTAAGCAAGACTGGCTGTCCACTTGTTAGGGTTTGGAGGGCCACACAAGGATGGATAGGGGGATGGGACCTGTGAATTGTGACTCATGGAGTCTGAGGGAACTGGCTACCCATCTGTTATTTTTTCCCAGTCTCCCCTATATGCACCAAGAGCTTATGAAAAGGAAATTTAACTCCCATAGTGAATAACTCAAGCTAGAATATTCTTTTCCCAGCACAGAACACCTGATAAACAGTAACCTCCATGAATGTGTCTTACCCTGACAACAGACCCATGTCTACAGAAGCTTCAAAGTTGATTAATTTTAAATATTCTGGAAAAAAAAAAGTCATGGGAAATCCTGGAGCTTCTTTTCTGAAAATCGCCATTTCATCAAGTTATTCTGCTATTCAGACTCTCCCGCCTCAGATTCGTTTGGGAAAAGAGTATGCCCCACGACACAGGACAATGAAAACAGGCTTGGCCTTGGCAAGAGGCAGCAACAACACAAAAGGGCTTTGGCATCTTCAGTGTCCCCTTTGAGATCCACTTAGCATATTTGAGATGCGTGGATAACCTTTCTCTCCGGTCTCCTGCCACAACGTTGATTGTATTTCTTACGTCCTTGTCAGAAACGCTTCTATTTTTCACCTTCTAGAAGTTTCTGTGGCGCCGAGGACCTCGACAACCACCTTTAAAGCATTTTGGGATCCTCTGCTTTGAGAACTTCAACATTTGGTTTATCTTTGCCAACTCTAACACGAAGTCCCGATTTGATATTCAGGGTTTGTCAGCAATCTCCTTGGGAGGTAGTCATGGGAGCTGACCGGAAGACGACTCCAGGGACACTAGGCAATGACACAAGAACTCTGCTTCAGACCCCAGAGGACCTCCTGACTCCACGCTGGAGTCAGTCTGGAACCTACTCACAGGGACCCCCTTACTTACAGAACCAGTGGCCTTTCTCTTCTGGTCTCTCAGGCTCTCGCTGATTTTAACTTAACTTTACTCTTGGCATTGTGGAGTCTTTTGACTTCAGTCTCTTGGGAAACTGGGGTAAATTAAGTTGCTTATTAAAAAAAGAAAAAAAGAAGAAGAAGAAGAAGAAAAAAGTACGGGTGAGGATCCCCGCGGTGTGCTGCTAGGACGGGGCTGGAAGAGGAAGGGCTCCGTCCAAGCAAACACTGCTGGGGAAAGCCAGCTGGATCGAGTCCCTGATCGCTTCTCTGGGCAGAGGGTAGATCCGCTGTCAGATAAAAAAGCTGCTCAGCGCCCTCTGAGAAGCAGCCTGGCAGGTGGCCAGGTCGGGAGAACAATGATTTCCTCGCTTTTGTATTTGATTATTAGTTCATATTTATTGGAAACCCGTGACGCTTTCAGCCCCGTAGCCAGGGTGCAAGAGGAGGCAGCTGCCTGGTGGGATTCAGTTTTTCCTATTAGCTTTTTTTTTTTTTTTTTTTTTTTTTTTTTACCGTTTTTCATCGGCTGAATCAGCTTCCCACATCTGATTATCACAGAACTGCTGAACTGGCACTCAACCATCCTCCCTCATCCCAGCCCCTAGGTCACGCTGGCCTGCGGGTGGTCCCCTCCTCGACTCCCACCCTTTTCTGCATCTCGATCCATCTATCTCTATCTGAGGGTTGAAATGGGGCATTTCATCTAACATGCCTGCTGGATGGAGCGCTTCCTGTCTCTGCCTGTACACAAACCATTCAAGTGTTTATTTTAACTAGTTTTAGGGATAGAGGAAAGGGAAAAGGTATCAGAATGAGCACCATTGCCCCCTGTTTGCTCGTTTTTAGTTTTTATTGAGAGTTACCATCTGTCAGACTCAAATGTTTACGTTTTTTTTTTCTAACCCCTTGTAACCTCCTTAGGACACGGACTACATTATCAACTTTATTTCACAAATAAAGGAGTTTAATGGCTAATTATACATATCAACTTGACTACAACCTAGAATCACCTGGAATTACCTAGGTCAGGTTATCCTGTGGGTATATCCAGGGGAGATTGTCTTGTTTGCTTACTGAATTACGAAGGTCCAGACCATAACGGGTGACACCATTCCCTAGGCAAAGGAAGTGTGTGTAGGCGAACTTTTCTTTCCTGCCTGGCCCACCAGTTCCCAAATAACCGACATAGAGTCTTAATATTAATTATAAATGACCAGCCAATAGCTAAGGCTTGTTACTAGCTAGCTCTTACATTATAAAAAGCCCATATTTCTTAGCTATGCTTTGCCACTTGACTTGGTACCTTTACTCAGTACAGCATATCCATCTTGCTTCTCTCTGTCTGCTGGCTACTCCTCTCTTTCTGCCCTTCTTCTTCCCAGCATTCTGTTTGGCTCTCCTCCTAACCGTATCCTGTTCAGCTATTGGCCAGTCAGCTTCTTTATTAAACCAATCACAGCAACATATATTCACACGGTGGAAAGGAATCTTGTACAAGGGTGTGTTTTGAGCTATGTGAGACAGGAGAAAGCTATGTGATGGCTAGAATGCACTAGCAAACAAGCAGTTACCATGGCTGCATTGATTTCCCCTCTGCTCTCCGCTATGGCTATGATGAGACAGCCTTGTCTTCCCCTCAGGGATGGACTGTAACCTGGGGATGTAAGCTAAATAAGACCTTCCCTTCCCTGAGTTACTTTTGCAGCAGATGGTGGAACAGAAAACCATTGAGGTTATAGGAAATGACCAAGGGAAGGAGGGAGTCTGCCCATTTTCCCAACAAAGTCCTGGGTGGAGCCACTGAGTACACTGTCTGTGGCTTTGGGCTGTCATTATCAGAGTACGGTGTCCTAAGAAGTCAAAAGTCAAAGGAAAAGCACTGAGTGGCTTCTCTATTGTTCCCCCAGAAAAAGAACTGAGAACTGGATATAAAGCCCCTTTTGGCAGAAATGTTTATAATTAGAGGCCTGACACATAGGGCTTCTTGAGACTTGAAGTATCCATTTAGGAATGCATGCTTATGCTTGAATCAGCTCCTGAGTCTGGAGTGTGGCTCTCTTCTTTTCAAATTGCACTTTGCAGTAAGGCCTTTAAAAAAGAAAAGGTGAAGAGGGGGTGTGTTGGACACAAACTAGAAACACCTGGAAAGAGGGAACCTCAGTTGAGGAAGTGCCTCCATCACATGGGCTTATGGGCACGTTGCGGGAGAGGGCATTTTCTTGATTAATACCTGAGCCACTCCATGGTGGGCGGTGCCATCCCTTGTCAGCTGGTCTTGGGTTGTATAAGAAAGGAGGATGAACAAGCCATAGAGAACCAGCCAGTAAGCAGTGTTCCTCCAGGGTCTCTGCCTCAGTTCCTGCTTCCAGGTTCCTGTCTTGGCTTCCCTTGGTGGTGGACAGTAATAATACATAAGCCAAATAAACCTTACCTCCCCCAGGTTGCGGTAGGTCAGTGTTTCATCGGAACAACAGAAAGCAAAGTAGACAGAAGGCTAAGCTCAGCCTTGATAGACGCCAAGGCGGAATTGCTGACCTCCGTGTGGAACACCTGGGCTGGCAGAAGGGGGACAGCCTCCCTGAGGAGCCCCAAAGGAGCTCCTGTCACCACCCACCCTGGCAATGACTGCTTCTGGAGTTACCTGATGTGGACTTGAGGAGGGAGTCGTTTCAACGCCTTTGTTTTTCCCATTAGATGAGTCTTACATGAAATGATTTGGGAATGAGTAAATGCTACCGGGAATTTGCAAGCGAGGCCAAGATTTTTGCAATGCGCTGCTGTTTTCCCTCCTGGAGATACAGTGGGTTGTGGTTTACAGCCAGGTGCGGAGAAGTTTATAGAGAGCCAGTAGTACTGGAAGCCAGGAGCAAAGGGAGCCAAGGGTAACAAACAAGATCCTCTGGGGTATGTCTTGGGTGGCTCCGGGATGGCTCTGACAGTGTTATAAGTGAAATGTAATTAAGTTGAGTTTGTAAACACATTTTTTTTTTCTAGCTCCTGAAGAGGCTTATCAGCTTGGGAGATTAATTAAGCCCTTCGCTAGAGCCTGGGTGACTGCTGGGGCTCCACTGTGAGCCTATGAGGAGGGCAAATTGGATTATAGTATGGTTATTTCTAACTTGGTGTTGGGAGGATGGATTTGGGCTTCAGGAGTTGCATTATGGTCTGAAGGGAGTTAGGAACACCTGGAGCAGTGGTTCCCAGCCTTCCTAATGCTGGGACCCTTTAAGACAGTTCCTCATGTTGTGGTGACCCCAGCCATGAAGTTATTTTTGTTCATAAGTCTTCATACTTCATAAGTGTAATTTCTCTACTGTGTGGAGCCATAATGTAAACGTCTATGACAGATTCGCTTGACCCCTAGAGGGGTCACGACCCACAGGTTGAGAAGTGCTGGCCAAGCGTGTCATTTCTATGTGAGCCCTTCCAAACACAGCTCTCCAAGGTGCAAACATCATTGACTTTAAATACAGAATGTAAGGAAACCAGGTCCTGGATGCCCTGGGACTCTCGGGCTGGCTAGACAGTTCCTTCCCCTCAAGTAGAAAGGACTCCTTTACATACTCAGCGTGAAGGGGACTGATGGGGCAAAGGAACAGTCTGTGACCAGGTTTCAGGTTGTTCTGTGGGCATTACTGACCATGTTTCAAGGTCTTCCAGTTCTGGGCTCATGTGCACACCAAAGTGTTGGTTTTCATGGGCCATACAGAGAGTTAAATTTGCTCAGGTGATGCTGAAACAGACCTGAAGATTTCACATCTTTATTTCTCTGAACTTATGGACTCATTACGTCTAGCCCAAATCCCTTACTTATGTGTTAATACTGTGGGCTGTACTGTTTCCTGTCCCATCCTCCTCTGTACCGGATGTGAGCTGCTACCGAGAGTGCTGTGGTGTTATCTTAGGTTGGCTTAAACTGCAGACCGGGTTATTTGAAGGAAGGATGGCCCACCCTAAAGGTAGGTGGCAACCCAGAGAAAAGGAGGCCTGAAAGAAAGTTTTAGATTTTGCTTCTACTGCCTCACCGTTTTTCCTGTCTTGCTGGCAAGTTTTATCTGCTCCGTTGCTGCTGCCACTGCTGCTAGAATCCTTTGTTGACTTCCGAACTCAGCTTCTTCGGGCGTCAGCCATGGACTGAACACTGAGTTCTGCAAGAATCTTCCAGGCCTTCAATACTACATTGGGACCAGTGAGGCATCCAGCTTCATAGATTGAGCAAACCCTGGGTTCTTTGCCTCTCCAGGGTGAAGACAGCCATTGATGGACAGCTCAGACCATCTCCTGCAAGATAGCCCAAAGAAAACCTCCTGTTCGGGTCTATTTGTTCTATTGCTCTTGTTCCTCTAAGGAACCCTGATGAACACAAGTGGGCATGGAGTCAACTTTACTGACAGTTCAATTTTCTTCTTGTTGTATCAACATCTGCTTGCTAAGTCTGGCGGGAAAAGAACTTGCTAGGCATCTGTAGTTGTCAGTCATAAGCCCAGGTCTATGTGCTTTGTTTTGCTCTCTTTAAGAGCTCTCCTTTTCTGCCCTGTGTGTGTTGGGTGCACAGGGACACAGCATGAATATCTTACACTGCCATTGACCTTCCAGGTTGGTTCAGCAGTGAGTATAAAGGGAAAACATGAGTTAAGGGTAGTTCTTCCCACCCAGCTTTCCTTTGCAGGATGACCTTGAGCTACACGGGCATCTGTCCATCAGAGCTCCCAGATGTTACATTGATGTGTCCCGCTGCATCTGCCTTCTTTCTCTTCCATGCTGGGAGAGGATGGCCCCCACTGTCTCTGGCCCTGGTGCATCGCATGATCCCCTGTGCTTTCCCTGTACCTGCCAACAAGTTCCTTTACTGAAGTCTCCTAAACTGGCCAGTGGAGTGTGCACCTGCTCCCGCCACAGCCTTGATGCATGTGCAAGTAGTTAATGATAGATCACCATTAACCAGGCAAGATGAGAGAACTTGAACAATCGGGCCAAAGAGCTACTCCTAATAACAGGTAGAATTGGTATATGATGTGTGTGTGTGCGTCTCTCTGTGTGTGTATGTGTGTGTGTGTGTGAGTGTGAACACATGTATGGGGGTCTATGTTGATGTATATATAGAGGCCAGAGGACAACCTTAGGTGCTGTTCTTTAGTAAATGTCCAGCTTATTTGAAAAGGTCTCTCTCTAGCCTAGAACCCTCCAAGTAGGCTGGGCTGGCTGGTCAGTGAGTCTCAGAGATCTGCCTGTCTCTGCTTCCCCAATCCTGGGATTGCAAGTGTGTACTACCACACTCTGCCTTTTTCATGTGGATTCTGGGAATGAAGCTCAGGTCTTCATGATTACACAGCAGTCACGTCACCCACAAATAGAGGTTCCGGCCGCAGAGACCGATCATTAAATGCCCGCCTTTCAGCGCTTCTGTAAGGCTCCTCGTCTTGTTGGCAGTGTCTGACAAAGGCCACCAAGAATTTGCCAGCCTCTGGGCATTGATCTTGAGGCCTTCGTCCCCGGACCTGCCTTCTAGGAGGTGAAATGGAATTGGTTCACTCGCATCCCCATTCCATCATCACCAAGAGAAAAGGGTGTGAGTCAGGATTATAGGCAGTCTAGTTGGGGCTGCAGAACACATAGCATCGTGCTCTTTAAAGATGCTTGAGGAGTGACTGAGACTGGTTTCCTTGGCCTTGTGCCTGCCCCTCCTCTGAGGACAAACTGTGCAGGAACTGCGGGCTCCACGGGATGGAGGGAACTCTGAACAGCTTGCCGTGTACTGACGTTCTTTCTGAGGGTCACTTCCGGGAGGCCAAGAGGGTTGACTGCAACCAACTCTCCATGTCTTCAGAGTTGGGATGGAGAAAAGGAGGCAGCATGTATATGGCAGGACAACACACTTGTCTGGCTCTGTGACTTTCAACGGGTACCACAAGCCCTGTGCTGCCACTAAGACATGCAGCTGAGCAGCTAAAAATGCCTCGGATGCAGGGCAGGATGGATGTTTTGTGGGAATGAATGGACCGGAATAAGTACGTACAGTGTGAGAGCCAGAGGAGGCAAATTATACAGATTAAGGTAGAGACTGAGAAGAGAATGGATGGTGGGAATACGCTGAGAGAAAAGCCATATGTGATCATCACCATCATGTCTGGATGCGGAAGAGATCCCCGGCATCTTGTTAAGGTGTGTGTGCACCATCTCATTTCAGCTTTGCGACTCTCTGAAGTCAGTGGAATTATTCGCACTGCACAGCGAGGAAGGTGAGGCCCAAGGAAAACAGGCTACATCCAAATATACCTTTCTAGTAAGTACAGCGTTAGAATCAAGAGCCAAATCTACCCTCAGATCTCAGAACTTTGGTTAATTATCTAAAACCCTGAGTCGGGAGGCCGGCATTTATGGGCTGCGAATCCCACCCGTGGGTGTGATCCACGGCACTCTGACATCCCACCACACCTACCACTTCACTGCCCAAGGAATTTCTCTGCTTGTTTGATTCCTTCTCAGCCCAAGTTCCCCCTTCTTGAGGCTTCTTTCCTGCCAGGTTCTTAGTCTCATTGTGAAATGGTCTGTTCTGTTGTGGCTTGTCCCAGCCCTTAGGCCCTTTATGCGGGAGGTAGATTGCCCTGACCTGTCTGTCGCATCTCGCATCACACCAGGGGATGCTGTGCCTCTCAGCTTTATTAATGACTCCAATTTGACTCGGTGAGCTTTATGGTCTCCACTTCCGACCCACTTCGCCCCAGTCAATTATGTTGACCTTATAAAGCAAGCCTGGAAGGGAGGAATCTATTTCTCCTTCTAGAAGTTAAGAGAAGAGAAAAACATGCCCTGCGCATATACCTTTCTGCCTCCAATTTGTTTGTGATCAGACCCATAAACAGGAGAAGCATCCAAGATCCTCTCAGCAGCGTGAATGCTGTCCTGTGGGAGTCAGAGGCCAGGGAGCAAGGACCTCTACAGCGACATGGCATGTTTTCCTATTCCTCGTAGCCACCTGGGAGTCACAGAAAAACAGTCTGATTCATGCCAGGAAATCACAAGGTACCAGGTTTCCCAGGACCCTCTTAGAGATCCTCAGGTCTCTGTCCTTGAGTCTATTCCTGTCTCATTCAAGGAAGTGCATCCTTGTCCCCAAAGCTCTTCTGGGCTCATTTTCTATGAAAGCTGGGGTTTACACGGTGTTGCTACAGTTTTGGGGATTAGGTGTTTTTTTTGGTTTAGGTTGGAGTCTGTCTCCTAAGCCCTTCTGAGAATAACAGTTACTTGTCACTGGATAAGAGTCAAAAGAAATACATTTTTTTTTCGAAGCCAGTTTTCCCCCTGAAACGCTAATGGTACCTTCACGTCTGGGTAATTAGAGCTCCAACTGATGAATGCGTAATTATGCGTAAGCCTGGACTACATGGATTGCCTCGGTCTTTCATCTTTAGCTGACTTCATTTAGAGAGGCAACGGTCTGAGCGAGCACTGTAGAAAACCTGCTCCGAGGGGCCGGGGTTGGGTGGAGTCACTTAGGGTAGGAATGGGCTGGCTCGCCCCATAATCACTGTGGTATGAAGAGCATAGTCTGTCTCCATGAAGTGCGGACTCCAGTGGCCAGAGACCGTTGGACTGGACACAGGCTATGGCAGGTTTTGCCAGTCTGTGGGGTCCTTGTCCCAGTCTCTCCTCTAGATGCTGCTATGGGAAAGGTCTTCTCCTGGGTTTGTCTTCAGCACTAGGGCCACTGTCCACCCTTCTGCCCTTGGATAGTTCTTCAGTGTGGACATCACTATTCTGTGACCCTCCCACCTCAGCTCTGAGCTTTGGCTGAGGACAGTCTGGCTTTTCTCCTCCTTAATGGCCACCTAGGGATGCAGCACAATGCAAGGGGAAGTTCTAGGCTTTAAGACAACTGATCCGACTAAGATCTAAGAAGACTAAGGAGTGTGGCAATAGGTCATAGGTTCTAGCCACCTACAAGCTCAACCACGCTCTTCCATGGCATAAGCTCTGCAGTGAATGCCAGCTACGAGCTCTCTGAGCTCCTGGCCCCTCCCACGTGGTGTGACATGTGCTCCCTTCATAGGACAGATGGATAGAAAGAGGTCAGGATTGGTGCCGCGCATGGCTTGACGTCACTTTAGGCGCTCTTCCTTACCCTGTTCCTCCCTTTCAGGTGACAGCTCTATAGCATGGCTGTGAGTTCTGAGGTCCTAGGAGTCCTCAAGGGACTGTGACTTCAGGTTATGGTGGGATTCTGAACACCTCCCATCTCATGTCCCTAAGTTAGGACACTGACTTGAACGGTGTTTGCTAAGTAGAAAAAAAAAATATAGCATACAAATAGGAAAGACAATCCAAAGGCAACCGAGATAAGGAGATCTATGTTGGGTTCCTGCTTCTTGCCTTTTCATGCCTCGTAGTTTTCCTGTTAATCCTTATGTTAGTGTTGATGTCTTCTTTGGACACCTGAGGATGCCAAGGCTTGGAGGAGTGGCTTCCCCCAGCTTGTACCATTGCTAACTAACCAGTACAGTGTTCTCCGACTCCAGTGAAGACTCTGATACTGTTCTCTCATATTGATCTTCTGGCTCCTTTGTGTGAGTGCATGTATGTGTATGCGTGCATTTGCATGTTCATGTGGAGCCCAGAAGAGAACTCAGGTGTCATTCCTCTGATGCTTTTTTTTTTTTTAAAGACAAGGTTTCTCACTGGGAATCACCAATTTGGCTAGACTGTCTGGCCAGCAAGTCCATTGGATCTTCCCAAACACCAAGACTATGAGTGTATCCCCCTATGCTGGCCTTGTTTAGTAACATAAGCTCTTGGGATCGAGCGCGTGTTCTCGTGCTATCAAGGCAGGCACTTGACTGACTGAGCCATCTCCCCAGCCCTCTGGTTCCTTTTGCAATTTTTCACTGAACAAAAGTACTCTCTACTTCATGAGACTGAAATCCACTGAAATCCATTCCCCTGAAATCCACTCTCCAGTGAAGCTCACCTGGAGGCCAATAACGTGTTACTTTCTTGTTGTCTAGTCTAATCTTTTCTGGTTTTTTTCTCTGTTTTCTTTTCTGGTATGCTCACTATTGATGGGAAGATGCTGATCTCTCTCTCTCTCTCTCTCTCTCTCTCTCTCTCTCTCTCTCTGTCTCTCTGTGTGTGTGCATACATGTATGAGTGTCTGCTTGCCACTTCTCTGTCTCTGCTATTTTTTTTTCTTTGTGTTATTCACCGATTGCATCCTGTTCCTTTATCATACTATTTGAGACATTTAGCATTGTGTCACAACTTTGTCTCTGTTCCTGTGCTCTTTGTGGTCTAAACTGCCACCTGTAGACTTTGCCTCCCACAAGCTCCAGGGACACACACTTTGGCTGTCACTCTCCAAATATCTGGCTATGATCTCCAATTCCACAAGGTTACATGAAAAGATTGTGGCTCACTTTTGGATTTCTTGGTTTTTGCTCTTGCTCCACTTCTCTGCAAGGAGACATACTAATCACCTTTGCTTCTGAATCTCAGCTCAACCCTGACTCAGCATCTCAACTTTACAAGTTCAAGCCTTGACCACCCAGGCCTGTCCTGACTGAGAGACCCTGGTTGTTTAAAATTATTTTCTAATTGTTTTTCACTTCATTCATTAACTCCCCAGATCTGGACACTCTCTGCAACACAGAATATTCTGGAAATGCCACTCACATTATATTTGTCTGCTCTGGAAGCCTATGAAATAAGGGACACAAGCCTTAACTTGACTAGAGAAGTTCTCCATGATTTCCATATCCTCCCAATCTGTTTTCCCACTGATCACCTACAACTTCTGGCTCGAGTCCACTTAGACTATGTGTTAATTAGGATTAGCTTCCATTGCCAGGAACAGTGTAACCCCAAATAACAGTGACTGAAGAGATGTAGACGCCCGCTCCTCTCTCATTTTAAAGACCAAGTGCAGATGATCCAGGGCAGGCATGGTGTCTGTGTTCTGTCAGGAGTACAGAGACCAGGGCTCCTGCTACCTTGTGTGCTGTGTGTCCTACGTTCCCACTGTCACCCATGGCACATATTGGCTATGTGAGATCAGCTGTCAAGTCCTCAGTCCCTCTAAGGGCTAAGAGTAAAAAATAGTACAGTCGTCTCACTATAAGAATACTTTCTGGAAGTTACCAACGTGATTATGACCTAGAACTGATTGGCCAAAATTGAGTCACATGATCATAGCCAGGTAGAAAAAATGCTGAGAATTATATTTTTAAAACTATCTCTAAGTGAAGTTGAGTGGTAGGGGTGCACACCTTTAATTCCAGTACTCAGGAGGGAGAGGCAGGTGGGTCTCTGTGAGTTCAAGGCCAACCTGGTCTACAAAGCAAGTTCTGGGACAGCCAGGACTGTTAGACAGAGAAGCCCTGTTTTGAAAAGTAAACAAAAAAACAAAACCAAAATGTCTAGGTGGCCATGTTTATGCCTGACTAAGGCTTGGGGTTTTGCTATTAATGGGAAGAGAGTGAAGGCATTCAGAGTATTCACCCATCCTTGTTAGCTCCTTTTCTTCATTGTCTGAGGATATTTGGGTGTCCTCACTGCAGTATATTGCCCCCCCCGCCTTCTGTCCATGCTCACCTGTTAGTGAATCACGCACACAGAAAAACAGCATCACAGTTGAATAAACACTGTCCTTTGCATCATGGAAAACCAAGCTGAAATACTGCTCTCCTTCTCCACTCTTGCTGGGAAAGTTTGAGAGTCCCTAACAATCTCTGGGACCTGGTTCCTCCTCTTTAGAATGAGAATAGCAAGCTTACCTTGTAAGGTTAGGTGAAGGGACGGGAGAGGCAGTTTAGGATATGCGCACGGTACTGTCCGCGTGGCTTATGCCACTATTTTCAGCAAAGGCTCAACCCTGTCCAGGGCTTTCTTCTGCAATCTAGTTGATGAACACCATCACCTGGTTTAGATTCTTACAATAATCCAAACAGTCTTTGAGAGTCTGCTGAGAAAATTAATAGACACGGCTTGCAACCCTTGCTTTAAACTCTGGAGCCTTTGGAAGTCATTATTAAAGAGTAATGGCTTTTCCTCAGCTGTCGCTCTCAGTGAATATCTCATCTGAAAAATATGCTCAGTTCTTGTGCGGACAGCCACAGCCGCTGTTGAGTGCAATGGTCCCGTCATGGCCAGAAGACACCGTTTCTCCCCATCCTCCTTGTCCCCTGTCTCTTAGGGTCTGTCTCTCCTCCTCCTGGATGGTTCCTGAGCATTGGCGGCAGGTGTGATATAAATGGTGGTCACACAAGATCAAGACAGTTAGCCCTACTGTGCAGGTAGGTAGGGGGTTTATGAGCCCACCTATGGCTGAGGAGCTACTGATCATTGTTGGATAATGGTGGAAGAAGAGTTTTCTTTAAGGGTACGGCCTCTGGTAAGTGGGCTGTGCTACAATGACTGGACCCACACACCATGACTAGCAAAAATTGGACCTGGTGGGTTATTAAAGAAAAAAGTGGACATGAAGTTAAGAAGGTGAAGAGGGGAGGTTGGATCTAGAAGGGGTGAAGGAGAGGAGTGGGGGACAAATATACTCAAAACACATTGTATGTGTATATCAAATATATATATATATATACATATATATATATGAATGAGTGAAAGAAAGAAAATAAACTCAATTGTCTCAACTGTACTAAATAACAATGACTATAGGTTAAACAGGAAATGCCTTTGGCTTCTCATTTTTTCCTACTTATTTTACTTGCTACCTCTAGCAGTGGCTGATGGAAAGGCTCGTTTCCCTTCTACCTGTCTTCTGTCATCTTTGATGATGTCCAAAAAGCAGAAACAAGAGTGGGTGCACAGGGTAAGAGTATTAGGCTTGTCGAAACTGTCTACTGTTGCTCTAAGAGTGGTCCTGGGGCAGACACGCTCTTCTCTCACTTCCTGTGGGTATCATCCAGTGCTGCTAAGTGAGTGAGTAAAAGGAAATGATGAATGGACAGATATCACCAACTGTGGTGATTGGGGGGTAACTGCTGGGCCGTGTTACTGTCTAAATGAACCCATGAGCTCATGTTCTTGAGCTGATGGTACTGCTTGCTTGGGGATGTTGCAGGAACTCTAGGAAGTGGCTCTTTGCCAGAGGAAGTGGGTCACTAGGGGGTGGGGCTTGGGATGTATAGCCTGTGCCCAGTCCTAGCCCATCTCTGCTCCCTGATCTACTGAGAGGTGAGCAAGTGCCCTCATGTTTCAGCTGCCGTAGGTGAAGGCTGCTTCTACTACCATGCCTTCCCCCACCATAATGGACTGTATCCTCTCCAAATATGATTCCCAATCGATCTTTTCTTTATGTCGCTTCTCGTCAGGGCACAGTGATGAGTTGAGTAAACAACGTGGTCCCTGAGAGAACATGAACTTCACCCTTCGTGAATCGAGGGCTTTAAACTGTTCTACAAATCATGGGCAAAGCCACCCTGAAGGTGTTTTGTTCACGTCTCCCCATTTTCTCTTAGGGAGATATAAGATTTGAATGCCACCTGGAATGTTCCCTTTGTATCAGTTCTTCTTTTTTTATTTCTGTGATAAAACATCATGATCAAAGCAACTTATAGAGGGAAGAGTTTATTTGGAGTTTATACTGCAAGGGAGTTAGAGTCCATGATGGCAGCGGGCAGCTGGAGCCGCAGCTGGAGGTTCACATCTCAGACCACAAACAAGAAGCCGAGAGAACTAAATAGAAAGAGCCTGAGTCTTTTAAAACCTCAAAGTCCACCCTCAAGTGACTCACTTCCTCCATCAAGGCCACAGATAATCCTCCCCAAACTGCCACCAAGTAGGGACCAACCAACCGTTCAAATGCTCAAGACTTGAATGTGACATCGTGTCCAAACCACCGCAGTCTTTTATTAGAATGCTATTACTAAAATATCATATATATTCTTGGGCTCTGCTGTGTTTTATTAAAATTTAATGTCCTTTTGTGGACACTGCAAAGTTTTATGATGGTCTCCTGAAGACATTCAGAGAAAGGCAGCCTTCGTCAGAACCGTGTTCCCTGTCCCCTCAGCTCCAGGTTTTTACAATAAACGGGAGGGGGCAAAATCACTTTCCAGTTGCATCCTTGTGAGTAATAAAACTGCCCTGGCACCATGTGCAGGGGATTGAGGACACTCTCTCCCACTCCTCACGAGACAGAGAAGTGTTACTTTATTTCTCAGATGAGTTAGCTGAGGTCCAGAAAGTTACACACTATTCCAAGCTGCACAGGCAAGGTTTGAACCCAGGTTTGTCTAGCATCAAATCTTTTCCTGGTTCTGGAAAGAAAGCTTCCATCTGAATATTTTGTTTATTGGGAATATGTTTTGGTAAGCACCTTTGAACCTGCAGGAAGTGAACTTGCAGTAATGTTATCCTTCTAGAATATTCTGTCATAGCCTTGCCCCATTTCTTGTTTCTGTTGCATATTTGGCAAATTAAATTGACTCTTGATGTCCCATCAAGTCTTAGTGCTGATCTTTGTCCATGTTCTTGGAGCTGGGAATTGATAGCCATTCTCTTAAAAATTATTTCCACGGACTGGTTGTGGTGGGATGTGCCTATAATCCAGCCCTAGGGAAGTGGGGGCAGGAGGATGAGGCATTCAAGGTCATCCTCAGCTACTTAAGGAATTGGAAGCTATCCTGGGCTACTGTGACTTTATCTCAAAACAAACAAACTAAAGGAGAACAAAACCAAATTCTTTCTACACCCTGAAAAGGCTTTTTTTCAAAAGAATGACTGGCTGGCTTAAGGGGATGGTCACAGTTTGGGTGCTCAGAGACCAGCTTTCCCAAGGCAAAGCCAAGTCTTACTGACTCAGAAAAACTCACCTTTTTGTTCCTTCTCTCTCTGGCACTTATTACGTATATTTTATAGTTGGTAATATACACATAGGCCTATGACACACACACATAATAAACTGAAGCGATAAAGTGCATTATTATGCCCGGTCTACATCACCAAATAACCTGCCGGCTGAACAAAGGCTTTCGGCACCAAGATTGCAGAGTGCCTTCTCTTTTGTCTTGCTTTCTTCTTCTTTCTTCTTTGCCATCCACCAACTACCACCTTCCCCTCCTTCTCCAGCCCTGATCTCTCAGGGCAAGGCCCCGCAAAACAACACATTCCCCAGCAAGCTGAATCTTAGCAAGTGGTTAAAGGGAGACGGGGGGGGGGGGGGGGGGGGGGGGGCAGTGGGGGGTCAGGAGGTAAGGATGAGGGAGTGAGGGGTGTGGGGGTGTGGGAGGTGGAGGGATGGCAGCTTGGAGACACTCCCTAAATAAAAAGTCCTTGCTTGGGATTATCTGTACTTCATTGGTCCCCGATCCCACCTGCCCCTCTGCTGGGTTGTTTGTTCTGGAGCCCAGGTGGGGTCAGGGCAGGTGCAGCAGAGGCCACTTGCAAAAGGTTCCACAGGCCAATTGGAAGAGAGCCAGCTGCCTGAGAGAAAAACCTGGGAACTCTCCTCTGAGGGTGGAGGTGAGTGTTGAAATAGGTTCCTTAGGAGGCACCCTGGCTTAGTGAAGGGTCTTTAATAGGCCCCGCCCCATGCTAAAAGGCCTAACAAGCAGAAACTTTAGTTAACCCTGGAGTTTGATATTAGTATCAGGCCTCTATGTACTAAAATGGGCAGCCCCTGGTTTTAAATCAGAACAACCCACAAAGCACACCCCCACTTCACTAGCTCTTTCCATCTGTTGCTTCTCTTCCTGGTTCCTCTAATCCTGCCTCATTCTTTTCTCATTCTCCTCTGCAATTCCTTACACTGGGGTCCAAATACACATAGTCAACGCTGTGTACATAGCTCTACTGTTAATGTACCCAACACAGCAATAGATAGTTCTAGCTAACGGGCAAGTGAGGAAGCCAGGTTTTTGTAAGGATTTTTTTATGCCGATGGACAGTTTCCGTACAGAGACTTAAGATCGTGACATCACTCTCACGTGACAAGCAGGTGGTCGAGAGGATGGCCTGTCACCAGTGAGAAGGTCGTGACGAGGCACCTTGATTTGGAGGGCTGCTAAGAGAAAATGGAGTTCAGTTTCCTAGGCACGGCAGTAAACCTAGATTATCCAGTACATTTATTAAAAAGAGAGCATCCTTACAGCCCTCACAGGAATTGTGAAGAGAGGCTGGGAATGAAGAACATAGAAGGGATTCAGGTTGCTTTGACATCAGAGGCAAAAGGAAAGGAAAACAAAAGGATAATTGAAAAAGGGGGTGGCAGGCATGGTGGCTTGCTCCTATGAATTTAGCACTTGGGAGGCTGAGGCAGGAGGATTAAGCCTCAAGCTTTTAGATAGCCTGGGCTACATGGTAAATTCTAGGCCAATGTGAATCTGGTCTTCTCTGTCTCTGTCTCTGTCTCTCTCTCTGTCTCTCTCTCTCTCTCACACACACACACAGAGAGAGAGAGAGAGAGAGAGAGAGAAAGAGAGAGAGAGAACACATGGAGACATTTCAGATATTTCAATGACGTTCTAACTGTGGTAACTAGAAAAGAAAGATTAACTATTCCATGCTGCCAAAACAAAGAACCTTGGAGGCTTGAGAGATGGCTCAGGTTAAGGGTCCTCCTGGTCTTGCAGAACCTGGATTTGACTTCCAGCACCCACATGGAGGCCCACCACCATCTGTAACTCCTGTTCCAGGGACTCAATGCCATCTTCTCATCTTCATGGGTCCTGTACACAAGGCACAGATGCACCCTTGGGCAAACACACGTACCCATAAAAAATAAAAATAAACAAGTATAAGAAGAGAAACCAAGGAACCCCAGAGAATAGTGATGACAGGACTGGGATCATGGGACACTCTATGGGATGAAGTATGGGAACAGGGAGGAATGGTAGCTTGAGTCTTGTTTAGAGACTAACTAAAATGCCCCACAGGGACATTAAGGATGCAGGAAGTGTACGGGAAGAAGCATTAATCAAAGCACAGAACTTGGCTTAGTAGTATGAGGGCTGCCTGTTTCCATGTTGGGCTAGAACCCCACCTGGTTAGAAACCTGGAACTTTCTGAGTGTCGTTTGGCACTCAGAAAGTGACAGGCCTTGGAACCATGTTGGAATTCAGATTTGGGGATAAGGGAGGTTGAATTGTCTATGGGCATATCTCCAATGCAATGACATGGGACAGTTCTTGTCCAAGCACTTTGATGAGGGACGTTCATCCTGAACTGAAGACAGAAACAGCTCTCTACTCACGGTGATGGTGGAAACCACACTGTGAGACAACCAACTTGTAAAATGAATCCTGTGGATGTCCACTTGAGGAAACAGAGCAGGGTCCCCTGTAAAACTAGGGTCCATCCTTGGGCATGAAGATGCCCAGAAGAAACCCAACCCACCTAAACGTAGGTGCCACAGTTTTGCTCCCTCTTGCTATAGAGACCAAGGTGATGTCTCACTTCCTCTGCAATGCAAGACGTTTTTCTCATCGGATTTCCTCTTTGATATCTTTCAAGGAAACAGGTCATTTTCTGCCTGTCCCTTCCCTGGGAGTCATGTGATGTGACACCTCACTGAAGGTCCATTCAGCTTATAGCGCTTGTGTATACAGTTTTCTCTCTCTATGCTGCATGGTTATGCCAGGCCATGCTTGCATTCTGAATGAAGGGGCGTCAAGGTGGAAAAGGCTGGGAAATGTCTCACATATAGAGACCAATGTTCCCTACTGGAGTTTCCTGATCTAGGTAACAAAGGGGCTCCAAGGAGGCCTGGTGACCCTTCCATCACCTGTTGGCGTTTCTTCATATCTGGCTTACCTTTGCACCTCCCTGGCCCACCAGCCCCATAAAGCACCTAGACATATTTGTCAAGGGAATAATTAGGGTACAAAGGCCTTTCCTGCCCAGTCTGGCTGTACCACCTTCCTTTTCTTCATGTGGACTTTCTCAAAACACGCTCCTCAAAATTCCAGCTGGCTTTGTGGGATCCAATACCCCTGGCTTGGAATATACCTGAGAGAGGAAGAGAGGGAGAAAAGGAGAGAGGGAGGGAGAGAGGGGGCACAGAGGGAGAAAAGAAAGGAGGTTTGAGTAGTAGAATGTCTTTGTGTATATGAATTTCCCATAGCAAAATCCTGTCCCCTACTTGGGAAAAATCTCCATTCTAATAGTGATAAGCTGGACCGTCTCCTGTAGGGTTTCTGAGAGTCTTACCTGCTCCCATGTGTACTGTTAATTGCTGAAATCCACACTGAATTGCACAGTGCTTCTCTGACTTTATTTGATTGCAGAAGTCATATTTGTGTACCTGTGTGTGTGTGTGTGTGTGTGTGTGTGTGTGTGTGTGTGTGTGTGTATTTCTGGGGACTGAACCAAGGACATGTTTTTTTAAAAGATGTTCATAGTGACTACTTTTCTGCCTGTTCCCTTTTTAAAACCATTGGTTATTATGACATAAAAAAAATGAAAGACAAGGAGGAGAAAGAATACAAAAAAGGAAATATACAAATTAGAGATTAAAATTAGTAAAAAAAAAAGACAATTCAGAATCTCAAATAAAATATGATTTCTCCTTGCAAAGGGGTGCTTGTGATATGACACTAAAATGCAAGCCTTCAATCTGTGGATGGGCATTTCTGTGTGCATACGGAGCCTTGCATACTGTGTTCAGTTCAAACTAGTGTCTCTACTGCAAGCTTAAGGCTCCCGTAAAGAGAGTTAGTTCAAATTCTGGCACACCCTGACTGCTATAAAATTACTCATGGGAAACTTGTTGTCAATTACCAGAGTCAAATAATAGGGCGTACTTTTTTTCTACCTCTCTCTCTTTATTTAAAATACCGATTCTCAGCCAAGCAGTCATGAGCACCGTCAAGGGCCGGATGTGTTGTTTCCCAGCAGGGTTAGGCAGGTTGCTGGGGCTCACCCAGTGGGTGGATTTATGGCTTAGCTGGCATTCTGGATGACACAGGCAAGCCCATGAGGAGCTTGGGAGGAGAGAGCTTATGTATGTATGGGACAGTTCCCGTCTCCATAAGACAATGCCTCTAGGGCCTCCAGCGGTTGTCACTGTCCTAAGTCTGTCCTTCCTAGTAACCATGGTATATGCTTTAAGTGCGCATACTGGTATTCTGTCACCATGCTTTCTGTTGCTGCCTTCTTGGTGTTGGAGACACAAGGGGGATCCCGTGGGCTATTGAGAAGCTTCCATATTGGTATCTAAGGAGAAATGCCCTACTTCATCTTTCCCCAGGTGAGTGGGGAGGAAGCGAAAGCTTTGCCAGTGGCCTAGCATAGCACTCATAAACACCCCCAAATGACTGTAATCTCAATTAGCATGGAGTCTTGCTATGAGACTCAGGTTTTGGTTTGGATTGTTTAACCACACTCTGTGTGTAGACGCTGGTTATCCCTATCTTGTTTAGTGGAGAATATTGGACTCAGGGAGCTCCAATGGTTTGCCTTCAGTCCCACGGTGGGCAAAAGATACATGACCGAAATCCAAGTCTGCAATGCTACACTCAATGCCCATAGTCTCCATCAGGCTGCTAAAGGTGGTAATGCCAATGCATCCACTGTTGGTCAAGTGGCTTGGCATCCTACCCCTGCTCCCACTGTCTATGCCCATGGCCACAATAGTCAATCCACCAGAGCTTAATTGCTCAAGTCATTAGCTCAATAAATGCTATCTGCTTCTCAGTAAGAAGATGGGGCACATGTTTCAGCAGCCAGCGCTGACCTTTCCGAAGACTCCCTTTTCTTTTACTTTCCTCCTACAGGGATTTTTTTTTTTTTATCTGAGGCTCCTTTCCCTCCACGTTTCAGGACTCCTCAAGTGGAACACCGGTGTGGCTATGACATCGCACTGTTTGGTTGTTAATAATATTCGTGCCGTGTCTCTGAAGTGTTCCTCATGCTTTCTGACTCCCATGACAGATTTCTATGCTGTCTTATTAACGTGAAACCTTACATGTTTCCTCAGTCACTTTCCCGCTTTAGCTCAGGTGTTGATGTTGATTTTCTCTCTCTCTCTCTCTCTCTCTCTCTCTCTCTCTCTCTCTCTGTGTGTGTGTGTGTGTGTGTGTGTGTGTGTGTGTGTGTGTGTGTAGGCCCAAGGTAGATGCTGGGTGTCTTCTCTTGGTTATTGTCCACTTTTATATTTGACCAGGCTGACTGAGCAGGGAGCCTCAGGGACCAGTGTGTCTTTATTCCCCTCAAGGCTAGCATTGCAAGCACACACTGCCATGTGGCCCTTTTATATGGTTTCTGGGGATTTGAACTCAGGTCCTCATGCTTGCGCAGTCGACACTCTACCAACTTAGTCATATCCCAGACTATGTAATGGAAAGCAGAATGGGAAATGTGAGTGTCTGAAACCCTAGGTCTAACCCGAAAGCCTGCCTAATCCTGTTCCTCAGCACAGCAGGGGTGTGAAACACTGACACCACCGAACAAATGGAGAGAGGACCTGAACCTCTCTTTCTCATTAGTTCTGACCACAGTCTGCCGACACCTATAAGGACAACTTCTGGTCAGGATGTTAGGGTACATCCCGGTTATTACTTCCCTACTATGGTTGGGAAAGGTGCTTATGTTCCTTGGTAAAAGAAACCACAAAGATGGTGTGAACTAAATAGAACCTGCTCTCCCGTGAGGAGAGGACAAACTCAGGTTTCAATGTCAATTCAATGTCATTTCAACGTAGAGTTACAATTCTACATATCACCTCACTTATGCAAGAATTGCCACGGAAGAGTCTTCTCCCTTCACTGTATGACTTGAAACAGAAAAATAGCCAAGCTTTCCCTGTGGGTCTCGCAGCCTGTAGAGTGGGAAACAGTGTGGAGGTGTGGGAGAGTCGTCACATGAGTGAGTGAACTCTTATAAGCACCGCTTCCATTGGCAGAGCTCTCCAAGTTTTTCAGCTCCCCAGGCCCTCCCACCTTCCCACCTGGCTTGGCTAAACTTCTCTGTGGTTGGCTGGGGAAAGGTCAGTTGGGATTCTCATGGATTTTGTGGGACCTTGTCACACTCGTTTATGGACGTGAGAATGGTCACACTAATCACACAGTCTGTTGGAACGATCTGGCGGGGAAGCCAGCCTCCCATTTCTTCTCCTCCTCCTTTTGCTTATATAATTTTTTGCTTATCTGACTTCCATTTTAATTCACGCTTTTTAATAATAATGGCCTTAACAATAAGAACATGGATAGCCCCGAGAGACAGCCGCAATGACATAAATAAGCATAGGAACTGTATTTTGTGTTATTTGAATGGACTGACGCGTATGTAATCTTAAATGCATATCCGTGAGCTCACTGGAGGAGAGTGTTCATCCCTCCTGGAGAAGTTCAGTTCTTCCATCAGCTTATGCAAGCAGCTGTCCTTTGGATAAAATCCTCCCCTCCTGGGTCTTGTCACCACTGTCAGAAGCACACCACGCCATTGGGAAAGCACGCTGAGATCTTTCAGTTATTAACTCCCCTGAACCTTTGTCATCATGAGAAGTTCAAGGGAATCTGTATTACAGAACAGAGACCCCATAAAGTCATGTCTCAGCTTATAGTGAGAAAAGCTGAAAAGAGATGAAGCCACCAGGTCATGGACCTTGTCCCCGCTGTCACCACTGACCACTGACAGATCCATTCCATTGTCTCGCAATGGACCCCTTAAATTTATGACCTTTATTTTATGTGTATGGGTGTTCTACCCACACGAATGTCTGTTCAACAGGGTATACAGTGCTGCTGGAAGCCAGAAAAGGGCTTTGGATTCCCTGGTAATAGACAGGCTGTTGTGAGCTGCCATGCCGGTGCTGGGAATACCTGGGTCCTTCGAAAGAATAGCCAGTGCTCTTAACTACTGAGTCATTTATTTAGCCACTCATAATACCCTCTTTCTATGTAAAAAAACGTACCAGGAAGAAGTAAAGAGCCATTGTCTTGGAAAGGAACAAAACTGAAGTTAGGTCAATAGGAGGAAGGTATTTTCCTGCTGTAAGACCAGATGAGAGGTCTCTAAAAAAGTAACTAATAGCAGTTGCGGCTTTGATGAGGGAGTCTTGCTTCTTAGGTGCCTTACAAGTATATCAGTGGAAGATTTCTGTTGCAGAAGAATTTGTGTGTGTGTGTGTGTGTGTGTGTGTGTGTGTGTGTGTGTACATGCATGCAGGTGTGCAGGTGAGTGTATATATACATTTATTCATCTGGTGCTGCACATGTTTGTGCATGTGCTCATGTGGAGGCCAGAGGATAACATGGGTTCTTCATGTGCATCTGCCTTGGTTTTTTGAACCTGGAATTTGAAGATTCAGCTAGATTAGCTGGCTGGTGAGCCCAGCCTACTGTTCCAGCCCCGTGATTACACTCAGCATCCCACACAGCCTTTTCACCTGCCCCTGAAGCAGCCCGTTAATGTAGTCAGTCCCACTATCTTTACTAGTCATGGGATACCTTTCCTTCAGGGTGTTCAGACACATGCAGATGAGACGCTCCGTTTTTATTGAATATGATTAATGCTAATTTTAAAAGCAGGGAATGAGGGGAAAGGTGACTTTCCCTAAGAGGAGGATGTGTGGGATGGTGTGTCTATGTACTTTTTATTACCATAACAAAACATAAAAACTGAGTAACTCATAAAGAAAAGAAGTTTATTTAGGCCACAGTTTGGGAACTGAAAGTCTAAGCAACACAGTGCTCCCTCTGGTGAGGTCCCATCTGACTCTGATGACAGGTGCCACCGCAAGGGTGGGGGTGCCTGTCAGAGGGAGAGGCCGTGTGGTGAGACAGGAAGGGAGAACACAGGGAGGGAACTCATCTTGCTCTTTTTTATAGAAATTCTCTCAAGAAAACTAGCCAGGTTCCCTGGGAACTACATCACTTCCTCCTTCCTAGGGCCCTCAAAATCTTCTACTGGCCCCCACTTCTTAAAGGTTTTATCATCTAAGAGGTAAGTTCGAGGCCAGTCTGGGCTACAAAAACAGTTGCAGGACATCCAGGGCTACACAGGGAAATCTTGTCTTGAAAGAACAAAACAACCAAAACCAAAACAACAACAAAAGATTTTATCATCTCATCTCAACACTGGAGCCTAACACATGACTTCTGGGAGACAAACTCACATTGAATCCAAGCCATGGCAGATGCGCCCTGGAGCAGATTCTGGGAAGACAAGGAAAGTTGGATGAGTCAGAAGATGGAGAGCATCCACCTAGGACCCCTGCATCTCTGTCTTGGTTGTTAGGACAGAACGAGTAGGTTGGATACTTTGTCTGCCATACTGCATTTTAAAGTCAATCAGACTGGAAGGTGAGAAGATGCGTGTGTTTCCTCAAGCTATCTGAAGAAGATCCCAGAATAAGAAGGGACCCTGATTCCCATCCTGTGAACAGGTCCAGCCACTGTGGGATGGAAGAAGTGCCAACCTTTGTTCTGGAACATCGCTAGTCAAGACGGTTAGGGTAGGAGGACTCCCTGGGGTGAGGGGGAGGACGGAAGACCAACAGTAGTTTAGATGATTTCTTGAAATGGGTAGGAAGAAAAAAATCAAGATCGTTTGCTTTTGCGTCTCATTGGTCTCTGAGAGAGAACCAAGACCACATCCCTTGTAGGTTACTTATGCTTGGAGCATCCATGCATTGTCCCTCTGCAGACCACGTTCCTCCCTCACCACTTCTGCTTGCTGTTTTATAGCTAAGATGTTCTCAAGTGGCACACAGTAAGACAGAAGTGAGCCAGAGGCACTCTGCAGGCAGGAGAAGCCCATTTGGCTCATCTCTCAATGAAACCTAGTGCCTCTCTGTACACTCTGAGTTAGTGTTATCGTGTCCAGATGGATAATTTAGAATAGCCGTTCCGTCTCCAGGTAGGAAAATGGTGTGTGTCTCTCACCCTTCTGCGTGCTTCAGCCCGTGGTTTCCTGGGATACCCGAAGCAGCGGTGGCAATGCCCTCTCCCTTCGCCATGGCTCTCTCCGCTCTGCCGGAGTCCTTAACTGGGCCTCAGTAGTTTATTCTAGAGTTTCCTACCTTCGCTGAGAAGGTGGGACAGGTTGAACGGGTTATTGCCTATGTCTTGGAAACATTTCCAGAAAGGAGTGGATGTCCCAGCCAGGTGGTTGGAACAGGGTAGATTTCCAGGGATGGCTTCCTGCTAGGTCTAGTTCTCAAGGCTAATTAAAATCACCAGGTAGTGAGTTACTAATTTGTTGCTTCCTTTTATCGCCCTGGTACCTTCTGAGGACTCAAGGCGAAGGGGTAGGGGAGAGAAGACCGTGCTCTTGCTGGTCTTACCTATGTGGGGTGTAGTTATCTGGCAAAAGTCTTCCAACTCTCTCTCCTTACTTTTCTTCTGACCTATAATCTGCAGTGGAGACTCTCCAGTTCAGACACTCAGCAATCCAAAACCAAGCTTCTCCCAAGCAGAAGCAGGAGCCAGTCACTGCCCATTGAGCAACAATCCCCTTTCCAGAGGGACATTCATAATTCGTTACCATCCACCCTCTCTTCGCAGTTGGCTTTGCATGACGTGGGGCCAGGTGGAAGGAAAACGCTGACTCTTACCCTTCGTAGAACACGCGAGGGTGGAAAATCTGAGTGCCGGGCTTGGCGTCAGCACAGCCAAGTTGGAGTTGGAGCCTGGGCACTGCCATATAAAGCTGGGAAAGTCGTTTGAATTTTCCAAACCTCGATTTCTTTATCTGTCAGATTGGAGTAATAAAACTTCCCGTGGCCGGCTTCAGAGACTCGGAACATGGGGAGGAAGGCTAGAGCGAGCGACGGTTTGTAAAACCACGGGAGATATCGAAAAGCATCGTGCACAGCGGACAGTTCCAATCAGGACCCTGGAGAAAGAACAGGCTGTTAAAGCTTAGAAACTTGATTTAAGAAAAAGATACACCGCCATGGCCCTTACTTCTCAGCTAAAGGAGCCTCTTGAGGACCTTTGCACGAGGGATTGACTACTGAGCAAGGAGAATTGCAGATTGTCTGTTCTGTTGACAGCTACAACCTCTAGACAGCAGTCCCGGAAGTGGACAATCACCTGATGGCATTGCGTTTTGGGTGGTTTCGCTTAGACTTGCATAGTTCTAGAGTATGTGGGGCTCACTCTCTAAGTTTCTTTTGCTGTGGGGGGTCTTCAAGTGCCGACATCCCTGTGAGAGTGGCTTCTGGTTCCTCAACTTCCGTGAAGCTCGTGGCCCCTACAGGGACAGCTGTGGAAATGGGGACAAATCTCAACAGGCTGGTGAGCAGGCAGGGCCAGTGCCAACCACAAGAAGAACCCAGGCCAGCTGCCAAGTTTCAGGCAGAAGACAACATCTCTCCTGGAGTTTATAACCCTGCAGAGGAGGAGTCAATAATGAAAGCTCTCCACACCCTTGACACCAGAACATTACTCATGAGCACAGCGCTGTTAATTAGCAGGGGTAAATACCACAGTTATTTCATTCTTTCGCCACTCTCTCAGGGAGCAACTCTGAGACCCTCCCCACCCCCAGTGGTGGGAGAGTTGGGGAGGTGTATCCCCACAAAGCACTGGAAGTCTTGCTCAGAGACTAGTTCCCGAAAACCCAAGGGGCATCTCATCAAGGGGCCGATGGAAGCCTGGCTTGGCTGTCCGTCCTCCTGCAGCGAATGGAGGTATATGGTCATGACTTTTCTGGAAGTTCAAGTTGGAACCTGCTGATCTTTGAAGGCTGAAGCAAGTGCTTATTTGATATAAACAAGTCTCCAATCGCCTTCCAGCCTCCCTGCTTCCCAAGAAGGCCTCTTGAGTAATGGGATGGTTCTCATCCAGTGGTAACGTGTGATGTGATATCCACTCTCTCCACGGCTTGGAAGTTAGTCTAACTCAGGCCATTGCCAGCTCTCTAGAACAGATAGAGTTTTCCCATCTACAGTAGACATGATCCCAGTGGATATTAAAATTTGACACAGCATCTAACCTTTATTAACTTATTATTTTTTAACCCCTATCCTAAGGGCTTTTACATGACAGATGCTGTAGAAATAAGGGCCAGTAGAACATGACCTTGGCCTTCAGAAATTCAAAATCAAATGGGGTGAAGGGTCCCTGTCACAAGACAAGGATGGCTGAAGTCAAGGCTGCATGATAGCCCACAGAAGAAAGCAATCACTCTTTGAGAGATGAAATGAATTTCAAGCTTTAAAACCTGAAGAAGAACTTTCTGAGAAGAAAAGGCTTGCATTTCAGAGAGAGAGAGAGAGAGAGAGAGAGAGAGAGAGAGAGAGAGAGATGGCTATGCACAGATCTTACTGTGTAGATTGGTAACAGTGCTCCGTAGAGACACAACAAGTCAGTGAGCAGTCGCTGCTTGCACTAGGCTGAACTTTTCTCTGTATAGAGCTAAATTTCCGGTTGTGGCATCTCTATAGAACGCATATTCCGTTAGCCCTGTATATATTTTCTTTCTGTGCTGACCTGTTTACATCAGCGTGCCATACTGTTATTCTTGTGGGTAGCACAGCACAGGACTGTTCTACACTTTGATGTTGTTGTCTATTTCTTCTCACCTCAAAATATAGGTCTTAGAGCTCAACCCTTAGAAAATCATGCTTAAAGGATGAGTTAAATGAATAAACATGCCAGTCTTTCCAAATGTATTCCAATTCTTCTTTTTCTCAATGCCTTCCCTTGGAGATTGGAGGTAGAAAGGGCATGGGGCCCCATGATTAACCTCCACTTTACTGTCCACTTCCTTCCTTCCTTATTCTCTCGTGGGAGAGTTGCCTTCATCGCCCACTGGCTGACCTTCCAGTCCATGTGTTTCCATTTTGGTTTCAGCTCCTACCGCTACCTCCATTCCCCGAAAGCTGTGTGCTAAGTGTCACCAGGAAAATCAACACCAGGATGCTGAGGTGGGGAAAATTTCTTGTTGAGAGATTCGTGGAATCTCAAAGTTTTGTGAGGTGTCTCTGACTCATGCGTACCCCCAATCTTTCCTTTGTTCATTTCTGAGTATCGGGCTCTCAGCTATGTGTTGCTACCATGTGCAAGATAAATGACACCTGTCTCCTTGGGCCATAGAGCCCCCAAAGGCTTATCTGAAACACCTTTTATTGTGTCCAGCCGAGACACTCATGGTCGGGCGTCTGGGTTCTTGAGTGTCTAGCTCATCCAGGATTCCAACAGACATCAAGGAAACCTAAACAGATACATAGTTTCTGAGGAGCAGAGCAAGAGAAAGAGATGGCCTGCATGTATTCCCATGTTTTAGCTCCACCTGATTTTACTGGTGGATTTATTTTATTCAAGAAAAAAATCCTGAAAATCCAATCAATAGGCACACTTTTCCCAAATACAACGTATTTTGCTTCTACACATAGACCTCATCACCCACAAACCTTGAAAAAGGAGATGTCAAATTCCGCGAATATTTCGTGGTCTGACCTATGACAACTAACCAACAGCCCTAGAGCACACTGGTCAGTCCAGTCGCTAGACCAGAGATCTGCTTACAAAGGCACAACCATCAGTCCTCGCCTCTCACTTCTCAGAGCCTGCAAGGTCTCCTCTGGGCTGGGGCAACAGGGGATTCTGTCTGCTGCAGCCACTACCCTATCTGTAGCACCTGAGAGAATGCCCGCGACATAGTGATCACTCAGGGCATTTTTGTGAGCTGAGTGGCTGACTGTTCATGTTGACCCAGACACAACCACCCAGCTGCCAACACCTTGTGAAAAGGAAGGCGAGGTACCTCTCCTTCCTTGGCTTAATAACAGTCTACAGGTACTGTTGTCTTTTATATGGCTGCTTAGCTCATTGTGAAGGCCCAATAAATATTAATTGATGGACAAGAAGCTCTGAGGTTTGGCTCCCATTGCAGCCAAGTACTACTTTTTGAGGAAGTTTATATGAACAGGGGAATTTAGGACATAATGTTGGGAATCCTCAGGCTCTTGGGCCCCTTCCTTCTTCTCCCAAAGTCAGCCTGGGAGAAGTAGGTGGGGACAAACAGAAGGAAAGCACCTAATTATATGCATGGTTAGATAATTATGCCAGTGAGTTCTTACTGGTGGTGGGTTTTAAGGAAGATTTGCGGACTTTCAGTTTTGAAATGTTTTGTTTTCCTGGGCTCTGTTTGATTTCGCCTTGATTCATCACCCTGGTACCTGCCAGGGATCATCTGAGGACCTGACTATGGACTTGACATTCATACATGATAAGGATCTTGCCAACGGTTTGGCAATAGGAACCATTTCCCAAAATCCAGTCAAGTGCTGGAGCCTGTTGGTGAGCCTTTCACGACTAGCGTTCACCATAGGGTCCCAGTAGCAGCAGCTTCAGCTTTGTCTGGGAACTTTCTGGAAAGGCAGAGTCCTGGGTTCCACCCCAAAACTCCCAGAAATTCTAGGGTGGAGTCTAGCAGTCAGCTTTTTAACAAGCCCTCCAGGGGCTTCTGAGGTATGGTCAAGGTTGGAAACCCATGCTCCAGAGTCTAGAACAAGTCCCAGCTATTGTAACTGTGGGATCCAGTTTTCTGCTAGGACTCACGCCAGACCTGGTAATTGAGAACTTCCAAGAGTGTCGGTCATGCATCCGACTATTGCTTAGTTATTTAAACCTGTGTGTGCATCCTGATGTTACGTGGCCATGGCTGAACATCACAGTACCAGAGTAACACTGACCTTGCACCCTGTATCTATCGGGGGTCACCCCCATGAGGAAAGCACCATAGGCTTAGCATAGTCAAGGATATGGGCCTCCCTGGTTGCCCAAGAACATATCTACCATTGGCACTTTGACTTTATATGCCCTCTACCCCCATCGCAGGGTCTGGTCGCAGCATTCACAATGCAATTAGGAACACGCAGAGGCTATGATTCAGTCACCTGTGTGGGAGGACACCGTCCCATGGTTTCAAAAGCATGCGGAATGGTTCTTGTGACATCTCAACTTGTCAGTTCAGGAGAGACGTTTGTGTATGGAGAGAGAAGAGGTCACCCAGTTTGGGCTTCACTTAAATCCAGCCCAGTGGATCTCAGCCCTGCTTTGTCTCCGTCGTATCTGGAGCACCCAAAGACTCATAGACTCCAGCCTAAGGGAGTAGGGGAAGGCTTTGGATTTTGCATTTGGACTACATTTTTTTCTGGGGATTCTGATACCCATACCATTTTTAAAAGTCCTACAATAAGCCAAGATCTGGTATGCGGTCTAGAAACTGTCAGCTCTAACTACTGCCTTTTAGTCTCTGCAGATCACGTGCTCTCTGTTATACCCACTCAGCTTCAGCATTGTGGCAAAGAGCTGCTGCCATGGACAAATACATAAGGGAATGAGAATAATTCTGTTTAAATAAAACTTTATTTAGAAACTCATGGGGTACATTTGGCCATGGACTATCATTTGCTGCCACTGTCTAGGTAACCCATCTCAACCCTGAGTACATGTTAGGAACACTGGGAGAGGTTTTTAATTTTTGCTGTTGTTTAAAAAAAAAAAAAAAAAAACAATGCCTGGGCCTTAGTCGCAAGGACTTGAATTCAGTTGTCCTGAGGCAGAACCCACATCTTCATCTCCCTGTCTTTTTCTGACTCTTCTTTGATTCCCGTGTACAGCCAGGATGGAAAACCACAACTTTAGATCTTCATTCAGTAAGCAGCCATTCACTCATCAAGTTCTTGGAACTTTAAAATATGAGTCAGATTGCATTTCTTCATCCAACACTCTCCAGCGCTTTCCATATGACTCACCCGAGAATGGATGACCTTGTCCTAGCCTGAATTATCCATGGCGAGCTCGGCCCTAACGAGCTATCAGACTTCACCTCCTGATGCTCTGCCACTTCCTGCGCCCCATCCCACTGGACCCTGGGACATGCCGAGCCCTACCCTTGGCCAAAGTGTTGGCCCATCTGATCTGTATTCCATCATTCTGCTACTTAGCTTTAACTGTCAACTGAGGATGCCTTGGAGTCACTCGAGAGGAACGTTTTCATTGAGGAATTGCCCAGCCCACAGTGGGTAGCACCGTTGTTTAGGCAAGTGATGCTGGGATGTATAAGGAAGCTATGTGAGCTCGAGCCTGCAAGCAAGCTAGCAAGCAGTGGTCCTCCACTCCCTCTGCTGCAGGCTCTTGCCTGAGCTGCCCTGGCTTCCCTCGGTGATGGACTATGATGTGAAAGTATAAGCTAAGTAAACACTTCCCTCTCCTAGGTTGCTTTTAGTTAGAGCATTTGATCACAGCAACAGAATGAAGCTAGGATGTCTCCTGAACCTGTGTCTTTGGCTCATGGCGGTCCTTAGCATCACTGGACGCACTATAGACTCACTTATGACGGACATCCCGGGAACCACTTGTCCATACTGCTTGGCGAGCTGGCAGCAAAATGTAGGGCAATATTTTGACTTCTAGAAGTTTAGCCATGGCTAAGAATAAAAACAACAACAACAAACAAATACTCATGGGACAGATAAAGATCCACTTCTGAAAATATAAAGCACATTAATTTTCAGTTATACACAGACATGGATTGCTCTGGGTGGAGAAGAGGGCTGTAACTGCAGAAACTGGACTATGCTAATTGTTAGTGATAAGAACGCATTGGCAGTTGGAGATTTTTGTGGGTTTTTTTTTTAATGCCAGTGCATATGGACTTTAAATAAGAATTGACTATTTTTAGTTCTAGGATGTAATTTCCACCTAAAAGATGCTACTTATTGGAGCTGGAGAGATGGCACAGTGGTTAAGAGCTCTTGTTGCTCTTCTAGAGACCTGAGTTTGGTTTCCAGCACCTGTAAAAGGCAGCTCCCAGGTCCCTGTAAGGGATCTGATGTCTGTATGTGGCTTCTGCTGTCACCTGTATACACATATGCATATAAATATCAGTTGAGGTTTAAAAAAAAAGATGTGAATTTTCTGAGTTTATTTTACCTTTTGATTGATTTCATTTTTGCTAAATTGTATCGACCAGTTCATGTCAAGAACTGTTGCCATAATGGTTAGTTTTTGACCAACTAAGCTGCTGTAGCCAACAAGGAAATGAAATTTGATTTCTATTATGATTTGAACACTACGCTCTGCCCTCCAAGTTTAAGTATAAATTCAGTTGAAATTATCATCATAATGAAAGGAAGGGGGTAGGAAGAAAAAGGAGGGAACGTGGAGGAGGATAATGGGGAACCCAAACACGAGCAAAGTTACAAAGAGGTACATACATGAAAATGTCCTAAGTAACTTCATTACTTTATACATTAACTGAGAACAAAATAAATGGAGTGATACCTTTAAGAGATCACTGGGTTAAGAAAACTGTACCCTCAGGGATGGAAGAACGCTCATGTCTCTGTGTCACTTGCCCTGAGCTTGGGTTCTGGATGAAGGGGCGTGTTTAACTGTTTTCTCTTCTTCTCCATCTGTGCTTGCTTGCCTCATGCTTGCCTCATGCCATGTTGTCATCGCATGTGAGCGCCCGCCAGAAAAGAACTGCCTTGCTTCTGGACTCCTCAGCCTCTCGGCCGAAGCACCAACTGATCCGTTCTTTCCAAATTAGCCAGTCTATGAGCATTCTGTTACGAAAGTAGGGAACACGCTAAGCAGTCTTGCTCTGCAGACTCTAATATAGTCATTAATATTCTTTGTGGTTTCATAAGATCTGACTGTGAGGTTTAGTTCTGCAGCCTGGCTTTTGTGAAGAGATACCGCATTTTAAAGCCAAGAGCTCTCCCATCTGTGCTTGTATGGCTCTTCGTAGGGAGGCAGAACACAAATATCTATTTACCCCATGCAGAGAATGATGACAGATCGAAGTAACGAATCCACTGAAGTCCAGTTTGGCGACCCGCTGAGTTTACTTGAGGTTACTTACAGGAGTGTGGCTGAGGTTGCTTGTAAGATCAGGGATGACTCAAAAAAGCTGCTTCACTGAACGTCCCACCACAGCATGGGTGACAGTTCACAAAACTGCACCCCCAGTGCTCTCTGCATTCCTGGCAGGCAGACTGGAGACTCTGCTAGCCACATTATTGCAGAGTCTCCTCCAGGCAACTCAGGTGCTCAATCTTCTCTACTCCTTCTACAGTCTTCTGGGGCGGGGATGGGGGGTGGGGAGGATATCACCTGAACCTGGCCTAGTTCAGCTTTCCCAGACCTAAGAAGCTTGTTGATTTCCTAAGTCTCATGAGCCTCCCTGCAGGATGGGATGCTGGAACTTGCAAGAAGTTGCTGCATAGTATCTGTAAAGCAAATCATAAAAGTAATTGCCCTCATTGTCCTAGTAATGTCTGCCTCCTGGGTTATTGAGAAGCTTACAGGAAACAATGCAGAAAGAAAGTCTAGCAGGCACCTAACACCAGCTACATCTTCAGTAGCTGCTAGGATTCTTTTTCCTCCTGATAGGAGAGTCAAGAACAAAGCGTTAGTTGTGAAAAATAGTCCCATCCTTCTCCAAATAAAGACGGCATTCTAAAGACGTTTATAATTAGTGAGTTCAAGGAAAAACATTTTGTTGATTTCTTATAGGAGAGCATTTTTTTTTTAAGCGTCTCCAAATATCTGGTGGGATTTTAAACTGTGCTGTGGCTTCCTCCTGCATACGTGAATTCTGTGCTTCTTCCCTTAGGTCTGCGTCTGTAATCTCTCTGAGGATCTTCAGCATCGGTTCTCATTCCGGTCGGTGAAGGATTCTTTTGACCTGAAAGCTGTAAGATGCCATTCCTACCTTCCAGATAAGGTCACGAAACATTCCAGAATGCCGCTACAAACGGTGCCGGTGGAGATCTAGCAGGCTGGGTGTGTGCACGCCGAGGGTGCAGTGTGTCACGGATTTTACGGATTTTACTTACTGAGCATGCATCCTTGTTTGGTAGGTGTGATAATGAATACAATCCTGGGAAGCTTTGTAGGGAGCTGGCGGCTTGGTTGCATTTCGTGGAATGAACAGAAGCAATATTGATAAGCCAAGGAAAAATAACTGGGCATGGGACAGCGATAAGAACAAAAATCTCCTGCCGGGAAACACCTCTCAGAAGGAAGAAAGTAGGATGGGTGGAGAGAACAATGGCAGTGTCTCTTGGACAGGGAGAGAGAAATGAGAAGCTTACAAAGAGTGGACAGTGATAGACTGTGAAGGGCCCTCACATGTCTCGCTAAAAAGCTTAGGGCCGAGTGGAAAAGTTTTACACTAGGGGTGGGAATGATGGAGGTGCCCTTTAGATGCCAGAATCTAGCTGCAGCTCAGAGAGTACAGAAGAGAAGGGCATGGAGAAGCAGAGATCTGCTGCCAGGTCTAGATGTCCAATGACAAGGATATGAGATGATAGGTGCAGGTGTGGGGAGGGAGGGGGAGGGAAGCAAGCATTCAAGGCTGAACATGCAAGGTATAGGAGGGAAGAAATGTGGACTTCCAGGTTTTTAATTCAGTGTATTACTGAATTAAATTCAGTGAATTCCTGTGTATTACTAGAGGGTCTGGTTACACAGAGGAGGGTCCCTATTGGGCACCTGGAGGAAGGAGTTGAGATTACCCTGCTCCCCTCTTGTTGACTTTGATGGCTTTTATGCAGTATCCAGGAAGACAGGCTGGCTGCCACTCAGGTAGATCCTCAGTCTGAGGCTATCAGCTCAGATCTGTGTTTCATCATCTGAGCTGTTGGCGGGGGTGGGGAGCTTCGAAAGACCGCAGAAGAGTGTTGGAGGGAGAGAGGCCACTTGTGGGTTCCCGGCCACTTAGCCCCGAAATAATCACATAGGAATTGTATTAATTAAATCATTGCTTGGCCCATTTTAGCCCTAGCTTCTTATTGGCTAACTCTTACATCTTAATTTAACCCATTTCTATTAATCTGTGTATCACCATGTGGCTTATCAGCCAAAGTTCTGGCATCAGTCTCCAGCAGGGGTTGCATGGCTTCTCTCTGACTCTGCCTTCTTCCTCCCAGCATTCAGTTTAGTTTTCCCCGCCTACCTAAATTCTGCCCTGCTATAAGTCCAAATCAGTTTCTTTATTAACCAGTGGTATTCACAGCATACAGAGGGGAATCCCACATCAGAAGAGAACTTGGGAATGTGGATTTTTAGGAACTATTACACAAGCATAAAAACACAAGATCCCGTGAACCTGGTCAAGAAGGAGTAAACAGAGAGATGTGGGAAGGGGCCGGGGTGGTGCAGCAACATGGTAGAGGCCAGAGGAGACAAGGATGTCCAGCCTGAGGACACATCACAAGGACAGAAGCATCCATGCAGTGCTTGAGCAGGCTGCAAGTTCACAGCTGGGTTTCATCTCTATAGACCCATCAGTCAGATCAGAGCCATTTCTGTGCAGATGTGGGATAGAGGAGGGTGCACCTAGCCCCTCTTCTTCCCGTTGCTGCTCATATGCTGCACTTAAATTCAGACATGAAAGAATCAGCAAACAGTAGGCGCTCAATAGATATGCTTGTTAAAAGCAAATATGTTAGAGACTTTGTATCTGATTACTATGGTCTGTTGAGGCTGGAAGGGGGTTTCCAAACTCTGTCAAACTCTGAGAAGTTGGGGGCTTATAGAGAAGGTGAGAAGAATATGTGGGATTCCCCCGTTATTCCTTTTGGTCTCTGGTCCCTTTAAGGGGCAAGCCACGCCCACTCCCAGTGACTTCTGACCTCTTGTCACCATCTTGGCCTCTTTCTTTTCTCTCTCTTGGTGTGTGCACATGTGTTTTCCCATCTCTCTCTCTTTTTCTCTGTCTCTGTCTTTCTTTCTCTTTTAAGTAATAAATGTTCAGCTTTATGTTTAGCTTTATGTCTATTTATTATGTCTTGTAAGCCTTTTATCTGCCGCCTGCTCTCCCGGCTGCATGGCAGGACCAGCCTGCCAGCCTGCCCAGGACGTGCTCCTGCCTGTCCTGTGAGCTCGCTGCCTGTTCACATGGCCCCTGGGGGTCTTGCAGGGACCCACAGCTGTCCTTGCCAGACTAGTGGCTACTCTGCGAGCCTGCCAGGGTCACACCAGCATTTTTAAAGGAATATTACCCCCTCTTTATGTTGTGAATATATTTTATTACCATTGGTTAATAAATAAGCTACTTTGGCCTATGGTAGGGCTGGAATAAAGCCTGAACAGAGGTATATAGAGAGAGTAGGTGGAGTCAGAGATGCCATGTAGCTGCTGAAGGAGACAGACATCTGAACTTTGCAGGTAGGTCACAGCCTCAGGGCGATACACAGATTAATAGAAATGGGTTCATTTAAGATGTAAGAGTTAGCCAGGAATATGCCTGAGTCATTGGCCAAGCAGTGTTGTAATTAATATAGTTTCTTTGTGATTATTTGGGTCTGGGTGGCCAGGAAACTAAGACTCAGTTTCTGTTTATGTGTATATGTATATATGTGTGTATACATAAAGGAACTGAAGTAAATATTTTAAATATATAAAGTAATTGTATATATGTGTATATATAAAAGAACTGAAGCATATATATATATGTATATATGAAGGAACTGAAGCATATATATACATGTATGTGTCTATTTGTGTATATATACATAAATACATATATGTGTATATATGGTTTAGTAATTTTATCCACCAATGTTCTCCATTTTTAAAAACAATAGCCATAAAATGTGTGACCAGGCGAGAAGACTCAGTTGGTCAAGTGAATTTGGATCTCACATCACACTCAGGCTCAATGTCACACATCCATAATCCCAGCACTGGGGAGATGCGGGAACCCCTGTGGCTTGCTGGGTAGTCAGTCTAGTGGATCAGTGGTTTCTAAGTTCAGTAAGAGACCCTGTGACCTGTCCCACAGAACATAGTAGAAGGCTGGCAAGGTGGCTTGCAGGTAAAGCACTTGCCACCAAGCCCGATGGCCTGGGTTGGATTCCTGGAAGTTACACAGCAAAAGGAGAGAATCAACTCTCACAAACTGTTCACTTACCCACATGCATATATAGCACATGTGTACATGTACATACACATATACAGACATGCACATGCGTTCACACACACATACACAGTGCTCACACAACACGCTTACCTATACATACTTACACACAAAAAATGCTCACACTCACTTTCACACACATACACACTCTCACACACATACATTCACATACACTCACCCCCATACTCATACATATTCACATACACACACACACACAAACAATACAGGGGCCACAGAGGGGAGCTGACTTATTTTAAAGAATTATTTAATGTGCTTCTGGATGGAGTTTTGGTGAGTCTGGAATCTGCACTTGGTCTTAGCCAGAAGGCTGAGAAGCCATGAGTTGAGTTTGGAATCTGATTATGAAGGCTGGGGAGGCAGGTAAGCCAGAGTCTTTCTGGAAGAGGCCTTCTTCCTAAGAAGAGGCCAGGGTTTGTTCTAGTCAATCCTTCTCTTGATGGGCAGTGGCCTATCACATGTCAAAGGATAATCTGTTTTACTTGTAGTCAACCCACACAAATGTTAACCTTAAAAAAAATAGGTATGTATCACAGAAATCTCTAGAAAGATGTGTGACTAAGTCTAGGGGTACTGTAGCCCAGCTAAATGAACACATATTATTAAGCATTTTACAAATGTCAGGCTGTGATCCATGCCTTAGAGCGGCCCACGTGACTGGGATTTGCAAAGAACCTCGGAATAATAGCTAGTGAGCGCCCCATGTGTGAGCCTGGAAGCCCAGCCCACCCAGAATCTATCTTTCAGAGGCAACAGGCAGCCTGTGAGGGACATTGAGGCTGGGGTCCTCATCAGACTTCAGGCCCACGGGGATGATGAAGCAATCAGTGTTTGTGGTTTTAACCTGCTGTTTTGAGTCAGTTGTAAAGAGTTGATGGTAGCTACCCTGGGATTTTCCCTAAATGTTTTTACCTTAAACACAGGGACATGTACCAGGTGCACAGGGCAGGGACCACCCAACATTCTAATGAGATGACTCAGTAGCTATTACCAAACTCCCCATCGCTCCCTCCTTATCTTCCCTTTGGCCAGTTTAGACTCGGTTTATAGACAGGGAAGTGGAGTTTTGGAGTAATCAGTCGAGACTCAGGGAACCACATGACTCCCAGGGCAGAGCTGGCCCATGAGCTCCTCAGTCCCACAGATGGACGGCTCCCACATCAGAAGAATAGTCATCCTTCAGGCTAGAGCCTTCCGCACTGGGACGCTATCAAATTCCATGTTGAAGCGGAAAAATGATTGCATCTGGGGAAGGAATTTATTCTGCAAGCCCTCCGTGGCAGCCATTCTCCGTGGGCAGTCCATCCATGTTAATAAATGTCTCACCTACCAGACAGCTTCAATAAGGTGAACCGCCGTGCGGAGGTCAGGCCTGTCAGCTCCGCTTTACCTAGACACGATGGCCCGTCTGAGAAGGCTCCGCAATTAAGCTCGTCCTGAAGGAAAGACAGGCCTGCCGTTTCTTCCCAAAGACCTAGTCCTCCTCTTTCCAGATACCATTTGTGTCGTCAGAGCCTCCAGGGTGACAGTGTCTCTGCGCATACACCATTCCCAGTCTACCCGTGCAGAGCACTAGCTTAAAAACATCCTTCTATGGTGCTGTCTCAGTTATCTATTTGGGTTATTATTAACGAATCAATCCCACACCAGTTATGTTTTAAGGGGTTATTTATTTGGCGGGGGTAAAACTTACATACACCATAAACCATCAGGAAGGGAGCCTAGTCGCTGGAGCAGGAGCCGGGAGCAGCAGCCGAGACCGAGCACCGGAACCAAGAGCCGGAACCAAGAGGGCCTTATCCGGAACTGCTTCTCTTTTTAAAAGAGAAATATACCACGCCCCAGTGGGCTGGTATTTCAGCAGCTATTGGCTGACGGAGCGGAAGTCGCTCCCCGCTGCACTGTGGGCTCCTGCTTCAGTGATTATTGGTTGAGGCAGCGGAAGTTACTCCCACAACAGGTTATTTTTAAGACAGTCTTCTGTAGCTCAGACTGGCCTCGAACTCCTGGCCCTCCTGCCTCTATCTCTTGAGTACTAGTGTTACAGGTATGTACCACTTCCCCTCTACCCTGGGCAATTCATGGTTTATTCCATGCTGGGAATCCAACCCAAGGCTGTATGCGTGTGAGGCGAACACTCTACCAGTTGAGTTACACCCCCAGTTCTCAGCTACCTCATTTACTATCCCAGCAGAAGAGGGTTACTCCCCCCACACCACAGGCTGGATAACTGAGCCTCACTGCTTTCTGAGGATTAAGTTACGAATGAGCCTCGGGCTTCCTGAGTACCCATTAACTGAGGGAGATTGAGATGTCCTGTTAAATGTCACTTCTCCTGCGTCACTCTCAAAGAAAACCTTAGGGCTGGGAGTTCTGGAGTTCCCAGTTCTTAACAAAGAAGGTCAATGGCAGAATAGCTCAACCTTGGGCATCTTTTGGGCCTCAAAAGAGGAAAACAGAAGATAAAACTGGACAGACTAAGATAGAACCAATAACCACAGAGAAGTTAAGAATCATTTGGGTTAAATAAATGAAGAAGTAGGGTTTACTGGTAAAGGACATCCCTAGTATGCTCCAGACCCTGGGTTCAGTTCTTCTCAATGAAAAAGCAGGACCATATAGGGAGAAAGTGCCCAGGGTCAGAAGTCAAAGACAGGAACATGGACCTCACCCCAGGCACACTCCTAATGTCTTCTTTCTGTGGGCTAGGACCTGGTGGCCCTAGGTGGGTTGGGCCTCTGTATTGGAGGCAAGTCTCTTCCTTCTCCTTGTCCTGTCTCCCCCATAAATTATGAAATTTCCCCTTAAACTCAGCCAAGCTGGTTCCTCAGTTTGGCCCGCGAAGAGTTTATGCCTCTGAGCCTGACTCTCCGGACCTGGCGTTTCCCTCCCTGCTCTTCATGTCCCCCACCTGTCACCCCTGTCTTCTCAGGTTCTTTACTGGCTCCATTTGGTTCCTCTCCCTCTCCTATCACTCCGCCAGGCCATGATTAATGGACCGCCTTCAAAGAGGAAGCAAAATAGATGACAGTGGACAGAAAGTCCTAGAAGGATGTCCCCAGCCTCTTGGGTCTCCCCATAAATCTTCCACCTTCTTGGGAGGCTATGACGTGGACAGGACTCCTTCCCCATTAAACCTGCCAGAGGCTGACCCACCCTCTCTGCAGGCAGGCAGGCATGGGGGAAGGTTCTCCAGGGTAGGCAGGTAGATAGGCTCCCCCATCTTGGGAGTGGAGATTCCTTTTTAGATAAAGAAAAAAAAAATCTAGATAATCAACTTCTGCCTTTTCCAGTCTCCCAGCCTGTCCTGAACTCTGGGAGTGCTTTAGGAAGGTGCACAACTTGGCTTCCTTCTACTATTTCAAGGACAGATCGAATTCTCCTCTAAAAGGGGGTTGGGGAAATATTTCTTCATGAGAATGTCTGTTCTCTGTCTAAACCTTTCCCTTGGGCGATGCTCTCTACCCGGAGGTAGCATTGGTACAAGAGAAAAAAGCTGCCCAGGTAAGTTCGAGACTTAGTGGATCGATCAACAGTTTTCTTTAGTAAAAGTGTCTTTCAAATGCTGCGCGGGACATTCTTGTAAAAGCGAGTTATTTCTTTTCATCCCTTTCTGCTAGCTAGGACAACGTAGCCGGAGAATGCTTTGCTTACTCTGGGACTCTGTTTTCCTAAGGAGGAGTTTTACTGCACATGGGGGGTGAGCACACCTCCCAGGGGATCAGGAAGAAATGGTTCTATTTCAAATCTTCCTTGGGGCCCAGCCCAGAGTCCTGCTTCTCCTGCCTGTCTGTAAGACGCTCTGGATATGGATGGCCAAGATCCCAGGAAATGACCTGAGGCTACCAACGACAGAATTCTTGCAAGGCAGTGGTTCCCCACAGGGACCCCAGCAGGCCCAGAATGTCGGTGCTCAGTTTTTTTTTTTTTCTTTCACAACAGGTATGGGTGCTACATTGAAGGGGTAAAGGAGCACTGCTAAATTACACACACACACACACACACACACACACACACACACACACCCCAAGCCTCAAATGTAAGTAATGCCACAGTTCAAAATTCCTGGAAGAAAAAGGGCGGTGGTGCTTAAAATAAAGCCAGGCAGGGTGCTGCCTGAGACTCATCCCAGCCCTTGGTGGGCAGAGGCCGAGGATCTCTGAATGTTCAATCCCAGCTTGTTCTGCATAGTGAGCCGCAGGCCAACCAGGGCTACACAGTGATACCTCGTCTTCAGAGACGCTAATTAAGAAATTAATGAAGTCCTAATTACAAACTTGCATCTTAAAAGAATTGCAATGGCCAGAATCTGGGTTGTCCGGAAGCAGCACCCCCGCCCCCCCATCCATCTACCACTCACAACCTGGAGACCATTCATGAGCCACTTCCTCCGGCAGCCCCTGGAAGGCTCCCTGAGGTTAATTTTGATGGATCTTTTAAAAAATGCATAGAGCAGTATTGGGGGATGGGCAGCCCCATCATGGGATACCCTGGTTCCCCTTTCTGGTGTTCTGCCCTTCCCTTCCATCCATGCCTCCAGCCACAGGCCTGCCAAGGCTCTGCACTGACCCTCTTAAGACTTTCCTGTGTCAGGGCCCAGATGGAGGCAGACAGGCATATGCCACTTTGCTCCCTGCCGAGTTGGACGCTTAGAAACACTGATGAGGCCACAAATCCCAGGACCTCCGTACTCTGCTCAGGTCTGGCTCCATTTTCCCAGCAGCAAGGCTCAGGCAGCAGAGTGGGTCTTCTTTCTTGGGTTCTCACAGCAAGGGACAGGGACTGAAGTTTGTCCCAGCAGCGCCTCCCCTGTACACTGTACCAGATCTCAGAAGCATTCCTGTTCAGGGAGCCAAGGATCATCTTCCTTCTAATATGCCCCATCCTGTTTCCCTCTTCTGTGTGCCCAGAAACCTGAAATACTGCAGATGAAATCCCCTCTTTTGCCCTAACACATATCCCTACGCTGTGGGCAAGCATGTTCCAGCGCAGACTTTCAAACAAACACAGCCACTTCAACTAAACAATAAGGAGCCAACAAAAGTGGGAGATGGTGGCTTCTTCAATAAAATCAGAAGGCTGGCAACTCTGAACCTGAAGGATTAGAAAAAAAAGAAACCCACAAAGTTCTGGTATTACGAATTAGGAGCTGTGTCCCTGAAGTTGCCTCCTTTATCTCTGCCAGGGGGCAAGATGGCTTCTTTGAGGGGACTTGGGACTTTTCCCTGCAGAAAGCAGTAAGGGTTAGGGGCTACAACAGGCTTTAGTGGAGGCGCGTCCCCAGCCACCCTCAGCCCCTCCCTCTTGACCCTCCCTCGGGGCTCTCCCTTTCTGCTCCACCCTTTCCAAAAGATTTATAGGGCAGAGCGGCTTGGGAAGAAATGCACAGACTTTAGGCTGATGTATTCTGCATACTAATGACAAGATACTGCTTTTGCACCTTAGGGGCAAAGCCAGGCCAGGCCTGTTGAACCATAAACCTTATTTATGGCCTTATAACTTTGCAGCTGCGGTAGCTACTCTCCATCTTGGGGCTGAGATCTGTCTGGCTTTCGTAGGCTCATACAGACCTCTTTAAGGAAAGTGAGGGGGTAGGGGCGGGGAAGAGGGGGCTGGGCAGCTGACTGTCCACAGCCTCCTGAACTGTTTTCGGGAGAAGGTGGCGCCAAAAGAAAACAGGGAGGGAGAGAACAACAGAGGAGTGGCTAGCAATCATGATGCTTCTCCCCTGGGAGTAGGCAGGAAGTAGAAAGAACACTTCTGTTTGTTCAGGACTTATTCTATCTAGTTTTTGCAAATTCTTTACACATCCATGCCCCCCCCACACCATCCCTACCCCCTAGCCTCTCCCTCCTACCCCTGGTATTTGGGACTGAACCCAGGGCTTTGCATCTGTGATATGAGTTCTCCACCACTGTTCTGTATATCCGCACTATATTCAGTTTTTATTTTGAGAAGACATCTTACCCAGTTGCTCAGGCTGACACGGGACTAACTCTGCAGCCCAGATGAGCCTTGAACTTGTGATCCTCCAGCCCCAGTCTCCTGAGTCAAAAGCATGACAGGCCTGTGACACCAGGCCCATTCTGATACTTTAAAATTAATCGGCCATTCTTCTATCTTGGATCACAGAATTCACGTCCTATTCTGGAATGTCTAGAAACTACTCCCTCCTGCTAAGGACCTGAGTTTGGCCATTTCTGAGTCAGGCATCAGGGACGACACTCTTGAGTCCTCTGCCCCCTTGTTTTCTCTCCTTCAGTCTTTGTGATTTCTGTTGTGCCTCTGGTTAAGTGTCGCGTTGGCCCAAATGAACACAATACAAGAGAGTGCCCAGAATCCTAGATCAAATGTCCCCTGAAATGGTTGGTCTCAATGACATGAACTTAGCTAAGAGATAAAAATGGTGTTGACAGCACCAGCCATTCAATAAAGAGGTATTGACTATCCACTATATGCCAAGTTGCATGTTTCGTATCAGGAACACTATAATAAGCAAGATATAAGAACTGCCTGGGATGGGCCTGATTGATGTAGAAAAATCCTTTCCCATTGGTGATAATTGGGAAACTTAAGAGCATAATTGGATGTTTGGCTTCTTTCTCCCTTAGGTGTTATCTTAATTTCTTTGCCTGTTGCTATAATTAAATTACTCTGACAAAATCAACTTAAGGGAGATTTATTTATTCTGACCTACAATGCAAGAGTACAGTTTACCATGATAAGAAATTCAAGGGGGTGGGAGTCTGAAGCAGGTGGTCATTTCTCATCCATAGTTAGGAGATAGAGAGTGATGAACGCTGGCTGTTGCTCAGCTCCTTTTCTCATACGGTCCAGGATCCCGGCTAGGGAATAGCACTACCCACAGTGGGTAGGGTTTCCTATCTCCCCTAATGCAATCAAGACACACCCTTCACATGCTCAGAGGCCCGTCTCCCAGGTGACTCTAGATTCTGCCAAGTTGACAGTTAACTCTGATTAGCACGGATATGAACTACCATGGTCCTTTAAAGAGTGAGACAGAGGATGAGGGGTGAGCGGATAGACACCAGCCTCATTATCCTAGGGACCTGAGTCACCTGTGAGATCCTTGCTCACTAAAACCTTTCTGCCCCTCAGAAGGGATCGTGATGTTTGTGAGAAGAGAGTTTCTTAGTGCCTGTGGCCTGTGACAGGAGCCCAGAAAGGCAAGGTCAACCCTCATCTGCTTTTCCTAGTTTCTGGGAGTTTGTTTGTCTCTTCTGCTCCTTCTCAGGTGAAAACTTGAAGAAGGATGGCTTTTGAAATGAAAGGAGAAAATGTTACTCTCAGTGGAAAGGGCCCCAACCAAGTGCTCACACATAGCCAAAGTCTCTTTCCTGGACTCTAAGGAGCCTGCTCTTGTTCTCATTTTCATGTGGCTTGAGTACTTAGAGATGCTCAGTGCAGAAGGAACGTAGTGGGATTTCTCGTAGTGTCCTTTTCTTCTTTAAGAAGTGTCCCTCCCATTTCTATTTATTATTTACCTCTCTGGGAGTGGTTGGTCCCTTTGTGGATAGAAGAATCCAGATGATCACAGGGATGTGGAAGGTAGAGAGATAACTGGGTGTTCATTTGGGTAGGTGCTGTAGGAATTCCTACAGTCAGTAGCCTTTAAGGTACCCGCCCACTTAGGCGTGGCCTCTTTTACTATAAATTCCAATGTAAAGCATGGTCACCCTCTCTTCTGGCTGTGGGATTTGGTTGTTGTTCCCCATTTGAGCAGAGGACTGTGATCTCGCAGATCTACCCCTAAATAAATAACCTTTTATTATATTCAATTCTGAGCTAGTGTGGGATTTCTTTTCAGTGTCCATCTTCAGGTATGTATTGGGAGAGCAGGGAGGCACTGGCATGAGACCACAAAGGCTTGCAGACTGACCGGGCTCATTAGCTTAGTGAATGCCATCCATGGGGTATGTCCTGCGTGCTGCATGGGGGAGGTGGCTGCTGAGCCCTGTATTTTTCCTTCTATAGGAATAAGTTAGATGACTGGGTCAGCAGCAGAGTACAGAAACTGCCCAATCAAGAGTAGATCATGTTAGAAATGGGTCCTATCCAAGGTGGACCATGTTGGAGAAGGACCAGTAGGGCCATGTGAGAGGGGAACCATGTCAGAGGACAATCATGTCACCAAGGAGACCATGACAGAGGAGGACCGTGTCAGGACAGATGTACCACAGGAGGCCTATGTTAGAGGAGTACCCTGATGACCACATCAGAAATGTACCACATCAGAGGTGGGCCATGTCAGAGACGAACTCTGAGGACTACAACAGAGGTAGACTGTGTCCAAGATAGACCATATACTAGGAGAATCATGTCTGAGAGGGACAATGTGAACTCTGGACTAAGGAGTCACCTAATCCTGGTGAACACAGGAGAAAGGGATCAGCCAACTCAAGTAATTTAGACTCTCTGGGACAAGAAAGCAAGACTCAACATCACATTCTCACTGCACTGGGAAATGTGGATTGTACTTGGGTATAGAAAAGATTGAACCCAAGTGCTTTAGGACCCAACACTATCACCAGAATCATCAGTTGGTGTGCAGGCCTTGACTGTCTAGCTGTGTGACCTTCGAGAAGTGGGCTTGCCTACCTGAGTCTTGTCATAAAAATCTTTGAAATGGGGATTATGACAACTGCTTTAGTCATCTTGCAAAGTGAGTGCTATGTTCGTGAAGTCTACATAAAATTGCTATCAAAATTAACACGCTACTAAGATAAGTTAGCTTTTCTACTTTATTAACACGGCTACTTGTGCAAACTCCAATACCAGAGTATTGTATCCACAAATACAATCTGTAGTCCACAAAGATGGGAAAACCATCAAACAACTTGAAGACCAAGAGGATTTGTTGTTGTTGTAGGTATTACTATTTTAATTTGGTCATTCTGGTATATATACAATGTAAATGGAGACTGCTTATTTGTTTTCCAGCCACCCAGACCCAAAGAATCACACAGAAAATATATCAATTACAACACTGTTTGGCCAATAGCTTAGGCATATTCCTAGCTAGTTTTAAACCTATTTCTATTAATCTATGGATTACCATGAGGCTGTGGCTTACTGCATCTTTCTCCTTTGGCAGCTACATGACGTCTCCGGGACTGGGCCTACTTTCTCTCTCTATCTCTGTTCAGATTTCCCTCCTGGCTTTACTCTGCTAAGCCATTGGCCCAAACAACTTTATTCATTAACAAATAAAAACAACACATATACAGAAGGATATCCCACATCATTCATATATATATATATATATATATATATATATATATATATTCATTTTTGGTTCCTATTTGATGGGAGAGATGGAACACCTTTTCACTAGTCAATTGGCTATTTAATTTTTCCTTCTTTCTGATGTTTATACAAATTTCTTGTCTGGGTATCTACATTTTTGTCTATCTTTTATTTACTTCTTTTATATTAAAATATGAGTCCTTAGGCATCATACTTAAAATATAGTCTCTTCTATCATCTATCCATCCATCTATACATACATACATCTCTTATCTCTCTGCCTATCTGTCTGTCTATCTATCCATCCATTCGCCAATCCTTCTATTTATCTTCAGAATTTTGTTATGTTGCCTAAGGTGGTTTCAAATTCCACCCCACATCTTTTTCATCACACTCAACCAGCCAGTATCTGGGCATATAAATCTTCATAGTGGTTATTACCTCCTGTGAGGTTTTCATGGATTCACAAACTCTTCTTGGGGAGGGAAGTGAATGTAAGTATTCGAAACCGCAACCTCCTGAGGAGGTTCCTGCATGCCAGAGTTAGATGATAGACTTTTAAAGCCTGCTATTGAGGATTATATTCTAGGCTGGGGGCTAGAACACCACCAACCAAGGGATGGATGAGGGACATAGATTCATAACCGTGGGAAGATGTTTGGTAGTAACTGTGACGTTGCTGTGAAGTTTGTGCATATGCCAGCTATAAATGTGTGTTGAGTAAAAGCAGGCAGCTTCTGAGCCACACCTGGAGCTGTTTCCTGGTGGTTACCTGCATGGTTACCCGGCCATGTTCAGGGTCAAGTTTCTTCCTCCCCCTTACAGTGAGTGTAGGTCGTGAAACAAAGAGAACGTAGTGGAAGGTCTTTCTTTTCTTCTTAGCTTACCGGCCCATAAAACTAGACTATTGAGAGACCCCCCCCCCAAGGGATATATGGATTGGGAAGAGTGTGCCTGAAGACCCTTGCTGGTAAGGGCGGCGGGGTGGGGGGAGGAGGTCAACCACATTGATACCGAATATTCTTTCCCACGTTGGTTTGCACACTAGATTCAAGAGTACACGTGTGCAATCAGAAACCAGTTCTTCTCTTGTCTTCTCCCTTCCCTGGCACATAGTAAGCAATCCTCTGCATGTGTCTGTTTGCCAACTGTGTGGCTCATGTATGTCCCTTTTGTTCCCAGTTCTGGTACTATGGTTCTAATGACAGCTACTAATATACTTCAGCAGCCCCAAGTGTGACTGCTGGGCAGTCTTTTTAGTTATTTATTCTTTTTTTCTGTCACCATTACTAAATACCCAACAAAGCAATTTCAGGATGGAAGGGTCTATGTTGGTTCATAGTTGGAGGTATTATGCTATTATTTATTACGGTGGAGAAGCCCTGTGAGTAAGATCTTGAGGAAGCTGGTCACATGCATCTTCAGTAAGGAAGCAGAGAGAGATAAATGATGCTCAATTTGCTGTTTCCCTTTTATTTAGTTCAGGACCCCAGCCCATGGAATGGTGTCTCCCACATTTAAGGTGGGTCTTCCTACCTCAATTAACCAATCTAAGTAACCCCTCACAGACATGCCCATAGACTGCCCTAACCTAGAAATTTCTTCACAGGCATGCATCCAGTGCTGTCTCCTAGGTGATCCTAGATCCTGTCAAGTTGGCAATTGATATTAACTATCATACCTATTATTTATCCCTTATTTCAGTCATCAAATACGTATTAAGTACTTCCTATAAGGGATTTGAGAGATGGATCAATGGTTAAGATTAGTGAGGCACTGACTTCAATTCCAAGCACCCGCATGGGAGCTCACAACAGTCTGTAACTCCAGTCCCAGGGGATCTGACACCCTCTTCTCTCCTCCTCCAGCACTAGGCACACAAGTGGTGCACAGACATACAGTCAGGTGAAGCATTCATACACATAAATAAAGATTCCCAAAAATCCCACCTTCTAATTTATTGCTATAAAGAAGGGTTTCCAGCGCCTTGATGAGATTCAGGGAGCTCTCTTCCCGCAGGAGAGCTGTCATCTTCCTGCGAGCCAGCCAGGAAAGCTTAAAAAAGGTTTCTACAACTCCTACTGTTGGAGATCATCAAACTTCCTACAAAAGTCAAAACAATAAGTCACTCTGTTAGGGTTTGTTAGGGTTTGTTAGGGTTTGACCTGAATTGAATAGTTTGAATTGAAACTATTCAATTGTGGTACTGTCATGTGGTCATATGTAAATGAGTGAGTACGGGCTATGAACCCATAGAATCCTGTTATAAAAATAGGCTGGGCAACTACAAGATGTTTGTTTGAATGAAAGAAAAGGTTCATTTCAGGAGGCCAATATCCCATGTTCATGGATTGGACTGCTCAATATCGCTTCTGTGTCAATTCTTCCTAACGGGATCTATTTATCACAATCCCATCAAAATCCAGCCACGTGTTTCCTGAAGCTGATTCTAATGTTACTGATAAACAAGAAGGCAATGAATCATGGGTATGGAGTCCAATATTGAAGAGCACATTTGGAAGTTTCAGATTGACAGACCTCATGTCTCACGCCCAAGGCTGCAAAAATCAATAGTGTTGGGAGGAGACTGGACAATAGACCAACAAAGCAATGTTGAGAGTCCAGAAAAAGATGAACCCCAGAGTGATCAGCCACTCTTCTACAGCAGAGCATCTGTGTGACAGAGGGTCAGGAGAGTTTAAAATGACAGCAGCAGCAGCAGGGACAGCAGTCACAAGAGCAAAGCCCAAAGTCCCGACATTCATAAAGTGGTGCGGGAGAGTTAATACCCCAACAAGCCAGTCGTCATACTACAATAAAGTATCTCACAGGGGTGTGGAAGCCAGCCGAGGAAGCTCCCCAAGGAGAAAGCTGATTGAACGAAAATAAATAAAGCAATATCATGTATAATCTGGACTCAAAAAATACAGCATGTTATCTGTATAGACTCTTAAATATCCCCCACGCATTCAGAAAGATATGCACAGAGGATTAAGCAGAGAGTGGGCAAGTCTTCCCTGCAGAAGACGTCCTGGTGGTTTGTATGGACCCTTGAGAAAGTGAAAATAAGAACTCTGCCCTCTTTATGTGTGGGCTGCTCACTCGGGCTTCCTTCCAAAGAGTGAGGTGTGGAAAGTGAGGAAAAGAGAATCACATGACAGTGTGGAAAACCGTCAGGCAGTACTTCAGTCATGTGAGCCAGTTGACCTCAATTCCAATGAAGCATCCCCACTCGCATAAAGAACTAAGGGTTGAACCTAGGCTTTCACATCATCTAGACAAGCACTGTACTGGATCACTAAGCCCTTTTAGTGTTTTCGTTTTCAGACAGGATGGCTTGGAACTCTCTTTGCAGCTCAGGCAAGACTTGAACATGCGATCCTTCTGGCTCCGCTTCCTGACAACCACACCCAGCTAACAACGACAATCTTACTTCCTGTATACGTTCTTGTGTCTGTAGTTTTCTTCCCCAAAGTACATTATTCCAGTGTCAGACAAATTCCAACTGAGGGCAGTGAGCTCTATTCCTCAGGACAGTGAGGACTGTCAGAAGCAAGGAAAGTGGGAAATTACAACTAAGAGGAGCCCAAGGAGGCATGATGGGAAACGCACTGTGGTACCTGTCCCAGATGAGATACTGAAATGGAAGCTGCAGAGATATGAAACAGATATGGGTTTAGTTATTTAACAGCTCATTGTTAGCTGTCTTTTAATGATGGTGAATTCACCCATCAGTGAGGGTTGTTCTTAATGGCAGCCAGGAGATCGACAGAACATGTTTGAATTATGTGCTCATTAAATCTTGGAAATCTAAACCTGTTTTTGAAAGCTTATGTGAAACGAATAATCAAAAACAAAGCCCAAGAAACTGTAGACAGCAAGCATGTTATTTGGGACCCCCAAGCTGTAGCACGCTGGCCTCTCCCTTCAATACTTGCAGAAAATGATGGCGACCACAGAGGCAACATTCAATGTCTTCCAGTTTCAAAATCAGTAATGAACATGTTGGATGACACTATAAAATTCTTCATCCTGTCCCGGTCCCAAAGCTTTCGTCACTCCCTGCTCCCCAGGGGCATTACTTCTATTAGCTCACAGTGTTGATGCAGGCTATAAAGTATCTACTTCTTTTCTCCCTACACGGGCACTGTCACCCTTTAAGTGCTGTCTCCTTGCAGGTTCTCTTTTCTTCCAATAGGGAATTTTTAAGATGATTAGAGAGGCCTTCCCTCCACCCCCACACCCCTATTCCCTGCCTTTCCCCTCTTTGCCGTGTTGGAAATTGAAGCCAGAATATCAAATATTGCTAGCCAAGAGTTAAACCCCTGCCCTATGCCACTAGTATATTATGGACACTATATAGTCCTTTTTAACGGGGGCGTAGTATTATCTGTTTCTCATGAGTATCTACACTAGGGAAAATCCTTGGGCGTCATTCATCGGTAACACCATCCAACTTATTTTGAGGCAAGGTTTTTCATCTGGTCATTAATTTGGCTTGGCTGACTGGCCAGGGTGACCCAGGGCTGCCCCTGATCGCTTCCCTAGTGCTGGGAATACAAGTACATTGCACACCACTACTCTAAGCTTTTTTACTTGGGTTCTGGGTACTAAACTCGGGGCCCTGAGCTTACAAGGAAAGTAATTCACCACCCAAATATTCTAGGATGGTCTAGAGTTCATGTCGTCTAATCTCCTATTGCAGCGTCTCAAATCATTCCTTCTATCATTCTGCTGCAGCAAACTGTCTTGCAGGCGTGGATGCCGCATGCTGTGGGGGTCTGTGTTTGGCAGACGCCCGCTCTCAATTTCAGGTGAATTGAAATCAGAAATTCTTAGGAAGGGGTCTTAAGGCTTCTGATGTTTAAAACATCCTCCGGTGGGGCCAAGTATGATGAGCACCCTTATATACAAACACACTCTGAGAAAGAGGCTGTCCCAGGGGCTCGAAAGCCAGGTAAGGTGTCAGGATCCCTGACGAGCAGTGTGAGAATAGCCTGTATAAGATGCCGCAGGAAGCTGGAATCAGTAGAGGTAGAATATTCTAGGACATCCTTAGGGATTCCAATTCACATTTACAATCAAGAGCCACAGATATAGTTGGTCAGGAGAACTTCCTGCCTATTAAAGAAAAGTTCATGCGGACACAGGATTGCCTGATGCCTGGTCTCCGAGTCTGTTTCCTCCTTCTCTTCTCCGCTCCTCAGCCCTTTTCCTGGAGGGTCCTTTAGAAGCAGGGTGGGGGGTGGGGGGGGTGGGGGGAGTGTTAGGGCAGAAAGTGAAAGTGGGCCGTGGTGAGTGACTCCAGCTGAGGGTGGGTGGTGGGCTCATCTCTGCACCCATGGGCAGTGTGGGTATGAAGCACGCCTGCTTTCAGAGGGTGCGCTCTGCCACCCATCCGTGAACGCCAGCTTAATATTTGACCAGCCCTTGAACCTTCATTTCCTTCCGGCAGACTCTTTCCCATTGCGGAGCTGTGGAATGCTCAGAGGACGCTGGAGTGTAAATCAAAACTCCTTTCTTGTCTTTGCGAGAGTTCAGGGACTTGGCTTGGCATCCAAGATGTGACACACTTTGCGAACTGCTTCCTTGTTGTGTCATGGGAATGGATGAGGGGGACCGGATATTTAAAACAGAAACAAAGAGAGAGCCTGAGTCCTTGACATGCATTGAGTGTCTACTCATGAAACCTTCCCTACACATAATACGAGATTTTTATCATTCCCATCTGACAATGGGAACCTGAGGTATGGGAAGACTCAGGAACTGGCCCAAAGTACCAGAGCCAGGCTCTATCAAAAGACCTCAAAACAAGGTCTAGGGTAAGGCTATGGCTCAGTTGGTAAAATGCAGACCACACAAGCATGAGAACCTGATTGCATTCCCCAGAACCCATGTAAAAAGCCGGGCACGGTGCCGTGTGCTGTGGAGGTGGAGATGAACGATCCTTGAGGCTCATGAACCACACCACCTTCCCCAGCTTAATTAGCAAGCCCCAGAACCCAGTGAGAGGCACTGTCTCGGAGTAACAGTAGATAGCACCTGGGTAGTGACACCCAAGGTCCTCTGGCCTTTACAAACATGTGTGAATACATATGTATGTGCATGTGCACGCACATGAGTGTTCACATCCCTTCCTATGGGCGCACACACAAAGCAAAGCAAATATCATCAACAGAAAAGGTCTATATTTCTTTAAAACACAAACATTATTCCAAACTGTCTCTTTCTTGTAGGAGCTTGGAATAGTCACTTCTTCCAACTCCCATAAGCCTACTCTGTATTCTCAAGGATCAACATTATCAGTGAGGCTCAAACATCCCTCTTGTCTTCCTTAGGGAAAGTATGGGGTCAGATATTAGGGGTGAAAACTGAAATATCAGAGAAGCAGAGTAGCCAGTCACGAGTTCTTACCTCTATGAACTCCTCAGATAAAAGTGGGCAAGATCCAGTCTCTACAAATCCTCAGACTGAATGCCTTGAGCTCTGTCTCCTCCCGCCTTATATTCATCTCTGTGCCCTTTCTGTCTCCACCTCTCTAGTACTGGGATTAAAGGTGAGTGACTCCTAAATACTGGGATTAAAGGTGTGAGCCACCGCCACTCGGCTGTTTCTCTTTTAGACTGGATCAATCTCCTGTAGCCCAGCGTGACCTTGAACTCACAGAGATCTGCCTGCCTTTGCCTCCCAAGTGCTGGGTTTAAAGGTGTGTGCCACCACAGCCTGGCCTCTATGCCTAAATAGTGACTAACTCCACACTCTGATCTTCAGGCAAGCTTTATTTGTTAAAGCACAAACAAAATAGAACCACAGTCTGTTATCTGCCCGTCTAGAAGGGTTTACTTCTGCACACAGCAAGAGGAATGGCTTCCTATCTCCAATGAAGTCATGGTAGATTTTTCATACGAGGATTCTTCATAGACTTTCCCCAGGAATGGCAGTAATGGCACCTACTGCTGTGCCAGCCACTGGAGAGTCACCTGGTGTCAAGAAGCTTCGCTCTCTTTGACTCTATCCCACCTTTTTAGATAAAGAGATTCCAGCCCCAGGAACTTGAATAAACCATCCATCCCTCCACCAGGAAGTGATCAGACCAGATTCAAGTTCATCCCCCTCGCATACCAGGTCTTTCACTTCAACACCGCCCAGCCCATTTCATGGCGTTTGCTAGCAAAGTTTCCTTTGTCGCCCGCAGTGGGTCCCTCCACTCTCCTCTCACTATTCATAAAGACATTCCAAGCTTGTAAGTCTCCTTCTCTTTATTTCCTTTCCAAAGCCAGGAAAAACTAGGCCATGGAGGATGGATTGGTACGCGGACTTAACCCGTGCCTTTCTCAACCACCGCGAGATGAGTCCCAGACATGGGGGTCCCTAGCTTGGGAGCTGGAGTGGAGAACCCAAGGGTTAAAATTGCTCTAGTGTGGAAGTTATCTGCTTTGTTGTAAAACACAGCTTCCCAAGCACTACCGAGGGGCTATTAGCATGCAAATGTCCTCCGCCTCATGCTTTTTTAATGTTTTACTTCTCTTAATTGCTAAAACCGGTTGTAATTTCTGGGCACTGCTGGTTTGAGGACGCGGTTTCCTCTAAGCAGTACAGACTTCTAGCACCTGGAAGGATTTGGATTCTAGCTTTAGTAACCAACAGACCGAGGTGTTTTCTCTTCTCTTCCCCCAAAGGGAAAAGAGAAAAAGAGAAGGGCGCTGGGGGAGTTGAGGCTGAAGTTGGAAACCTTAGGTGCCCTTGTGTTTAGCTGGTTTTCTTTGAATCCTCGGATGTGGAACTTGGCAGTTTCCATAATAGACCAAAAAGTGTGGGGCTAAGGAGATGCCTCGGCTGGCAAAGCGCTTGCTGTATAAACATGAGACTCCGAGCTTGGATCCCCAGTACCCATGAAAAATGCTGAGCATGCGCCTGGAAGCCCAATGTCTGGGAAGGACAGAGACAGCAGAATTCCCGGGGCTTGCTGGCCAGCTTCGTCCAGTCAGACTGGTGAGCCTGAGGTTCAGGGAAGGAACCTTATCTCAAAAGATAAGGTTGAGGGTGGTAGAGGAAGACACCTGATGGACTCCTGGTCTCCACAATCCATGCATGCTCATACACATGCTAACACACACACACGTGCATACATGCAGGAGCAGGCACACATACAGTTGCACAGATTTGATGAAGAGGCCTCATTCTAAAGATGTTAGATTCAGATCCTGGTTATGAACTCACAGTGAAAAATACTTCATGGTTCTTTCCAGATTGAAGCATAATTCGATTTCTCATTCCAGAGATGTTTCAAGAGAATAGAATGCAACATTTCTTCTTTCTTTTGGGTTTTTCGAGACAGAGTTTCTCAGTGTAGGCTTGACTGTCCTGGAACTCACTCTGCAGACCAGGCTGGCCTCGAACTTCCAGAGATCGGCCTGCCTCTGCTTCCTGAGTGCTGGGATTAAAGGCATGTGCCACCACCACGCGACGTGAATATAACATTTCTAGAACGACTTTCGTCCTAAAACCAGTGAAGCAGTGTCTCCTGTGGAGAAGCAGTCACTGCTCGGCTAAGACAAATGGTGCCCTCTTTGGCCTGGTTAAAGAAATCATTGTTCCCACCTGTCTACCATTGAATACCTTCCAGCAGGTGTAGCTTCAGAAAACAAGACATTTTCCTCCCCCTGGCCCTTCCCTGCGAGTGCTTTACTACACAACTTCCAGAGTCAGTAGCTTAGCCTGGCACTGGCTATCTGGCTGGGAAGTTGGTATAGGTCGCCCTGTGGAAACTGAAGCACCCTTAGACCAGGGTATGCAGAGGTCTATCCTGGGTAGCGGGAGTAGCCAGCAGTGCCGTAAATAGGCCGGGAGAGGATGCTGCGGCCACCCCAGCCCACCTGATGATGCAAATTATGCCCACTTGGGTTTTGTACTATCAACACCAGAATTCCACTTACCCCGCAGACAGGAGGATGAGTGTCTTTTATTTGGCAGTGTGTGTGTCTGTGTGTGTGTGTGTGTGTGTGCGCGCGCAGGTGCACATGTGCCGTGTTCACGGAGGCCAGAGGTCAGCTACTGGTGTTGTCTCCTCAGGAGTTGTCCACACTGTTTTCTGAGACGGGGTCTCTCTCACTGCGACCCTAGGCTTATTGATCAGTCTAGGCTGGCTTTCTAGCCCTGGGTTTACACAAGCATCCAACACTCTGTCGGGGAGGGGCAGTTGTCAAACTGGACTTTTCTGCTATCATGGCAAGCGCTTGGAAGCCCGCTCCCCAGGGCCTTATTTAGCAACTATTTGTGCATCATTTTCATCTCTTCGTGTATTTGTCGTTGAATTGGTGGTTGAGTTCTGAGCTTCTGGAAAGAGAACAGGAGGTGGAACCCCATTTCCTAGACTGGTCGGAGGAAGCAGCTCTGGCTTCAACAGCAAAGACTCCTGCAACTTCAAAGACTTCTCTCCTACTTTAAAAGAACACAAGCCATGAGGGGGCTCATTTTTATTCAAGCCTCCTGATCAGGGGGACACAGAAGTGACCCTGGCTTCTTGTAGAGCACAGTTTTCACTGAAAATGAAGTTGGGGGACCTGTTCTCCAGCTGGAAGAGTCTGGAGAATTGAGTGAGGGCAGGGACACACTTCCTACTGAATGCCACGGTCCGTGATACCGGACACTGGCTTCTTTTCTGTTCTTTTAGTGGGAGTTGAGAACAGTTGGTGGGCAGGAGGTGGTGGTGTTTGTTTGTTTTGAGGACCTCATCTGTAGCAGGCACTTTCTGCTCCTTGAAAGCAAGAATCTAGCAGGTGTGTTCTGGTTCCATTTTGCTTTATAAAGAAAGTTCCTCACCTTGGTCCTTAGGACGCCCCAGGCCATGCTGCTTGTGACAGAGGCTTAGAACCAGGGCTCAGCCACTCCCTCTGATTCCAAAACCATTCATTCCCCTTTTCCAAGCTGTTCCCACCACCCAGAGAAACCAGAATCTTTGCATTGTCTCAGTGGTAGAGCCAGTGGTGGAGAGGGCCTTTGGAAGGCCAGCCGAGGCCCTAGGGGCCTAATTCTGCCCCCAGCCACCCAACACTGGCCCTTCCCCTCCCCAGTGATTTCAACTTGTTTCCTTCAGAGAAAAACATGACTTTTCCCATTGATGGAACTCACAGGCCAACAATGTGGCCCACTGCAACCCCCCCCCCCCCCCCACAAATTAGACTTTAGCGCTGACTGCTCCACCCCCAGACCCCACCCCACCTGCCTGGCCCTTGCAACCGAGGGAACTCTCTGCATAACAATGTCTGGTCCTAGCTGCCCATAGTTGCCCTCTGGCTATTAACACCTAATGAAAATGTAACTGTGTTTAACCCCCCACCGGCTTCCATAGGCCAGGAGCCCAAGTGGGTTTAAGTCCTTTGTATGATAAGCATCCTATTCTTCGTGTGGATGGCCCACCCCTTTCTCCCTGGAGAGGACTCCAGGAACTGTGTGCGGCTAACTCGGACCTCTCAGCTGTCCAGGAGCACAATGGGGAACGTATCTTTTGTGGTATTAACGGCTCTGGGGAGGGGGGAATGGAGGGTAGGGCTGGTGGGGAGGGGGTGCTGCTGAAGAGGAGGAGAACAATGTGTGAGAAGCTGAGGCTGTGGGTTTCCCACACGGACCGATATGTGCCCCCATCCCCCTCTGGGAGACACGGATCTGCAGCCACCAGCCCACAGCTGATCCCGCCTTGATTGGTTTTTTTCACCCCCTTCATTGTGCTCTCAAGGGACGAAAATCCCTTTGTGAAGTGAAAGGAGAGGCGTTTCTGCCATCCCCTCCCTCGAACTGATTGGCTATGTCACAAGATGGCCAAATCCACGGGATTAATGTGCGGCTGGCCAGGGCTGGCTGCCGTGTGTGAGGACCGGTCCATGTCTGAGTCCACCCCTTAGGGCCAGGCGTGTCTGCTACCCTGGGAGCGGGGGGGGGGGGCATGGAGGGGCAGGCCACCCCTTTCTTCATATTTATTATTCTCTCCACCCCTCCAGCCCGGCAGGGATGTTTATTCATGGGCCACATCTGCTGGCTGGCAGGCGACATGTCTCTTGTTAGAAAGAATGCCTGGGAGTCCCCAAGGAGCCAGGAAAGCCGGGCACATTCCTTCAGACTGGCCTTTACCCTTGCTCAGATGGTCCTGTGGCTTTCTCCACCCACCTGTGACCTTAGCCCTCTTTCCTGCCAGCTTCTAGCCCACCAAGGGGGGCACGCTGCCCACCTGGAGATTCCAGCCACTCCTTTCAGCCACCCAGATCTAGTAGACAGCTCCTCTCTCTACATTGTGTGTGTTTGTGCCTTCTACCTGAACCACCCTTGCGCCTTGTAGCTTCTTGCTTCAGTACCTTCCCCACACAGCCTGGGTGAATAAATCCTTGTCTTGTAAAACCCAGGCTCCCCCTCTGTTCCTCCTCCTGGGAAGAACACGTCCTCCTCTGATGCCTTATATGGATCTGCCATCTTGCACCACACTGACCAATTGTTACCTGACGTCATGATGGTTCGAATCCATCTCTTTCTAACCTATAAATTCCAGAGTGGGTGGGGTATTTGGTGTGTGGCTGCAGTGTATCTGTCTGTGGTTCAACTTGGTCAACTAACCTGTCCTCTGTGCCAACCCTACCTGGGAGCCCTACTCCAACAACTGAGCGGCGATAGAAATCCATGGATGCAAGGACTGAAGCGTCTGTTGGGTCCCCATGTCGAAGAGGGGCTCTTTGGGGGCACTGGGCTCATTCTGGACCCCCACTGAAGGGATCTTTTGGGGGTCCTGAGGCCACTCTGGAAGATGGGTAGCAACTCTGTCTTCTACAGTGACACTAGGTTTAATCTAAGGCAGCTTCCTCTTCACTGTGGGTGCCTTCAGCTTAGACCCTGAGGGACAAGGAAGGACTGACACACCCAAACCCAGATGTTGTGGGACAAGATACCATGCTGAGTCATCTCCCAAGTCTGGAGGACCAGCTCCGGGGCACTCAGGTTAATAGTGTTGCAATGATTGGCAGCTGAGAATGACATCACTGATTTCTAACGTAATTGATGCTGACTCTGGGAAAGAACTTAGTACTGAGGGTTAGGGGTAACCAAGGGAATGGATGCCACTGTGTTTTTACGGATATGCCAGGTCAACGTTTTACACTGTGTGTGTGTGTGTGTGTGTGTACATATGTACCTGTGTGCACATGTGTGTGGAGGCCAGAAGTCAACATCTGATGTCCCTCTCAGTCACTATTTACTTTTTGTTTTGAGACAGTCTCTCTCTCTCTCTCTCTCTCTCTCGTTTTTCAAGACAAGGTTTCTCTGTGTAGCTTTGGAGCCTGTCCTAGAACTCACTCTGTAGACCAGGCTGGTCTCGAACTCACAGAGATCCTTCTGCCTCTGCCTCCCTGAGTGCTGGGATTAAAGGTGTGTGCCACCACTACCTAGCTTTCTTAATTTTACCTGGAGTTCACTGATTAAGTTACGGTGGCTGGCCGCTGAGCCATAGGGATCCTATGCTCTGCCTCCCCAGCGCTGGGATTATAAACATCATTAAACCCAGGTTGGTTTTTTTTTTTTCTTTTTTTTTTTTTTATAGATACTGGGAACCAAACCCAAATCCTCATGCTTGAGCTCAGAGCCATCTCCCCAGTCCTGCACTTTGTCTGCTTTTGGTGAGATCACTGATGCCAGACGCACACTGGTGTGAAGCCACGCTGGCACACCAAGAAATCACGGTGGATTGCAGTCACTTCTGGGTCTGCATAAGGGGCACATCAGTGAGACTGCGTCGAGAAGTGGGGATATGGCGTGTGAGTGAGACAGCCAACTGCAAGATGGGACGGGGGTTGGAGACAGCCTCTTTTATGCATGTTGTGAAGGGTCTGGAAGGTTCTTTGTCTCTGGAGCTAGAGAAATAAAGGGTGATCACAGAGATCCATTAACCTGCTGGTGTTCTTCAAACCTTTCTCCACTGTGTCAGTCATTCACACTTTAGCATGACTGGCTAAAATATAATTGTTTATTCTTAAATCTTAGTTGATAGTAGCTGCCCTGGACAACGGCAACTTCAGACCTCAGGTTGGGAGGGTTAAGTGAAGGCTAGGAAAACCCTAACACTACAGAGAGAGTTCTAGAAGAAATATAAATTCAGAAGGAGAGGGATATGGTTGACAAGCAAGCTACTCTCTCTCTGTGTATGTTTCCATCTATGCTTCTCTGTGTGTGTATATGTCCATAAGTGTGCGTGGTGTGTGTGTACACACGTGTGTGTGTTCAATAGCATGTGTGCATGTGTATGTATGTGTGAGGCCAGAGGTTGATGTCTGCTCTCTTTTTCCATGTGTTCCACCTTATGCTTCAAGACAGAGTCTCTTGTCGACCCAGGATCTCACTGAACGATTGTCTCTGCCTCCCCAGTGCGGGGATGACAGAGCATGCCACGTAGGTGGGCACCCATGTGGAAGCTGGAGATCCTTGACTGCTTTTATTTTAGTTTCTGAGGCAAGGTTTCTCACTGAACCTTGAGTTCATCGATTTGGCTAGACTGCCAGGCCAGAGAACTCCAGAGCTGCACCTGTCTCCACTTCCCCAGTGCGGACGGTAACAGTCATCACACACCTGGCTTTTTACATGACTATTGGGAAGCTGAACTTGGGTCCTCAGGCCTGTGTGGACCATTAAAACCAGGTTTTTCTATCGGTGCTGGGGACCAATTCCCCCACCTCTCAAGCTGGCTCTCAGAATTAGTGAAATTGGTTTTTATTTGTTTGTTTGTCTTGAGAAAGGGTCTCTCTATGTAGCCTTGGCTATCATGGAACTCACTATACAGACCAGGCTGGCCTTGAGCTCATAGAGATCCATCTTGCTTCCGCTTCCAGAGTGCTGGGATGAAAGGCCTGTGACATCCTGTCCAGTTTAGAAATTAGCAAAATTGAATGTGTGCTTCTATTTTAGTGGTTAACTGCCAAGAATCAGCTTATGCTAAAAAGCTCCTGGCAGCTCTCTCTGGGTCTTCTCATTTGGCAGTAGGTACCATGCTGGGCTATGTGTGAGCAGAAAAGTGGCTGCATTAGCTTCAGGCCAGGGGTGGGTGGGTGGTGATGGCTACTACCCACTGTTATCCATCTGGACTTTGGATAAGGATGTCCTGCAATACTTGCTAAGGGCGGCAGGTACCTGCATCCTTTTGTAGAGATGCCGATGAAGGAGGACTGAAATGAGCATTCGGACCTCCGTTGGCATGTTGACATTTCAAGTGATCAGTGCAGATCTATCTCAGCTGAAGCCTTGATTGCATGCAATGGAACCCCTTAGAGATTGCATCAGTCAAACAAGGAAGACTGTGGCCATCAGAGTCACCTCCGGCCCCCTATTATTCCTTTCCATTTTCAGGGAACTTAAGGCCCAAATTTAGAATGGGCTGCCATCTAAGTGATATCCTGTGAGGCTTAATCAGAACTAAAGCCTTACATGGCAGATTCTGCTTCCTTTTGAGCAATTGTTTTGGTTCTGAGGCCTTCTTATGTGACCTAGGAAGAAGTCATATTATAGTAGCAACTGTTGTGGGCTCTGGTAGCAGTGTGTGTTGGGGGGAGTAAAAAGTCATTGCTCCATTTCTCAAACAGATATGTTCTTAGACACAACATTAGCAATAAAATAAATAAATGGATGAATGGATGAATAAATAAATAAGTAGGGGCTAAGGAGATGGCTCGGCCTGTCTAGTGCTTGCCCCATCAGCGTGAGGACCTGAGTTCGGATCCTCAGTCACAACATAAAAGCCTAATGTGGTGCCACCTGCAATCCCAGTACTGGAGAGATAGAGACAGGAGGAGCCCTGGAACTCACAGGCTAACCAATCAGTCTAGCCAAATTGGTGAGCTCCATGTTCAATGAGAGACCTGCTATGAGATAATGCTCTTGTACCCTGTAAAGATTTGTCACACATATTGGTTTAATAAAACGCTGACTGGCCAGTAGCCAGACCGGAATATATGTGGGGTGACCAGACTAGGAGAATTCTTGGAAGAGGAAAGACTCAGTCTGCAGTCACCAGACATAGAGGAAGCAAGATGAGAATGCCTCACTGATAAAAGGTACCAAGCCATGTAGCTAACATAGACAAGAATTATGGGTTAATTTAGCTGTAAGAGCTAGCTAATAATATGCCTGAGTTTATAGGCCAAACAATTTGTAATTGCTATAAGCCTCTGTGTGTTTCTTTGGGAGTGAATGACTGTGGAATCAGGTGGGACAGAAACTTCTGTCTACAGAGACCCTGTCTCAAAAACATGAGAACAATCAAGGACACCTGATATTGACCTCCGCCCCCCCCCCCCACATAACACACACATGCATACACACGGATACAGTGATTGGAAAAGAGAAAAGCAAAGCAAATATTCATATGTGTGAAGTCACATTCCAAGGCTGAGAGTGTGACAATGCCAGTTTCGAACCAGCAATAGACAAATGTTTTTGAGAAGATGCTGAGATGCTGAAGCAGTTGTCTGTGTATTCAGAAGCCTCATCTGCCTTTAAATAGTTGAGGAACTCTGCCTAGACAGGGTGATGCAAACCTCTAGGTACATGTGCAGAAATAAAACGGTCATTCCTCCCCAGAGGACTCAGACTTTAAGACATAAGAACTTTAAGAGAAAACACGTGAGCCTTGGATGCATGCATCTCTCTGAGGATTGAGTTGGTCTTAGCACCATTATGGAAAAGACTGGGGAAAGATTGGTCCAGTGTCCTCTAAGAAGCAAGGAAACTACAAGCAACTGCAGGTTATCACAAGGATGCAGTACAATTACTATTGATCTGTATAATTAAAGAGATGACTCAGCCACTGAAGTACTTGTGCAAGCATGAAGGTCTGAGTTCAGATCTCTGTCACCTGCATAACAAGTGGAATATGGTAGCCTGTGCCTGCAATCCCAGCATGGCTGAAGTAGAGACAGACCGATCCCTGTGGCTATGAGTCTAGTTGAATTGATAAGAGCCAAGCCAAAGGAAAAAACCTGCCTCAAAAAACAAAAGGTGGTGGCCTCCTAAGGAATAGCAGTCAAAGGGGACCTCTGACCTCTCACACTCACTCACCCTTGCATGCACACCCACATACACACAAGCACCTGCACCTGCACAAATATACATACTTACAAAATTACAAAAATTTATTTTAAAATAAAAAATTATTTTTAAGAATAATTAGGTGCTGGTTGTGAAATTAGAAATATCAGTGTCTCTTGTGTCGCCAAGACTTATTTGCCCTTGACTTTGTCCCACTCAGGAAAGGCCTGGAAAGTCTTGTGAACTGGGCTCTTCACTCATCTCTCAGGAGCGTGTGCTCTTCCACTCTGTTCTCCTCGGGGCTCCTCTTCAGCCTTGCCTGGCTGCATTTGCTTGTAAGTTTTGTTCCCTCCATCACAAGCTACATGGTTTATGGGTCCCGCACCGGTACAGTCCTGCTTCTACTTTCTTGCCCTCTTGCCAGCTGATAGGAGATACCTTTCTCTGCGTTCTCTGATCTTCAAATGCACAAGGCGTCTACTTAGTCCGGCTCATGTTTGGTCCAAATGAGGTCAGTTGTATGCTTGTGGGTCAGCGGATCCGGTCAGTTCTGAGTTGAGTGCTGGATCCGGAGGCGCTGCCTGTGGGAAGGCAAAGGTTGCTGCTGAAGATTGCTCAAAGAACAGAGAATTCAGGTCAGCTTCATCTTGATGTGCAAGGACACTCCCGTGAGTTCCCGACTATACTCCACTCTCAGAAATACTTTATACTTGAGAAATGAGCTTTGTCCATGGCATTTCTGTGGGAATTCACCCTGCATTGTAGATGTCTTGATTAGGGCCAATCTAGTGAAAGCCAAGTACTTTTCTTGGTAAATGCTTTCTTTCCCTTTTTTGTCTCTGTGTGTGCAAGTGCAGGTGCTTGAGGAGGCCAGAAGAGGACGTCAGTTGTCCCTAGAACCAGAGTTATGGATCATTGTGAATCCCCCATGATGAGTACTGGGAATTGAACCCAGATCATCTACAAGGGGAATATGCAACCTTAACTGCTAAGCCATCTTTCTAAGCCTTTCTTAGACCACATGAACACAGGAGTAGAGAAAAAAGGTCTTCTACCCTGATATTTGCTTCCAAACACTTGCAATATTAGATTTACAGTATCAAATTAACTGGACGAGAATATGAGCAAGAGCTATGTGAAGTCTGTTGGCACAGTTGAGTTACCTCCATCAGGTAGGATGGGACAGGTTTGGTATTAAGTTTCACCTTCTGTAAAAGCTTCCAGTTCTGTCTTTGGTCTGGATGAAAATATCCTTTCTAAAACTTTCTGCCACTGACTAGAAATCCTTCCCAAGCATCATCCACCACCAACATCATCTTGACATTAAGGTTCGGCAGTTCAATTCCTCACTTTATACTTTTATCTAGATCAGTGGTTCTCAACCTATGGGTGATGACCCCCATGGGAGGGTGGTCACATATCAGATATCTGTGTTATGACTCATAACAGTATCAAAATTACAGTTACGAAGTAGCCATGAAATAATTTTCTTGTTGAGGGTCACCACAACATGAGATACTGTATTAAAAGGTTGAAAACCACTGGTTAAGATGAAGTATTTCCTGTAAGCCCCCCTAAGAAAGAAAACATAATCTAAGTGCACACAGGGACTGGAAGATTCCTCAATGACAGGAAACTGAAAGTGGGTCTTGTGCTCTGGTTAGAACAGAAACCAGGGAAATGAATTTAAGAATAGACACTCCCACTCCTGTGAGCCCAGTTCTGAAGCAAAGATTCTGCCCAGAGAATAACACAGTCAGTTGTCCTTGCTCTAGACAGAACTCCAAAAGAGTTGCCCAAACCCTCTTGTCTGACTTTCAAAGGAAACTGTGGGGTAGATTATTTATTTATTTCTACAGTGCAGGCCTCACTTAAGCACACAAGGCAAGCCCTCTGTCCTTGAACTATACTTACAGTCCCCAGGGACACAGCATTACATTGTCAACCCCTCTCTGCTCCATGGCACTGATAAATTATCTTGGTAGAGCAGGTTTTAATAGGGAGAAAGGAAGAAGTATGAAGTCAATGGGCTCTGGTGTTGAAGGAGGCTGCTTGCTGGTTCCTGGTCGCCCAGCTAGCTTAGACCTGAAATAATCACACAGAAACTGTATTAATTAAATCACTGCTTGGCTCATTAACTCTAGTTTCTTATTGGCCAACTCTTAAATATCAATTTAACTCATTTCTATTAATCTGTGTATCGCCATGTGGTAGTGGCTTACCGGCAAAGTTTCAGCATGTCTGACTCTGGTGGCTCCATGGCGTCTCTCTGACTCCACCCTTCTTTCTCCCAGGATTCAGCCTAGCTTTCCCTGTCTACCTAAGTTCTGCCTTGCTATAGGTTCAAAGCAGTTTCTTTATTCATTAATTGTAATCACAGCACACAGAGGAGACTCCCCCATCACTCTGGGAGTGAGGGAGCTAGAATAAAAGAGGACAAAGATAGCAACACTAGAACCTGATGTCAAAGACTGCACAATTTGTCGGTGGACATTTTTCCTCTAAAGCCCCAGGGCCAATCTGAGGCCTCTCCCAGTGGCTGGGCCAGCATGCTGGAGGCAGGCCTGACCCTCTCTTACCCCCTTTCCTATTGCCTCCTGGTCCATCAAGTCTTCTCTTTCCTTAAATGAATTTAAAGTCATAAGTAGTTACTTGGGACCAATTTTTTTTTCAGTCTAGTATCCTGTCATCTTCTACAGCCCCTGCAATATGTACTGCTGAGTCCTTCCTGGCTGTGTCCAGCACTGACTTGCTGACCCGTTATGTCCATCAACTCTCCGTTTGTCCTAACTGTCCACCCAACCGAAGTTCCAGATATTATTATATGGCTCTTTTGCCAGGCTCTACCTATGCCTGTCTAGTCACTGAATTCTCACAAGGGCCTTGTGAAAACATTGGTCCTTATTTTATACATAAAGAAAATAAAATTCCCAAGAGGTGACTGAGATAAAATTCCAAGTTCTAATTGGCTCACTGTAAAGTCCCCCATTCTTGGAGCTGAGGAGACAGTTTGCCCAGTAAAGTGCTTGTCACAACAGCATGAGGACTCACAGTCGGGTCAGTACGGATCCCCCAGCATGGATCTCCAAAAGCATGGTGGTCCACAGTGCTGGGGAGGCAGGCAGATCCCCAGCCATCCAGTTTATTCTAAGTCCTGGATTCCAGGCTACTGAGAGGGTCTCTCTCAGAGACAAAGTGGGTAACACAGGAATGGTACCTGATGTTGACCTCTGAGTACTAATGCAGAAAGAGAAAGAGAGGGAAAGTGATAGAAAGTTCTGAAACCACACCACCCATCATCCAGCTCTTATCCCTCTTTAATTCCGTGCCCTTTGTTGGCACCATGGCACGACGGGCAGTGGGTCTTCAGTATCCAGTCTTCTTCACTACATGGCTCCTTCTTGCTCCCAGCCTAGATGCACCCTCCCTGCCCAGGTTCCTACATATCCTCAGTCTCTGACCCCTTCATAAGGCTTCACTCCCTGCCAGTGGTCAAGGTCCATCAGTGGCTTTGGTGTCTTTGCATTTGGAGATGTCAGCACAAATGGTTCACCAGTTCAAGAGCTGAGCTGACCTTTTGCAGGGCAATGTGGGACAAGGGCTTTGTTGATGTCATGCTGTTGGACCTTCCAGGCCTCCCTCCATCTCTATTTTACTACCCATTGTTCTTTCTTTCCTTCCCTCTTTCTTCTTCCTTCCTTTTTCTCTGCCTCCTCCCTTCCTATCTTTCTTGTACTTGTCTCCTTCCTTCTCTTCCCTTTACCATCCTTCCTTTCTTCTGCTTTCCTTCATCCTCCCACTTCTGTTAACTTCCCTCTCTTCCTTCTTTTTTCCTTCTTTATCCTTCCTTTTTGTCTCCTTGCTTCTCCCTCAACCCTCCTCCTTTTTCGATATAGCCTCCCCATGTAACTTGGGCTGGCCTTGAACCTCCTATGCCACCTAAGTTTGTGGCAAATTCTGGGTCTCCATGGCCTCCTGAGTGCTGGGGTCACAACATACATCTTTCACACAGCTAACTTGCTGGTCACTGTAGGCCACCTTAGGACCCAGATGCTGACATTATACAATGGAGAATGAAGTGGTACCCTGCCAGACCCCGTGAGTTCAGGTTCCTCAGCTAAGAGGCCAGCTGTGGTCTAGATATGAAGTCTGCTCATTGGGGATAAAGCCAAGTCTTGGGATCCCAGGTGCTTTGGAAGCAGCCACAATGCTCCATCACACAAGAGGCTTGGCCCAGGAGAACAAAGCTTCCAGACTTTGTGATCTTGTTGAGACCAGGACTCCTGACCCTGTGTAGCTTCATCCACCCTCCTAGAGGATGCTCAGGCTGGAGGCTAGTGGCCATCGTGGAGTTTCCAAGAGTCTAGCACAAAGCTTTAAGCATATACTTGGTCACATGAAATAAGAACAGCAAAGCTTGACCTCCCAAGCCCTGAATTTGGCCTTTCCAGTCCTCATATTGAACCCTTTTTTTGTTACCCTCTCCCCACCGCCACTCCACACAAACACTGCAATACTAACCAGAGCTGGGCACAGCCGGGTCCCCGATCGGCTCCTGGGGCTCTCTGGATACTGCTCCGGCAGGCTTGAGGCTCTGATTGTCCTGTTGGAGGTGGAGTACTCTTGGTGGCCCCAAGGGAGGGGGCGGTGTTGGGGACTGCTGACTGTGTGAATGTGGCAGGCATTGTTCCTCAGCTTCATTCTGTAGGCTCCAGTGGGGCTGACTCAGAAGTCCTAATCAAGGAGTTCTCCGGCCTTCCCAGGGGTGACACGAAGTGAACCAAGGGGCTCTGGGGGGGGGGGGGTCTTTGTTCTCTGAAGACAGCTGACTTGGTCGCCAGTCTCAGTTCTGCCCCACTGCATGCTCTGCCAGCTACTGCCTTAACCCTTTGTTACCTACCCTGCGGTCCCCTCACTGACCTGATCTTCAGAGACAGCTCTCAAAATCACCTTTCAGGGCCCTGAAGGAGGAGACTGGTGCTGCTGAGAAAGGAAGAAAGGGGAGGACAGTGATGCTGAGTGAGGAGCCACTCTTAACAAGACAAAGATGTCTCCCACGCCAGAAAGTTCCACTTTGCTAGTGGTTATGACTGTGAGGTATTTAAGTGTGGCATAGACTAGGATTATCCACCATCTATCTATCTGGGGCTTGCATGGTTTTATTTCAGACATGGCAGAAGTGATTCAAAACCATTAATGTACAGGGAATAAAATCGGTGTTCACATTCTGAAACTTGAACCCAAGCGTAGAGCCAAGCAGGCCAGGAGACCTGAAGGGAAGGCCTCAAGAAAAACTGTCAGGACACGGGGCATGGAGCCTGGTGAGCCTAATCTGCAGTATCGCAAGACTTGACCAACCTTGAGCAAGACTTGACCAACCTCGAGCAAAGCGTCTTCTTCTCCAGGCCACAGCCCATTCGCCCATTAGTAGGGAAGTGGTTTGAACAGCAGCATGACTGCACAGCCTCCTGGGAGAGCGGACTAGGCTTAGTCCTGGTTAACTAAACATCTGTCTTTTCCTGGACACCATATGCTCTTTGCAAAGAGAGGGTGACACAGTTCCGGGAAGCATAGGAGAGGTCAAAGCTGATGATGAATTGAAACACAATGGTTTGACAGCTGGCCTTAAACTTGGCAATCCCCCGGCCTCCGCTCGCGAAGTAGGTGAGATTATAGGCTTCTTGTCAGTCACCACTCACGTAGTTACTAACTATTGAAGATGTGAAATCACGGCAGCAGACGGATCGAAGTGAGACATCGAGAACAATTTCTATGTTTCCATTTGGAAAACAAGTTTGCTGGCGTGGCCTGTTGTAGTTGCCTTAGACTAGATTGTTAGAGAGCCATACTTCCTGCCAAGTCAATGATCCACTCAGCAAACAGAAGGTGCACAATTAAAACTTGAAAACACAGGGGCTGGATACTGGTTAATATACATAGAGAGGGAACTTGAAAAGCAGGTATATTTGAGGGGTACATAGACTCCAAAGGCGGTGATGGTACATCTGAATGGGGTGTGTGTGTGAGAGAGAGATGGATTTCCTTCTGAGAACTGAGCACAGAAACTCAGCTCCAGAGTAACAAGACCTGTCTGGCCCTACCCTACTTCTCCATGTTTCCACGCTCCACCTCTCTGTCTCCCAACAGGCTCCTTCCAGCAGGAGTGATGAACAGTGTTCTCAAACAGAAGCCATTTCTGGGTTCAGCATGGCAGAGAACAGCAGATGAACAACCTATTGCCCCAAGTGTGATCAAGCGCTCACTCAGGACCAAGGCTGACCATAAGGCTGGCTCACATCCCAGCACGGCTTTCTCCCTCGGAAGCCCAGTGATTCTGGCTCAGTTGAGATTGGGTTGATTCTCAGAAAGGTTACCAAGGAGACCCTGTTGTGTCGAAAATCACTATGGGGCTAAACATGAAGGGAATTTGGATTTTATCCTAGCCCAAAAGGAACTGTGGAATTATTTAAAGACTAGCACAATCTTATCTGGATTTCAGCTATAAAATGAATATAAAAGGGGTGATTTTGGAAGAAGAGGGACCTATTTGTAAGTTATTATAACAACTGAAGTATTAAGTGCTGTCAGCATGGATTGATGAACTATGAAATTGGTTGAAAGGAGGTAGATAGGAGAATTCAGTGTGTGATATATATTTCTTTATAGCATCTATCCATCTGTATATCATCTATTACCTATTATGTATCAATCCATCAGTCTGTCTTGTCATCTATCTCTATCCTCTCTCTATCTACCCATCTCTCTGTAGGACAGAAGGATGTCTTTGGTCCCCAGGAGAGAAGTGATGAAGTAGCGATGGGTAACCAAGAGAATGGTGGCTCTTCCCTGCTTGTCCCTAGACTCAGCTTCATTCCCTGGAGGAGAAACACCCACCAAAACTCAAAGCCCTTTTCACAACACTCAAGATGTGGGTCTCTGAGATGGATGTACAGAGTGCTAAATCAACTTCAAGTTTGAAATAAATAATATTATATTAGATAATCCCAAGGAAGAAAAGAAAGAAGGGGATTTATGTATTCTCAGCCTGCCAAAATAATGACCTCTGTTTATTCTGACCCATTGTACAGTAAAAGTCTGCCAAGTGGATGGTAAGCTTTATTTATTTATTTATTTATTTATTTATTTATTTATGGAGATTCTTGTGCTTCTGTGTTCTGCTGGTTCAGGAATGAACCAGGTTTTGTGTTTGACTTTTCAAAGTACAGAATCTAGAAAGTAGGATCTATATGAAAAACAGAATTCAGTTAGGTAGAAGGATGGATGGATGGATGGATGGATGGATGGATGGATGGATGGATGGCTGGCTAGATGGATGGAAGGATTGACTGGTGGATCTATGGATGGGTTGACACATAGAGACTTTTATGAAAGACACCAACCTGTAACACACCATCTAACCATACACATCCTTCTTCAAAGCATGAAGCCTTTGGTTCTAGTCCCCAGCACCTTCCCCAGCATCATTTACCACTCCTCCTGGCCCTACAGTCTTCATGGCCACCTAACCCTAGCAGATACTGGGGTTGAAGACCACCTCTAGTGTTTTGACCTTGCATGTCCCATATCTAATACCTATACTTTTTCCCTCTGATTGGCTGAATCACATGCCAAACCGTGTCCGTATCCTCCTACTGACTCTATTGATAGAGACGCAGTTTGTCTTTGCTAATGCCTATAGTAAGAAGGGACTATTGTTCATCCCGGCTGCCCAGAACCAAAATAACCACACAGAAGCTTTATTATTTAGAACACTGCTTGTCCCATTAGCTTTAGCTTCTTATTGGCTAACTCTTACATATTAATTTAACCATTTCTATTAATCTGTGGTAGTGGCTTACTGGTAAAGTTCACAGCGCCTGTCTCTGACAGCTCCGTGGCTTCTCTGACTCTGCCCTTCTTCCTCCCAGCATTCAGCCTAGCTTTCCCCACCTACCTAAGTTCTGCCTTGCTTTATTCATTAATGGTAATCACAGCACACAGAGGGGACTCCCACATCAAGTGCCCCAGGTGAGGATATCATAATTGAGCCTCACTTCTCCTTTGGGTGCCAGACCCAGTCTGCAAACACTTAAGGGCCCACCTCATTGCCACTTTTCTCATCACTTCCACAACCATCACCTACTTCAGTTCCTTATGAGCCAGGATCAACTGCTTCCAAATCTTTCTCCTTAACCTGTCTCCCCCTCCTCTTTTTAACAAAGGGTAGCTAGCAGCATTTCAGCAGAACTCATCCTTTCAAATATAAATCTGACAAAGCCAGAAAGAAGCCTGGTTCCTCTGAAGGAGCAAGGGGCAGGCAAAGAACAGCAGGCTGTGCCACACCCCTGGGTTTGTCCTTGAGGCCACTGGAGCCTCATTCCTGTCATTGTGGTTGATGCTCTAGGTCAGGCTGCTGATGGCTGCCTGAAGCGGAGGACTCTGAGATACTGCAGTGCGTTCCTTAGTTCTCACTGGGAAGTGGTTGCCCCATGGCCCTGAAGCAATGAGAATAAACGTCTTCCTCCAATCCCAGATAGTAGTATTACCTGAGCATTCTAGCACACTTCTGGCATTGCCTTCCAACAACTCTCAGAGGCTGATGATGACAATAGAAAGCTGGTGGGAAAATTTGGTGGGCACCCTAACCAGTCCAGTTTAAAAGAGGAGCTCTCATGTGCCATCTCAGTCTCTGTGACCTCATAACATTTGCACATCATTGGCAATCTAAGCATATATGTTTACGTATATATGTTATATATAAGAATCTTTTATTCTTTTAAGTAAAAACCAGTTTGTTAGAACTTCTTATTTAAAGATCAACTAAAGGCTGGCAGACTTTGGGAGACTATTGCTGTGTAAGCTTGGAGACCTGAGTTTGTTGCCTGAGTCTACGTAAAGGCAAAACTAAAATCAAAACTCACAAAGTTATCCCCTGACCTCTGCATGTATCCATGCTATGGCATACATGGCCCCCGTACCCGGTGCATGTTTGTGCACACACACAATAATTGTAATTTTAAAAAAATTAATTGTAAAAAATAAATAAATTTTAATAAAATAAATAAATAAATGAACAAAATTAGAATATGCCTCACATCAACTTAAGCATCATTATTGGCTTAGTCTAGTGGAAGAAAAATGTATTGCATGGAATTCAAGGATAGTTTGATTTTGTGGATAATTACTTAAGTCATCAAGGATTTGCTTCATTTTCTCTCATTACTATGCTACTGTTGTCTCCAGGCCAGTGACCACTTGCTTGAGCAATTTATTATCTTTCAACCATAGACAAGAAGGTTGGTTATGTTGATTTTCCCCAACAAATTCTGAAACTCTCTTTCTCACTTTCTCAGAAGCCCCAGCCAACCTTCCCATGGGAGTCAGATGAGAAATAACGAGTGTTAGTTGATTGGCTTAGATTTGATTTGCCCTGATCAGTCATTGAGGAAGGGAATGAGTCATCTTATCTCTGGTTGGTTCAATCTCACAGCTGATAGGAATCAATCTCCACTTTATTCCATGGCTGCTACACAAAAGAAGAAACAAAGAAGGCTTGTTGGGGATTAACTCTTGTTTCCACGATAGCAAAACTTTATATTTCTGTGAGCCAGATCATTTCGAGTCCTTCTACAACCTACAAGCTTTGCTGGATTTTTGACTAGTGATTGCAGAAATTCTGGTCTTCACTTTCAAGATCATTGAAGTTACAAAGCAATAACCAGAAGTGTAGGACAGAAACTAAACCAGTCCCCAACCGTTTTCAGGCTTATTATAGAATTAGAACACTCAGGGTGAGTACCTAGAATTTGAACCATTCAAATGACTGATTCAAAACACCTAAGGAGGAATATTATTTGCATTCAAAAGCATGAGTTCTGGGGAAGCGCCTTTCTTCCTCTCTTTCCATGACAGCCATTTGGGAGAAGCTGTGTTCCCTAGGTGTCCTGGGCTATAACAAACTCCAGTCAACACTTGGCTCTTGGCATCCGGCTCCACTGAAAGCTAATAGGAAAGAATAAGTTACAGAGCATGCTTGCTCCCTTCTTTTCTTCTCTGTCCAGCTTTCTTGAGTTGACCCCTCTCAAAAGTCTCTTCTGGACCCTCCATTAGGAAGATATGTTCACCATATTTTGGGACGTTTGTCCCAAAGAGAGGAAGGGGGGAAGTCTTCTAATAGTTCTTAGGTTCTATTGTCCATTTTCCAAAGTAGTTAAGGGAGAAGTGATGACGAGCTCATCTCTGGAATGTTCTTCTGACTCCAGGCCTTCTTGAGCATGCATCTAGTTGCTGCCTATCTTTGAAGTTTATAGGTAGGTAAGAGAATCAGGAGCAGGGGCTGAAAGATGGTTCAGGAGTTAAGAACACTTACTGCTCTTGCAGAGGACCCGGTTCAGTTCCCAGCATCCATCCAGTAGCTATATAACTATCAGAAACTCCAGTTTCAGGGCATCCAGCACCCTCTTCTGGCCTCCACAGGCACTAGGCATACATGCAGGGCGTGTACATACATATAGGCAAAACACTCGAACACACGAAATAAAAACAAATACATGTTTACAAAAAAGAAAATCAGGAGTAGAAGTGGGAAAGAAAGGGGCTTAGGTCACATAGGACCAGAATGCCATCACTCCTGGGGGAGAGATACAAGATAAGGTTCCAGCCCCAAGCAGAAAGCCTATCTTTGCACTTTAGTTCAGATTTCCCATCTCGCTTTCAGCGGACTGAGGATTTCATTGGCATATTGGCTCTCTAAGCCCGTGTCCACCAGGCTGTCCTTGATGGATATTGCCTGCTCTCTGGGTTTGGTTGACTGATCTCTCCACGGTAACAAAGAGTTGCGGGGGCGGGGGGGATACGGCGGGGCCAGCTCAGTCCATTTGTCATCAATTGCCACTGTTTTTTTCTGCCTGGTGTGCACTCACAATTGTGTCCCATAACAGGCAAAGCAGAGCTGGGGGACTTAGGGGAAAGGCTGCTCTCACCTTCCGAAGCTGGGGTGTGGCACAGCTCAGAGGTGGGATTGCCTTCAGAGAGAGGATAGGTATGCACCACATCGGAACACCCACCTGCTCTGGGAGGACACTTTTCTCTGACTCGGGTCAGGAGGGAGGGTGTGTTTGCATCATACCAAAAACCTTCAGCTCCTGGTTGATGGATTGAAAGATGAGGTGTCACACGCATTGGTGTACTGCCTGCATGTATATCTCTGTCACACTGGAGTCAAGCTGTGAGCTGCCATGTGGGAGCGGGAAATTAAACCCGGCTCTGCTGAGTCATTTCTCCAATGTCCTGAGACATAAAGTATGACATCTTTCTTATTCTGGGTTAGAATTTTACTTTAAAGATATAAGAAAAGCACTGGGGCTGCTCAGTTCCTCTCCTTGCAACAGAGAATAAACTGTCCACTTTCTTTTAAATTGCTGGGCACTCCTTCCAAACACTCCCAAAATGGCTGCCTTTCTGGTCAAACCAGATCAAAACAGAGCTTGTCTGGCGCTTGTTCTGTTTGGCCTGGCTAATGTGCACACTTGCCATGGGCCCAGCAGACTCATCCTTCCTAAACTCGTCCTCAGAAAAGGCTCAGAATGAGTTTCCTTCACCCTCCCAGCAGGCTGAAGGACGCCCTCTTTTTAAGTCCATGGGGAGGGAACATCTTAGTGTGGGGACAGCTGTACCATCGACAACACATTGTCCCTGTTTGGATCATTTTTTTCTTCCGTTTCTTCTATCACATAGAATGTTCTGTTGTCTTCCTCTTTCCATTGGCCCCATCTCAGTCATCCTTAGCTATCTTGATTCCTGCCGCTCTTCTGTACCTGTCCATATATATGCATAAGTGTGTGTTGATGCACATGTGTGCATGAGTGCATGGAGGCCAGAGATCAACCTTGGTATCTTTTATCATGTATCAATCACTTTGATTTTTTTTTTGAGTTTTTATTTGTTTCCTTTTCTCTTCTCTTCTCTTCTCTTCTCTTCTCTTCTCTTCTCTTCTCTTCTCTTCTCTTCTCTTCTCTTCCCTTCCCTTCCCTTCCCTTCCCTTCCCTTCCCTTCCCTCCCCTCCTCTCCCCTCCCTCCTCGCTCCTTCCCTCCTCTCTCTCTCTCTCTCTCTCTCTCTCTCTCTCTCTCTCTTTCTCTCTCTCTCTCTTAAGGCATGGTCTCTCATTGATCTAGAGTTCTCCAAATCAACTGGGCTGCTGACTACAAAACCCAAGGGGATTTGCCTATTTCTGCCTTTTCAGCTCTGGGATTACCAGTGCAGGCTACCACACCCAGCAATTATTTTATGTGGGTTGTGGGAATCAAACTGTTTCTTGTGCTTGCAAGGTCAGTCCTTTACCAGCTGAGCCACCTCTTCAGCCCTCCTGCCCTGAGCCCCAGGGGTAGGATTGCGGTTCAGAAGCATTCCTTCGCCCTCTTACCCTGTTTGTGCCTTGCTGCTGTTGGTTGGTCTCTCCCTTTTCCTAATTCTCGTGCCTCCTTCCACACCTGCATTCATTCACAGGGTCTGAGGCTTTACGGTAAACCTGCCCGGAGTTCAGATCATCCCTAAGCAAATGATCTGAAGGACAGCACTGAGCAAGGGCAGTCAGGCTATGCAAAACACGTTAGGCTTTCTCTGAAAATTCCCTTGTGCAGGCTTCTGTAGTTTGTGGGCAGCTTTAGCCTTCAAATCTTCCCATCCTCTCTAGTTACTCCCTCTAGGGACCTGAGTGCCCTTTGTCTTGTCTTTCTGGGATCCTCTTTGTTATCCTCCACCCTCCGGGCCCCCATCTCAGCACTCTCTTCTCTTCCCTCACCCGGCCTGGGGCCTAGTGCCTTCTCTTTTCTTTCCCTTGTTCTAGCCTTCCTGCTTTCTCTGCCAAGCCATGATCCATGCAGAAACTTTCATGGCCCTTGAGTCAGTCTGGTCTCTGCTTTACACCCCACAAGGTGCTCCCAGAGGTGCCCTGACTTCTGATTAGTTGTACTTTTCTTAAAGTGTGTTCACTGGCTGGACATTTGAACCCTGCCTATGGCTGCTGGGAGTGTAGGAAGGCACACCCTTCGGCAGCACGGTGAACACACTCTGAAGCGGTATTTCCCGTAGGTCGTTCTACTTTCAGGAGTTTGTCTTAAGGAAATAAGCAGACAGCTGAATATAGATCTGTGCAAGAAGCAGCAGAAGTGTGGTGTCATTTTTATCATTGCTTGAATATTTAGAGTAAAGGGGGGGAAATGACAACTGACATTGTTACTATGTGGTTCTTGTTCAGGGGCCCATATTGTTGAAATTTTATCTTCTTCCTGTCTTGCTGAGAGGACACAATCTAACAACAGGTGTCTTTGCTCTTGCAATCTGTCTGTCCGTTCTTCTGTAATGTTTCCCTGAACCCCAAGGGTTAGAGCTGCATTTCAGATACATCAGTTTGGGTTGGGTGCTCTGCCTTCCTTCTCTTATTCTCTCTATTTTGGCTGTGAGTCTCTGTAACAGTCTCCATCCATGTTATCTGTGGGGCTAAGAATCAGTATTTAGAATACAGTTAGAAATTATATTTGTTTAAGGAAGTGGCAAGAGTATGTTCTCCTCTGGAGTCTATGGCCTCTCCATAGGTAGTTGGCTAGATAGACAGTACCAGGCGTGAGTTTCCTCCTGTTGAGCGGGTCTTCAGGGTAAATGCCCTGTGGTCTGACTCCTAGACAAAGAGCTACAGGTGATCAATGAGGAGAGAGGGGGTTTCCTACAGGAAAGAGTTCCCGAATAGAATTCCAGTCTCAGTACTAAATGGACTCAATAGGTTGTGTGTGTGTGTGTGTGTGTGTGTGTGTGTGTGTGTGTGTGAGAGAGAGAGAGAGAGAGAGAGAGAGAGAGAGAGAGAGAGAGAGAGAAGGGGGAGAGAGAGAGAGACAGAGACAGAGAGAAGCAGAAGGGGGAGAGAGAAAGAGAGAAAGAGAGAGAGAGAGAGAGAGAGAGAGAGAGAGAGCATTGAGATGGTCAGCTAGTAGAGGTACCTGTTATTCAAGCCTAGTAACTTGAGTTTGAACTCTGGAACTCACAGAAACATAGATGGAGAGAATTTATTCCATAGAATCATTCTCTGACCTCCACATGGAGCCATGTACACATGCTTCTTCTCTAAAGAAAAAAAAAAAGAGTAAAAGGAGGGGCTAAAGAGATTGCTCAGCAGTTAGGAGCATTGGCTGCCCTCCCAGAGAGCTCAGGTTCAGTTCCCAGAACCCACATGGTGACTCACAAACATCTGTAACTCCAGTTCCAGGGGATCTGATGCCTTCTTCTGTCCTCTTCGGGCGCCGTATGCATGTAGTGCATAGATATACATGCAAGTAAGATACTAACACGCACTAAAAATAAAAAGTAAAAGAGAAGAAGAATAAGACAAAAAGAAAAGCCCTCTAGTGTCCAGTAATATCAGTATGATAAAATGGTAGGAAACCATTTAAATACAATAGCTATTTACTCATTTGAAAAATGATTCTGGTATTTTTCTGTGTCCAAAGTACTGAGTGATAGTACTTGTATATGTATAATGTATATGTATAATGTTTGTAATACTTACAATATTATTCAAATGCATAGAGAGATAGACTAATAATGTCCTTCAATAATGTGCATAAATTACAGTCCCCGACTGCATGTGTATATTCATGTGCATGTGTTTGCATGTGTATAGGCAAATATGTGTGAATGTATGTATATGTATGTATGCATGTGTGGAATGTGCATATGTGTGTATATGTGTCTGCATGGTATTTGTGAATGTGTATATGAATGTGCATACGTATGTGTGCATGCATGGATCTGTAGGTGTGTATGCATATGTGTATATATGTGGTATGTGTGTATGTGTGTGTATGTGTATGTGCATGTTAGTAGTCTTAATGATAGTCAATTGGTTTCATTTTTTCCCTTTTTATTAAGTATTTTAATCATGTCTATTGTATAGTAGACTAACCCTACAAAGTAATAAATAGTAAATTTATAGTGTGCTGAGGCAAAGCAATTTGAAACATATTTAAAAATAATAATATCCTGTCCTCTTCAGCCCCATGGCTTTTGTTAATCTCGTCACTGTGACTGCAAGTTTCACACCCCCACGTGGCCGCATAACATTCTCCATGGCTAAGTTTATTTCGATTTCTCCTGCAAGGGAGGAGGAGAGGGTAGGAGCCAGAGGCCAGGGTCTGACTCCTCCTTCCTTCTAAGCCAGTCTCCTCTTCTGCAGCTGAAGCGGGGCTAATGTGCTGAGTGCAGGAGCACTGGGTAAGGGTTGGACAATGACGGGAAAAGCACCTTGGGAATGGCAAAGCGCTGTGTGGTGTTAGGGACTGCGATTTATGGGCATTGTTGAGGACTCCCGAGGTTAACACGGTGGACTGTTGCCATGTGAGGACCTGGCGCCTTTTCAGCCTCAGCCTGGTGTGGAAGCCGCCCAGGCTGTACAAGGTTGGAGCCCCATAGAGCCTGACTGTGCAGATGAAGGGATGACAGGCCTTCCCTACCGCCCCCAGCACTTCCCCGAGCTTCTGAAGCATTGCTTAAGTTTGGAAGTCCTGGATAAGATGCTGTCTCAAGCACGCTTATCTGATGGCCTCCTGGAGACTTCAGAACTGCCTTGCTGTCTCTGATCCTCTGTAAGATCTGAGCAGTCCCCAGGAGCTGGGTCCCTTGGTAGATGATAAGGAGGTAGGCTTGCCTGAGGAATGAGTGTGTGCGTGCGTGCGTGCGTGCGTGCGTGTGTGTGTGTGTGTGTGTGTGTGTTCATAAGCTCTCTGGATACAAGCTGGGGCCTACTCATGTGTCTTAAAGTGAGTCAAGACCCAAATCCACCTACTCAGGTTCTAAACAGTTTGTGTGGGAAGGAAAGAGTCTGGGAAGATGTCTAGTGTGACCAGGGATAGATGCCAGGTTCCAAGACGATGCTAGGCATGTAGGGCAAGGCTCCATGCCTCCCTTACCCTGGTTCATTCATTGCCTGTGACAGAAAGGGCAGCCTGGAGATGGCCTTTTGGAAGAGTTAGAGGTAAAGCCACGAGGCCTTGTAAACACGGGGGCATGAGAGCTGGAGGAGACCAATTGCTGCAGCTTGGTTTGGCCAGCCTGGTGGAACCTGTCAACAGCTAGGATGTGAGGTCAGATGGGGCTGGAGGGCTCTTTACTATCACCGGGCCTTGTATCTCAACCTCTTGAGTCATCCATGATGAAACCCGTTATCAGCCTGGGAGGAGACAGCCTCAGGAGACTAAGGCTCCAGTGGAGAGCCTCATTTTGAGTAAGGCCACATCCGGAAGGACTGGCCAGGATGACTTAGCTCCTATCCGCGCTCCAAGATAACCAAACAAGTTGCATGGCTGGAGGGAATTATTGAATATTCTCCATCTGGGATCAGGGGAATGGCGGTAAAGCCAAGCTTGCTTAACCCTTTGGATACCAGGCTGTAGTCCTCCTGGGCTTCATCTTCCTCTTCTGGTAGCCTCCACCCGACTCTTCAGAAGGAATGCCCACTGAAGATTGAGGCAGTTGAGATTAGGAGGGCCGCTAGAAGGCTGGGAGTGATAACCCAGTGGGGGAATTGGAGCTTTGTCAGAGATGTTCTAGAAAAAAAAGAAACATTTGCCATCCTCCAACAGGATGCTGGGGTGATAGGGAGAAGGCAGAATAACCTATACCTTGTGTCTCCAAAGACTTCAAGGCCACCCAGAATGGCATGGGGGAGAGGCCGGCCTCTGGAGTCAGTTTGTGAGTGCCGGGAAGGTGTTAGCCAGCCCAGATGATTATCCCAGGCTCGGAATGATGAGGGAGGCTGGAATTTTGAGTGTAGCCTTGAAAGAATATTTCAGTCCACGGCAGGCCTGGGGTGGGAATGGTGTAGGAGGCTAGTACAAGAAAAAAGAGCCTGTTGTGTGTATCCACCAGCTGTGAATTGCTACTTGACTGGCAAAGGAGGCAAGATATGCCCGATAGTATTCTTGGGCTTGTTTTCTGTCTTTTTAACCCCATATCCCCTACTCAAATGTCCACAAAAGACTCAGGGGGCTTCAAGAGCAGCTCCCCCGCAGGAAATGAAGTAGTGAGCTGAGGGGAGCCCTGCATCAAAACCCAGGGATCTTATGGCCTCTCCTTAGGCTAGCATGCCAATGGTGGAAGATCCTTCACTGACTGACAGTTTCAGGAGAGAATTACACATTTGGGGTCACTACCAAGATCTTGAATAGGCAACTAGGAACCTGTCACTAACTGAAAAAGAAAAAGTATCTCTCACAGAAGATTTTGGTTTATTTCATGTTTCTTGCTTCAGAAGGGGATTCAGGGGGTGTTGCTCTGTTTCCAGAGTGCATGTCTAGCACAAATCAGAGATTTGATTCCCAGCACTCTGCATAGCAGGCATGGCAGCACATGCCTATAAGACCAGACTTGAGGAAGTGGAGACAGGAGATTCAGGATTCAGTTTAAGGTTCACAGCCAGTCTGTGTGTGATGCATGAGATCCTTTCTCAGAAAACAAAGAAGGGACCGGAAAGATGGCTCGCTGATTAAGAGCATGTAGAGCTCTTGTAGAGGACTCCCCTTGGTTCCCAGCATCCATGCCGGGTGGCTTACAATGATGTGTGACTCCAGTTCCAGGGAAATTCAGTTCCCCTAGGATGCATGGATGCCTGTGCTTGAGTGCACAAACCCATGCACGGATACATACTTTAAAATAAATCTTTCTTAAAGGGACATTCAATTCAAATGTTGTGAAAGTAACCCACTTGGCAGTTCTGTGAAAATCTGAATTGTTTTCCTTTGAGTTTTAAGTGTGTTCTTTTTCCAATATCTTTTTAAACAAGGAACCATGGAAATAACCAGGGTTGGTTCTTCACATAGGACTTTTAAATCTTGTTCCTCCTGTGAGCCATTAATGGTGAAGTCTGTATGTTGATTTAGAGCTGTCAATATTTTTTTAAATCACAGAGTGGTAATGTGCTGAACCTGATGACCCAGGTGTGCAATTCTGGCTACTCCTAAGGTTGAGACAGGAAAATCACAAATTCAAGTCCTGCTGGGCTACGGAGTGAATTCTAGGCCAGCTTGATCAATTTAGTGATACCCTGTCTCAAAAGGAAACCTCAAAAGCTCCATGGTAGAGAGACTGAGGGAGGTGGGGGTTGGAGCTGACCACACTTGGCCCAGAGTTCTGAGGGACAGTGACTGTCTCCGGCTGATAGTGCAGAAAGAAAAGAGGGCGGGAAAGAGGAAACTCCAGAGAGACATGGGCACGGGGCACAAGACGATCGGTCAGCCCTCCTCTCCCCACCTCGAGAGTCAGTCAGCTTCCAGTTTTGAAGCCCTGGAGACGCTTGTGTTTTGTATGAATAAGGGAAGCTGCTTCCCTAACATCCTTTCAAAAAGAAATAAATAAAAGGCTGTTGTATCATTTTACAGATGTTGCTTGCAATGGACAGAAGTTTAGAACTCTGTGTTTTTCTTCTTTAGTAATATTTTTATTAATTCTCTGAGAATTTAGTATTACGTATTTTGACTATATTCAGCCTTTCCCCTACGACTTCTCCCAGCTCTACCGTCATCTCCCGACCCACCCAGCTTTAGATTTTTTCTGTGTGTCTTTTTTCTTAAACCCATGGAATCCAATTTATGCTGCTCAGATATTCTTGGATATGGGGCCTGCCCTGGAATGTGACCAGGGGTCACACCCTCTAAAGAAACTGCCTCTCCCTCTCCTAGAAGCTAGCAATTGCCAGTAGCTCCCTAGCCGGGAGTGAAACTTAGGCCCACCTTTCCCCTCCATAGTGGGATTTTGTTTAGCTCAAACTTACATGGGTCTTGTGCATGCTATTATATTTACTGTGAGTTCCTCTGTGTAAATGCCTTGTTGTGTCCAGAAAACACTAGTTCCTTGTAGCCATCCGCCACCTCTTGTTCCTACAGTCTTTCCATCTCCCGTTGGTAAGGCCTCCTGAACTTTGAGAGGAAACAGTATATTATAGATGTCCCACTAGGGTGAGCCATCCACGGCCTCTTATTTTCCTCACATTGCCCTGTTCTGGGTCTCTATGTGAATTGCCATCTCATGCAATGTAAAGCATCTCTGATGCACTAAACTATGAGTGTAGAAATGAATGATTTGGAGTCATTTCAATGCCATGTCCATGTAGCAGAATCAGATGAGTAGGTTCTCCCCTAGGGCCAGTGATGCATCCAGTCACAGGCTCTTGACCCTCATAACCTTATCCCAGATATGGGTTGCATCTCATGGAGCAGGTCTTCAATGCACTCAGGAATACATGGTCACGCTTGTAACATCCTGGCCCGTATTGTACCAGTGAGCACATTTTCCCCAGACGGTCATTATCGTGGCTCCCAGGGTCTACAGTTATGTAGGCCTGGCGACTTACTTCTCACATCTGGTAGTATGCCTAAGATCTTCTAGTCCTATCACATCTAGTCAGTAGAAACTAAGCTCCCAGTTCAGTACTCATTTGATTTCTTCATGTTCCATGACTCCAGTTTGTGGTGTCTTTGGGAACAAGATCATACTGTCAAATCCTGGAGGACAACCAAGACCAGTCAAAATGTCAAGACCCTGTAATGTTTGGGGGCTTATGAAAACCAACTAGCCTACAATTTGAAAAGAGGTAAAACATTCTGGGTACTGTTTTGTTTCATTTTCCGTTCAAAATCAGATCAGAAGGCAGGAAATAAGAGGGATGGAGGGTTTCAGAGATGGAGAGATTCCACGAACAGCTTTCTATTATTCCTAATACCACTTCGAGTAACAAGAATAAGCTGCAACCAGCACCATCACTACCATCTTTACCACCGTCAGCATCACTACCTCCATAACTACATCATTACGTCAACCCTGTCACCTCCACCGTTGCCTTCACCATCATCACTACTGTTGACCTTAAGACCCATCACCTCCACCACCACCACTTCCACCACCATTATCATCATGGCTAATGTCACCGTATAATAAACACCCATAACACTCATCACGTCTGCCTGCCATCACAATCCCCATCATTATGGTTATCACCACTGCCAGCATCACCATCCCCACCATCATAGCAGCACAGCACATAGCACCCACCACCTTCACCGTCACCTCCACCATATTACCACCCTACCATCACATCCCCACCACCTATAACACCCATCACCTGCATCGTTACCACTACCATCCACAACACCCATCGCTGCCACCATCATCACTGTGATCATCACCACCATCTCTGCTCCCAGCAGTACCACTGTGGA